>NC_056726.1:1619830777-1620175777 GCF_019279795.1 Protopterus annectens
GCTTTGTCCATATCGAATGGTGCACTGCTACAGTCATAGAGTGCCTACAGACCCTGGGAATTATCACCCCATTAGCCTGATGAGTCTGATATGCAAAGCTATGGAACACATCATCATGGACCTAATAAACAAGGATATAGGGAATCTCCAAACTTTGGATCCCACACAGTTTGGCTTTGTGAAGGGTAGATCATGCCTGCTCAACTTGGTCAACTTCTTTGAATCAGTCACCAAAGCTGTGGATGAAGGCAAGGTGCTTTATACAGCCTTGTATTGCTTGTATTGCTCAGGCTGTAGATTGTATTGCATTTTGTGGGTGTCCTTTCTATGCTTTTAAAGTGAAGTTTCTGTGTTCTGTTCAGGTGGCATAATCTTGATAGAGGCCTGTTGTCTAGGCTGGTAGTTTTGTTTGAGTTTCCTGTGTTTCTGGCAGCAATTTTCTGCTGATTGTCTTCATTATTATTGAGAGTAACAAGGCCTCCTGACCTTCTGTAGTACGAGTGATTGGGCAATAGCAGGGGCTGAGTAGTAATTTGATCTTCTAACTCTTCCATTCTTACTGGTATATAAACCATGTGTCTTGAAAAGGTTGTGCTTGTATTGCTCAGGCTGTGGATTGTATTGCATTACTGAAATAAAGTGGAAATTGCTTAAGATTCCAAGAGCAAGATAAGTTATTTCTTACACTTATTTCACTGAACTGCACTTCTTGAATGCTTATAATTGTGCTATACAGTTGATCTACTACATTTTGCACTATTATAAAGCTTTTTTGTTGTTTCACTGCATTTATGTACTGTTTTATACTGTTTTAACTGTATTCTTCATTACTAGATACTGTTTCATTAATCTAATTGCATGTTTACTGAATTACTTTACTGTAACCTGCTTTTTCATACTGAGAGTTGTATTTTCTGTTTGTGAGTGCTCTATCTGAGCTTTTCTGTGCATTTTTGATTTTTTGAGGTTTCTGTGTTCTACAACTAGGAACTGTAATAGTGTGCATTACTATAATTGTCTGTTTTACAGTTAAAAGAATTCTCTAGAGTCTGCTTACTCCTTGAACTGTTTAAAACTTTCATTTAGTGACTACAGCTAGGAACTGTAATTTTTCCCACCCACTTTTCCTAGTGTTGTGGTGTTCTTATACTTGGTGGCTTTGCAGTTGCCCGCCCATACTGTATATTTGATCTGTGACACTCCTCCCAGTCTAGTGTTATTAGTTCATTCAGTCTAACAGAGAACATTTGTGAAGGCCAACCCACTCAGATTCTTAATGTTGAATTAACTTCTGTTCCAGATTTCTCCATTTCCACTTTTACTGAAAAAAAAATTCTAAGCTTGCTTCCCCCCTTTCCTGTGGCAGGTCTTGTCCAGAAACGGATTTGCTGTGACCAGGACTGTTTATGAGCTCCTGAGCCCCCCCCCCCTCCCACTTAACTAGGGTTAAACTATTCCTGGCGCCATAAAGTCTGTTCTTCAAATTTTCCCTTGCAACTAGCCAGCTTTTTAGTTTTAGCACTCAAATCTGTTTCTTTGAGCTCAGCACTTGTTCAGAACTCATTGTAAGCACTAAATAAGTTACAAATTACTACAGCACTCAACTTTCCTCACTTGTCTAGAGGAAAACAGATTTTAGTACTTAATAAATAAGCACCTATTCAGGCATGTCTAAAGGTCAGCTCCCGGTGTTTTCTCCTGTCTACCTGATGAATTTGGGCATCTTGGGACACTGCAGCAATTGCCTCATGTACATAGACAATCCTCTCCTCCTACCACCCAATCCTATGACCTGTAAGAGATGCACTTATATAGCCAAACAGGAAGCAAAGCGCTCTTCACCGAAAACAGGACTAGACAGTCAAGAGGAGAAGGTAAACACTTGCACCGAACCACATTCATCACATAGTCCCTCAAAACCTACATCACCAAAACAAACACACAGAAGCACAAAACACACACCTACATTCGCAGAGGCTCTCAGTAAAAATCTGCCTAAACAACTGAGACCTCCAAAGCAGAAATGCAAGCAACCTCCACCCCCAACACAACCCAAATGACACATAACCACATACTCAGTGTGCCATTCAACTACAGCCCATAAGGCATAACGTACCCAACACTCTAGTCATAGGTGACTCTATAGTCAGGCACACTGATGTTCCACTCACCAGGCTAAACAAGGAAAAAGTTACTGTCACCTGCCTGTCAAGTGCCAAGATCTGTCACATAATGCATGCACTCAGGTCACTCCACAACACGTACAAATATGACTCTGTCATTGTCCATGTTGGTGTGAATGACCTGAGATGTACCTCCATGGACTACATGAAAAGAGATATGGAGGAGCTCTCCAATCTTGTAGCCCAGGCAGGTATGACCCTAGCCCTGAGTAGCATCCTGCCATCACCCAGAATGATACCACAGTACAAGGACAAAATGACTGACTTTAACAATTGGCTAAGCTTCTAGTGTCATTCTAAGGGAATTCAGTATTTGTCTGCCTGGGATGACATGATTGACAGACCACACTGCTTTGCCAGAGATGGCCTGCACCTGTCACCCTTGGGATTCTGGATACTGGCAAAGGCTCTTGCCATCCCTATAGTGCCTTTTTTAGGCAAGGTTCAAATGACAAATTCACCACCGTAACAGGTTCAAGCAAGCAAAATCTGAGGGTAATACTACTCAATGCTAGAGGTCTAAACCTCAAAATGCACTCACTCGAGGCACTCCTTAAAGTGGAGAACACTGACATCTGTGCAGTGACAGAGACTTGGTTCAAAGCTCCAGAGGGTATCCCTGCATTACCAGGCTATAATTCATACCACACCTTTCAGCCACCAAACCCGGACCGAAACACTAAAGGTGGAGGCGTGTCCATATTCATTAAGGATATCCACACCTCCACAAGCTAGTTGCTCAGCATAATGCATCCGAGATTATCCAAGTTCAACTAACTCTGGGCAAAACCGCAATCCAGATTGTAGCTTGCTACAGACCCCCCACCATGCCCCAGGATTCCCACTCCTCTTTTCTTGATACACTGGAAAATACTAAGTTACAACCCAACACTTGAATAATGGGTGATTTCAACTACCCTACCATTAACTGGGAAAACTACTCGTGTACTAACTCTTTTGCTCAACGTTTTCTGGAAGTCATCAATTCCAACAACTTGACTCAACTTATCCACACCCCCACCAGGGGCAGCAACAGTGATGGCTGGTGACTTCAAATCAAAGAGAGGCTGCAGGAGACAGCTGAATAGGTGGGGTCAATAGGAATGGGTGTGGCCAACCAGAAAGGGGAGGAGCTATGCTCAAAACCACAAAAACTGTAACTTTAATTAAATACGCTGCCCTGGGTGCCAAACCATCATTATGAGAGTCCAATCAAGACAAAATGAAATGCAGAAGAAAAAAAAATATTTCAATCCATTGGCTGCATGACAGCTTACTTAATATCTAGATGGGAACAAAAAGGATGTGAGGCATAAAAAATAAATTACTTTTTAAATACATTACTGGAATGCCAGTCAAAATCAAGTATAAGAAAAACAAGCAGCACTTAAATCACTTCTCCTTGCACTCCAGTTCTAATTATAATTTATATTCAACTTTATTAAAGTACCAAGTAACATGCTGAAAGTAGCAATCTCTGTGATACCCCCACTTGTAAAAATGTTTCTTATCCAAAAAAGACCTGCTGCCTGACAACAACTATTTACTTGTTTCATGGGGTAAACATGATCAAAGTAAAAAATGAAAAGCAAACAAGAAACAAGCTCAACATATATTGCTTAAAGGATTACTGCACAGGATATGGACCACACATGATAGATTGGCATTCTGTTTAGTTTGCAGGTAAAGCCTGTAATGAGCTTAACATAATGTAATCCTGTCCTTTATTACAAATACTGTCATATGCATTTCAATACCCAAGGCTTATACGTTATCTAGTTATGTAAGTATTCTCTGCATGGCAACAACAGAAAGGCTTTCAATGTTGGCAATACTGCTTATTAAAACTTACTTGCATCTTACAATATCAGACAAGCTTACCTGATGGTCATTAAAGCACTGCTACTTAAACACAGAGCAAAAGGCACTTTCTGAATAATAATAAGCATAAATCAACAGTATAAAAATATGACAGAAACCAGAACATTTTCCAAAATCAATGACAGATGAAAAGCCACTGTAGTACTTGTGTTTACCTTGGATGGTGGGGGAATAGTCTGCACATTTACACTGCATAACTGCTCCTTGCCTTGCTTGGACACATCCAGAGTCACTACATGGGGGAGTAGGGTGCAACAAGTTTGTCATAATTTGAAATGTCTCTGGCTGACAGAGCAAGAAATCTGGACAAAGCCATACATAGAAGTGGGACAAAGGCCCAAAAATAAGGACAATTTTTAAATATTGCTCTTATAAACTTAGAAAGATAATAGAATAGTAGGTCTTGCATTAGTATGAATTTTCTGCAGGGTATGAAATCTGAAACTGAAATGTCTGCCATTATTTTCTAACTTCAGTCTTTAATGATTTGCCACTAATTTGCCAAAAAAACCCACAATTTTATGAAAAATGGACCAAAAATGTGATGCAAAAATATAAAATAGCCACAGAATACAGCTGGGATCCTGTCAAAGAAGGGACACTTTTTTAATATTAGTACTTCTAACTTGAGCAGCTGACAAAATAAAAGAATCTACATGCATTTCTGAAATAAAAGTAATCTATAACTGATTATTAAAGTTATTTATTAATTGTAAACCCTCCATGTTTTCTTCCAAAATTGCCATTTTGCAGAGGGATTATTAGGGGAATTGCAACATTTTGAGCCAAAATCGGGGAAAGTTGAGAGGTTAGGATATGTCTAATTCTATAAAGCAATTTGTTTGCATGTACCTCTCAACCTGTTAATGCAGGAAATCTGGACAAGGCCAAATATATTGGGGGAACATATAAACACTACTAAAAATTGCTCTTGTATAAACTTATGATAGTTGACAGAATAATAGGTCTTGCTTTAGCATGCATTTTTCTGAGGGTTATGATGTCTGAAACTCAATGTCTGTCATTTAATGACTTCATTCCTAAATGATTTGCCAGAAAACCACACATTTTATGAGGAACAAACCAAAAATAAGAAGCAAATATCTATTCATTCTGCAAAAATTTGGACAGCTGAGAGGTATAGTTCACCCGGGGCTGTCTGAGTTTGCTGCCCTTCTCCTCTCAAAATCATGGTCGAATGGAGCCTCCCCTCTGCAGCCATTCCAGTGTCCCATTCCTTGGTTATTTTGTTCCATTTACCATAAACACTGTAATTTGCATACTGCTTTACTTCTGCGATGATTTGGTTTTCATTTGAAAGTTTTATTTTGCATATTTACAGCACAAACCCCAGTAGATATCTGCTAAACAAAGCAATACAGTCTCACAATGAAAACAGACTTAGCATTAAAACTTTTCTGCCCTTGAAACTCACATGCATTGAAACAGCATTGAAACCCACATTCAAAGAAAATACATTTTGCCAGTGGCAGATAAAGATTAACTTTGGGCTGTTTTCAAATCATAGACCCCTTTTGGGCTGTTTTCAAATCATAGGCCCCCTGAACACTAAACATACACATGCTCTTTGATAAACCTTCCCAATTGTATTAAATTGTATTCCTTGTACAATACAGTACCGTTGTTAGAGGGCACTTTAAATTTATTGTTTTGAACATTTTCCAGTAAACAATGAAACAAAATGCATGCACCAATGACAAAACTACCCAATTCAGAACATTTCCATCATAAAAGTCTACTCAACCTTCTACAGTCCACCAGTATCAGTAAATATGCACACTCTCTGTAGTAGTAAAAGTCATCTAAATAATTACACATTAAAGAAATCTGTAACAATATAGAGGTTGCTGCTAGCAACAACTTTATATGTCATTGTTTATTCATCTACAAATAAAGTGCCTGTTGCCCTTGAGGAATAAATTGCCTATGTTGCATGCATTAAAAAAAATGATAAGCTAGTAATATCGCAAGAGGGAATGTATGGCAAACTGATAACAGGTTCATAGTTACTACTCTAGGTATCTTTGCCAAAAAGGACTGCAGCATCCACCCCCTTTACAACACAGTACAGTATCTGCAATGCATCTATCTACTGTGGGAGTAAAACCCACAGCCTTCTGCAGCAAAAGCAAGGACACTACCTGTTGTGCTATTAACAATGTAAGTGGACTCAGAATAAGCAGCACTAAAGTTTTGTTCAAAACACAAGTCCAAGCACTTTACCAGTATTTTCCTTTATTAACAATGCGATCTGGTACCTCGGCCTTTCGCCTTCAAAGGATCACAAAAAGTGTATGCTTTAAGCACATTTATATACACTTTGCAAAGCAATTAACACAAACAACTTAATCAATTCATTCAATTATTCAATAAACATTTCATCCCCATTTTACATGTTAAATTTAAACATTTTTATCCAAAATTTTAAATATATCTATCTAAATCCACATATTAATATCTATTTTGTTTCAATTATCTATACATTTTTTTTAACAATTATAAATACACACAACTATTTAAAATACTACAATATAAATAATACATTAATTTAGATACAAAAATTAATTTCATTAACTTATATCAAATTACATTAGACTAAATAGCCAGTTCCAAATTACGTCCAAAGGACTTTAAAGTTTTAAATTTCAAGATAATTTTTGTCTCTAATTCCAATAATTTTTGAGAATAATCACTCCCTCCCATAGAAAAAGGTTTACCCAAAACACAGAACTTTAAACTACTAGGAGAGCCTCCATGTTTTCCAAGGAAATGCTGTGCCACATGACTTACTTCACTACAATTTCTAATATCTCTTAAGTGTTCTAAAACACGAATTCTAACCATTCTCTTGGTTTGCCCAATGTACCAAACATCTTTACAAGAACAACATACAGCATAAAGTACACCCACCGACCTGCAAGTGAAGTAAAATTTGGGATTAACAGAAATACCATTGATACTCTCCAAATTCATTACCCTATTACACGAACTACAGTGTCCGCATTGAAATGCACCCAGAATAGAATTCGTAATTTCATTCCCTTTCATAAAATTATAATTTAATAACTCTTTTATATTCTTTCCCCTTTTATAAGAAAAAGTAATATATTCGGGGAACAAATGGCCAATTTTATCATCCTCTTTAATTAAATACCAATATTTCATCATTATTCTCCTTAATTTTTCTGAAAATGAGGTAAATTTAGTAACAAAAAATAACTTTTCCCCAGCAATATCCTCTTTCTCAACATATTTTGGAGCTACCACTTTTTCCAAATTACATCTTGATTTATCAAATTTCCATGGACCCTCATCTCTTTTCCCAAGTTGTCTCCTTTTATATTTAAGTAAGAGATTTTTATTGTAACCCCTCTCACTCAATCTAATTTCAACATCATTCAATTAATTTATTTTCTCCCTCTCATCACTAGTATGATCACATATTCTTTTAAATTCACCTAGAGGTAATGAACGTAATAAATGTTCTGGGTGCATGCTATTAGCATGTAGAAACATATTGACCGCAGTATTCTTCCTAAATGGTCTAAAACCAATTTGTTCTAAATTACTATACAACGTTACATCCAGAAAATAAATTTTTTCCCTATTAAATTCATGAGATAATGTTAATCCATGTTCATTCATATTTAGGGTCTCAAAGAAATCCAAAAATTCAACAATTTCACCCTTACAAATCATAAGGAGATCATCAATAAAGCGTTTGTATACTATAACATTATTCCTATAGAATTCAGTAGGGTAAATAAATTGCTTTTCAAAAAATCCCATATAAATAATAGCATATGAGGGTGCAAAGGCAGCCCCCATAGCTGTCCCTTTCAACTGCAGGTAAAATTCATCATTAAAACAAAAATAATTATGAGTCAAACTAAATTCCAAAATGTTAACAATATAAGTGGTCCTAGGTCCATCTCCCAGCATTTCCATTACTGCTTCTAATCCCCATCTTTTGCTAATATTGGTGTAAAGAGATTTTACATCAATAGTTACCCAATAGTAATCCTGACACCACTTCACCTGAGAAATTTCATCCAACAATTCCTGACTATTAGAAATATGTGCTGTAATTTTATTCAGATATTTTTTTCAGATGAAAATCCAAAACAATATTAACATTACTTAAAAAGGACCCAATACCAGATACTATCGGTCTGCTTGGACTTGTGTTTTGTTAAAAAGTTTTTTTTGTGGAGTTGTGGAGGTGTTTGGAATTGAACTAAAGTTTTGTTCCCCTGCAGCTCTCAGCTCCTTGTAAAATCTACTCAACACGCAGTTGTATCTCTGAACTTTGCAGCCCAAGAAATCTGGAAAAAGCCAAAATTTATTGGGGGGGGGAGCAAAAGCCCAAAAACCAGGAACACATTTTAAACATTGCTTGTATAATGTTGGAAAGTTGCTAGAATAAAATGCTGTGTTACCACCATACATTTCACTGCCATGTCATTAACCCAGGGGACCTGTGCAAAACAGTCAGAAAAACATACCACTATGCCAAATTAGCTGTTTTGTGAAAGAGAAGAAAACAAACTTAAATGGCTACCATTTAGTGAATTCAGTTCTCACCATAGCTGTCAACCTCTTAGCACAAAACACCTGAACAAAGCCAATAATGAGGGAATCCAGCCCCCAAACATATTCAGTGAATTCAGTTCTCACCATAGCTCTTAACCTCTTAGCAAAACACATGTGGACAAAGCCAGTAATGGGGGAAATACAGCCCCCAAACATTCAATGAATTCAGTTCTCACCATAGATAGCTCTCAACCTTAGCACAAAATACCTGGACAAAGCCAATAAGGGACAAATTTCAAATATCCATGTTATAAACTTAAAAACAACAAAAAACAGAGGAAGCAGACTGGTAAATAAGGCACGGACTATTTATTACTGTAAGCGCTTTTGGCCAAGACAATGCTCAGCCTTCATCAGACAAAATACATTAAACACAGCACTCCATATATATTCACTCTAACAAGAATCAAGTTAAAAACTAATTAATCAATTAGCCAATCAAATTGTCAACTCAATTAAAACCCCAACATAATTACCATTCAAAGGTTAAAATACCAGCCATACATTAAAAACCCATTCAATTTTTTCATGATTTTTTCAGAATCCATGTATTACCTAATAACTGCCTATTATAACTTATCACAATTAAAATTAATCACAATTAAATAACCCTCCTTGTACTATATAAATAAAATATGTAATAATAAATATGTTTATAAATACACATAAAATTAACATTTTAAAAAATGGATTTAAGTTAAGTTCTTACATTTCTAACACTGCCTCTTTAAAACAAAATCTAACTATATAAGTAAGATATAAAATCACTGAAGCTCACCAACTAAACATTCATCTAAGTAAAGCTTTTAGCTTGAGAATACACTTTATTGAAGCATAATCATTCAAACCTTTTTTTTGTTGTTTTTGAAGTTTTACTTTTTATTTTTGTGCATGTTATAAACTTAGACAACTGCTAGAATAAACGGTTTTGTGTTACCATGTACATTCTGAAGAATATGAAGTCTGAAATTCAAATGCCTGTTGTTAAACATTTAACCAGGAAACTAGTCTGACTTGGAACAAAAGACAATTTTCAGCAGAGCAGGGAGAAACTCCAGACACATCTTTGCAAGATGGGAGGACATGCAGACTCCACACAGAAGGCACCCCAGCCAAGAATCAAACTAGAGAACCTGCAGCTGCCAGGCAGCAATGCTACCAGTGCACCACTGCACTACAGAATTTGCAAGTAAAAAATGAAGAAACAGAAACCACAGATTTTATGAGGAACAGAACAAATATGAGGCAAAAATCTGCAAATTTTTTTACAAATGGTGGTCGATAGGGAATTCAGGTCCTTGCCACCTGCATCCAAGGTACAGGGTTCAAGCCTGAGTATCTCTACCCACCACCATGTGTTCTCTCTAGCTAGCAGTATATAGCAACTAGGGAATTTCACAAACACACACACACACACACACACACACACACAAACACACACACACACACTCCAGTGACTGTTTCCACACCTACCTGCTGTTGTAAAACATGTGTCCAGCTGATGAAGCCTCCTGTCCAGCAGCACAAGTCATGAACAAAGCCCACACAACAGTAATGTATCCAGCGACTGTCAAGGATGAGGCTGTGCAGCCTCCTGTCCCGCAGCACAATCCAAGTCATGAACAATGCCCGCACAGCAGTGAAATCCCTGCGAGAGCTTCACCTTCCAGTCCTCATTGGTTCTGCCTGCAGCTGAAGCAGTCTGGAGCTTCTCTGTTCTGTGTGGTCATCACTGCACAGATTCCTGGTAGCTCACTGCATAGATTCCTGGCTATCTGTATCCGGACCGCTGACAAAGGCAGTCTGAGTGTTCCCAATGTGTCTGCGCATGCATGGAGGAGTTGGGACTTGTGATTTTGTTTTTGTTTCACAGTTTTTTTATTTTGGTTTTTCTAGGTGGGAGGGCTGCAGTCCTGCAGTCCTATAGCACGAGCCACCCGTGGGCAGCAATATCCTAGACCTGGTAATCACCAACATGGGTGACCGGTGTTCCACATCAGAGGTCAGCTCCTCGCTGGTCAGATCTGACTACAAGCTAATCACCCTAGACATCCACATCCCGCTCCCACACCCCATTAGGAAAACAACCATAAAAACTTTCTCCAAAGCCAACTTCACACTTCTTAAGACAGAAGTGGCAAACTTCATGACACCCTTGCAGATGGATAATAGAGGTACAACTGCTGAATCCTACACAAATGCACTTTATAAGCACTTACACGAGTTCATGGATCGTGCTATCCCTAACAGAACCAAGATGTTATCCTCCAAAAAAAGGAAGCCAATCTGGTAGTCCTCTGCCATAAACAAACTCTACAACAGAAGAAAGAAACTGTTGCAAAAAAGAGTAAAATCCCACAATTGGAGGAACTCCCTGATCAACCTCAGTAAGAAGCTGAGATCCCTCATAAAATCCTCCAAAGCTAGTTATGAAAACAAAATCGCCACTGATTCTAAAAACAACCACAAAGCATCCTATACCTATGTCAAGAATCTCAATGGCAACACTCAGATCTGCTCTGAGTTACAGCACAATGACACTAAATATACAGAACCAACTGATATTGCCAGCATCCTGGCAGACAGGTTCAGTGCTAACTTTACCCCCCCTCTCACCCCCTAAAGGGCCCATCTTTATACCGGAAGAATGCAAAGTTCCTGTAATCACGGCTGCACAGGTAAAAACCTCTCCCTCCAAAGCCAAAAACAGAGCATCCATGGGACCTGATAACACCCCAGGCTGCCTTCTACATGAACTACAGAATGAACTGGCACCCCACCTAAGTATCATGTTCAATCATAGCCTCACTCAGGCTTTGTGCCCATTGAATGGTGCACCGCAACAGTTATCCCACTCAACAAATGGGGGCCACAACAGACCCAGGGAACTACCACTCCATTAGCCTGACGAGCCTGGTCTGCAAGGCCATGGAACGTATCATTATGGACCTCATAAACAAAGACATTGGAGATCTCCAAACTCTTGACCCCACACAGGTTTGGGTTTGTAAAAGGCAGATCATGTCTCCTAAACCTGATAGACTTCTTTGAAGTAGTCACCAAAGCCATAGATGAGGGTAAGGTCGTTCACACAGCCTATCTGGATCTTGCCAAGGCATTCAACACCATCCCCCACTCTGGAATTATAGATAAACTCACTAAACTAGGTATAAATCCCTATGTCACAAGATGGGTTGCCAACTGGCTTACTGACAGAACCCACACTGTGAAAGTAGCAGACTCCAAATTAGACTTCAGACCAGTGACAAGTGGAGTACCACAGGGTTCAGTCCTGGGTCCTCTCCTGTTTGGTATCAACTTCTCTGAAGTATAGACTAACACAGAAGGACTTTGGCTTACTAAATTTGCAGACAACTGCAAACTAGGAGCCATAATCAAAACTCCTAATGATGTAGACATCCTACAAAAGGGCTTCACTGAGACAGATGCCTGGTGTCAAAGCCATGGTCTCAAGCTCAATGCCAAAAAGTGCATTGTCATCCCCTTTGGTAAAAACTCTGTACATAAGAACTACCACATAGGTGGTATTCTACTTAACACTGAAAGTGTGAAAAGGGACCTTGGGACACAGGTGGACAGTAGTCTCTCCTTTGATAATCACATTGCCACAATGGTCAGGAAATCCTTCTATGTGGCACACCTCATCACAAAAGGTTTCTCAAACAGAAAAAAAAGAGGTCATTGTTCCCCTCTACTCATCACTCATTAGACCCATTATAGAGTGCAACACCCCTTTTGGTATGTACCTCACAAGACATCTACAACAACTGGAAAGGCTGCAGAAATACCTCACAAAGAGGATTACTGGCCTTAAACAGATGCCTTATGCAGACCATCTCAAAAAACTCCAGCTTTACTCCGTTGCTTATCGCCTATTCAGAGGTGATCTCTGCCTAACATACAAAGCTATGTCAAACCCACAGCTGTTGGACATGCTCCACCTAAAGAAATCCCAATCCCTCCAAGCTACATGCTCTAGGGCCCCAAAACTTGTCACCACAATAAACAGAACATGCTGGAGGGATAGATTCCTGTCCCAGGGACTTCCCATACTCTGGAACAGACTACCTATCTATGTCAAACAGAGCTCCTCATTAGCACTCTTCAAGAAAAATCTTGATGATTGGATGGGTAATAGGAAATTCACCTTGGGGATCACTTCTGTGGTTCTGCTTGACAGGGCCACAGGAAAATAATTTTCTTAGGTGGCGAAAGCCAGAGTACCTTTTTGGCTAGGCTTGTATAGGCCCTAGGGCCAATAGCCTAGTACCTACCTATGAACCTATGAGCCTACCTTGATCTAGCCAACGCCTTTGATACCATTCCTCACTCCGGAATCACATAAAAACTCACTAAGCTAGGCATCAACCCCTATATCACTAGGTGGGTTGCAAACTGGCTCACAGATAGAACCCACAGTGTAAAAGTGGCTGACTCCAAGTCAGACTTCTGAACAGTCATAAGTGGAGCCCCACAAAGTTCAGTCCTGGGTCCTCTCCTGTTTGGTATCTACTTCTCTGAAGTCCAGACCAACAGGAAGGGACTCTAGCTGACAAAAATCACAGACGATTGCAAGTTGGGAGCTATTATTAACTCCCCAGGGGATGTTGACATCCTACAGAAGGGCCTTACTTAGACCAATGACTGGTGTCAGAACCATGGCCTTAAGCTCAATGCCAAAAAATGTGTCGTCATCCCCTTTGGGAAAAACATGGCTCCCATGAATTACTACATCGATGATAGTCCACTGAACATTGAAGGTGTTAGATCTGGGAACACAGGTTGACAGCAAGTTCTCTTTTGACCACCACATTGCCACTGTGGTCAGAAAGTCCTTCTATGTGGTACATCTCATTACTAAGGGTTTTGCATCCAGAAAGAAAGAGGTCATCAAGTACAATGCCCCATCTGGCATGTACCTCACTAGACACCTGCAACAACTGAAGAGGCCACAAAGGTACCTCACAAAGAGGATCTTAGGCCTTAAACACTTGTCCTATATGGACAGACTCAAAAAACTCCAACTATTCTCTGTCTCATATCGCCTAATTTGAGGCGATCTCTGCTTGATTTACAAAGCCATGTCTGACAAAGCTCTGTTAGAAATGCTACTTCTAAATAAATCCCAGTCCCTACACACCACATGCTCCAGGGACCTCAATCTCATTAACACAATCAACAGAACATGCTGGAGTAACAGGTTTATAACACAGAGACTGCCCATGCTGTGGAATACACTTCCCATACATATCAAACAGAGCACCTTACTGGCCCTCTTCAAGAGAAATCTTGATGAGTGGATTGGAAGTAGAAAATTCACCCCAGTGGATCATTCCAGTGGTGCTACTCGACAGAGGTGCTGGGAACTAAGGTCAGGTGGCACGATGCCAGGGTAATCCTATGGGCTCAGCTTGTAAAGGCTCTAGGGCCATTAGCCTAGTACACACCTATGAACCTATGAACCATTGATGCAGTGTTTTTGGTCTTAGAGAGAGCATTAAGAACTTACCCTAGTGATAGAAGGGGAACTTATATTTCATGATATTTCCTGAGGGAAGGCTGTGGGGGAGAAAGGAGTAAAGTTGGAGTTGAATTTATCAGACAAGAGGTTTGCTGTATCTTCTGGCTCAGTATAGGTGGCTCCATTTACAATGAGCTCTTCACACAATTGTGTATTGCCTTTGAGGTTGCCTACATAGCTAAAGAATGCTTTGTGGTTGTGCTTGGCCTGGGAGGCCAAACTTACCTCAAATTTGGCTTTGGCAGACTTAATTTGTCCTCTGCGTTGTTTGTTTAGTTTGATAAAAGTGCTTTTATCCTGCTGGGTGCTGCATCTCCTAATTTTTGCCATGATTTTCTTCCTCCTGTTATACATCCGACTGATTTTGTGATTCCATCAGGGTGGCTTGATTTTTGAGTTAGTTCTGTACTTCTTCTTGATGGGTACAGCTGCAGTTATTAACATGCTTGTACAGGGTTTCTGTGAACAGTTCTGCATGGGCAGAATTGTTCTCAGGGTTTGTAAGGGCTTGACATTTTGCCAGGTTCTCACTTAAAAGTGGGAGGTTAGCCTTAGAATAGTTCCTGAATATTCACGGTTTGGCTGGGGGTCCAGGTTTTATTTTTACTTCAAAGGAGACCATTTTGTGGTCTGACCTTACCAGGGAAGGCATTACAGAGGTTGTGCAGCACTCTCTCATATTAGTAATGACCAGATCCAGTATGGGTGCACCCCTGGTTGGTGTATTGATTATCTGGTCCAGGGACTTTGTGTTTACAAAATCCAGAAATTTCTGTGACTGTACATTTTGTGTCTTATAGTATTCCCAGCCAATAGTGGGGTAATTAAAGTCACCCATGAATATGGTATTAGGTTGGATGGTGAGTGTGTCCAATAATTTTAAATACACGTTATGGGTTTCTTGGGTCATGGAGTTGGACCTATAACTTTCAAAGAAGTGGTACTGAATTTTGCCTATGATGATTTGAACATGGAGCAGCTCAAGTGCATTGTCCTGTTTAACTAGCCTTGAGGTATATTTATTTTTGATGTAATTAGAGACACTTCCACCTTTAGTCCCTGCCTGTGAAGTAGCTGGACTAAATGTGTGGAAGGCATTATAACCTTATTTATTGATTTATTTTACATTTGTTGACAGGGATGGTCCAACTGGATACATGTCCATTTTCAGCGGAGGCCCGGGTAGAAAAGCTCCAAGGTCAGCAGTTAAGATTACAGATACAGTATTTACAGTGGTTGCATATCTAAACAAGTTATACAAATTCCAAGGTTAGAGATAATCCCGAGTGTAAATCAGGATTAAGTAACACAGGTAAGCTAAATTATAGTTTTTAACTCATTCTAGAGGAGAGTTAGTCAGGTTTGATACATTGACATAGCCAGTTTAGTGTCAAATATTCTTTGAGTCTTGTCTTAAATTGATTCAGGGTGGTAAGTAAAGTAATATCAGCTAGGAGAGAGTTCCAAGATCTACCTACAGAGTTGGCAGAGTGAGTCACCGGCTGAGTTATTAGTTTTGATAGTCTGAACTAGTAGTCTGTTAGAAGATCAAAGAGGTCTAGGATTGTTATAGGGAGTGATAATATTTTTAAGTGCAGGAGTATTGTCTGGATTGTAAAGGATTTTATAGGCCATAATCAGTTGGTTATACTGGATCAAGCTGGGTAATTCTAGCCACCCAATCTGGTTTAGATTGATACAATGATGTGCCCTATAAGGCAGTCCAGTGGCAAATCTGGAAATGTGGTTGTAGCAGATTGAGAGTTTGTTAAGGACAGACTTGTTTAAATTAGAGAGTAAAGGGGATGTGTACAAAAGAGTTGAAAGAATGTGAGAGCCAGTGGTGTGCTAGTTACTTATAAAAGTAATTATTTACTATTACTAGTTACTTATAAGTGAAAGTAATATTATACTATTACTTATTACTTCACTAAAAAGTAATATACTACTATTTCTAGTTACTAACTAAAGTAACTAGTTACTTTGAGTTACTTTTACATAAGTATAGTTTATCAATTCTCATGTTCAGATTTACTCACATAGTACTTGTGTGTGAGGAATACATGCTTACTGCACATGAATACAAGTGCATTAAAGTTGTATACACAGTGCTACAATAATGATGAATATAATTTTACAGTTTACAAAGTCCCACAGGCTAGTCTTTATAGTTAGAGAGTCACAATTTAATACTTAAACCAAAGTACGCACAGTCAGCAACACAAGACCCATAACAAGTTACAACCCATCAAATTATCAACAATGTACATTAGGCTAATCTGCTAAAACAAATGTTGATGACACAAAAATGCTTACAGAAAATGTCATATAAGTCTAACAAGACTGTTAACACAACAACGTACACCAAAATATCACTTTATATAACTATTCTCAGGCGTTCAACAGATGCACTAAATGGCAGAGCTGTATTAGTGCTCAGAAATAGCTTCTTGACTGTAGGGTAATTGTTGAGAGAAGATATTTCTCTGGAAGGGTCAGCCAGATACATGTCCATCTGAGAAGATATGCTGATATTGGCTGGCATTGACTCTTTGAAGCTGAAGAAGCTGTCTTAGTTAATGCAGAAGCTTCAGATGACCCATGTGCAGGTTCATCCAGTTTCTGCATGGCATCAAGGAGCAGAGCCTTGCCTCTGAGGTTTTGCTCTTCAGTGTCCATCCATCGCAAACGGAACTGTGGATGCATTATGCTTGTCAGAATGAGCTCTTCACACTCCAGAAGATGATTGAACCAAGCCTCAATCCCTTTAAGACGACAATCAACTAGCGGCAAAACAAGCTTCACAGACTGCCTGACTTTGGATAACTTGTTTTTCAGGCACATAATGGTGGGGATCTGGATTCTCATGAAGCTTTTCAGCTCTGACTGCAGGATGTTCAGAGCCATTGCCAGGGGCTGCATTGCTTGCACAAACTCCGCAACAAAGGTAATTTCTGCAGGCCTGAAGATGACAATTCCAATCTGTTCACATATCTCATTCAGCAAGCCTTCACCCTGCGTTGCAATGAGGTGAATTCTCTCCATTACGTAGAAAGTGGGATTCCATTGTGTCGCATTGGGAATAATCCATACCAGATCACACTTATTTTGAGCCACTTCAGCAGCTTGGGTGCTGTGACTAGCCTTGTTCCAAGCAGCATAGCATTTTGCCATGGCATGAACTTTTATACTGTGCATCATTGCAAAAAGATTCAGCATCTTGCATGGCAACTAGATTCAATGTGTGTGTGCTACACATCTCAGATGGGGAGGCAGTGAATAGGTGTTCTTGCTTTGCCCTGAATGACTCAGCACGGCTGTCACGCTGTTGTAAGTCACTTCACCATCATCATCCTCATCTTGGGACAGAATGCTTGTAGTTTCAGTTCCCTCACATTCTGAGAAGATAGTGAAAATCCTTACAAAATTGCTGCCATTGTCAGTAATTCTTGCACACACCTTTTGATCTATCTTGTACTTGATGGGAATGCTCTCAAGAGTTGAAACTATAAGATCATATGTATGCCTTTCCTGTAATCTGCAGCATGACAAAGTAGTTGACTTTCTTTGAAATGTGTCACAGTCGATCAGTGGGCGGTAACACCAAAGAAACTATGTCCAAATGTCGTAGTGTTCTGCCTACTATCAACATTCATGCTGGAAGAAACTGCAAGCATGTTCTTATCATTCATACGCATATTTGTGTCTCTTTCTATAAGATCATACATCTGCCAAATCTCTGTGTTTTTGCTTAAAGTTAAATCCTTGTCTCAAAGCGAAAATTTTCTCACTGCATCATTATTAACACAACACATATGGTTGTCTTTAATCAACTCATCTCTCAGATCACCAAATCTGCACGTTTTTGACTTGTTTCTCAAGTTAGTTATATATGCTGCAAATGTTTCACCAGGCTTTTGATCTCTTGTGTAAAATAGTGCCTTTCCACTATAATATTCATTTGAGGGTTGCACATTTCTCTGAATTTAAGTTTTAAGCACTCGGACTCTTCTTGAATTTTAGCCTGTATCACAATATGGCAGTCTTCCCCATTCTCTGCATAAATATCACGTGCATACACAAATGAATGTTCTCTCTCAATGACTTCTGAACCAACTAAATTGAGTAGAATTTTTATCAGAAAAAGCAGCCTGCATGAAAATATATTCTTGCTCAAACATTCTTCAGTTTTTAGCAATTATATTATCAAACACAAGCAGATCAGGTCTGTGAAATCCCTCTGCCATGCCAAATAAGTGTCAAACACACACCAAGTACTTGCAATTATATTCAGCTGTACAACAGACTCTTTGAAATAACTGTACTCTTTGAAAAGACTGTACTGTAATACTGTACACACTGCCAACACTGCACACTTTAGATACTTTGAATAGGTTTAGTTAATGTGAAAAAGTAGTACATTGCAAAAAAATACAGTTTTCTCTTTTTTGAACATTTTATATGATTCTGATATTGTTTCAAATGTTTTCATAATTATTTCAAGCACTTTTTTCAGTATGCCACAATTTTGAACATTTTATTTATTCAGTAATTTATTTGAAATGCTTTGCTTTATATTCATTGAGGGAAAAATCATTTAAGTGAGTTTAAGAACCTGGAAATATTTTTCTGACCTATTTACGAGTCGTTTGCAGTTGTTTGAGCCACTCTTGTATATTCCTCTATTTCTGACTGCGCCTCATGTTTTTAAGAAGTTTTGACTTTGGATCCCATTCTGAGTACATGTCACTTGTCTTGTGTATTCAGATAAGATGACAAGGCTTGGGTATTCATTTAAGATATTTACTACACACAAACACATCAGGATGGATGACTGGAACATAAAACTTAAGTGAGCTAGCTAACTGACTGTTTTATATATATATATATATATATATATATATATATATATATATATATATATATATATATATATATATATATATATATATATATATATATATATATATATACATGATTTCACTCCAGCTGCTACATAAAATGGCACTCTGCTTGCACATGCTCAGTACTTTCTGTGCATGTGCCCATGAACTGCAGTGGCTTTAAAAGTACAACACACACACACTATGATCTACACATCCCTGTGTTCAAGTGGGTTTCCTCAGGGTGTTCCGGTTTCCTTTCACATTCCAAAGACATGCTGCAGGTGGATTAGACATTCTAAATTGGCTATAGGTGTGAGTGTGTGCATGTGTGTGCCTTCTGAAGAAGGTTGAACACTGGGCTGGCAACTCCACAATGTAAAACTTCACTGCCACTTGTTCTGCAGACTGATGATCCACCGTGATGATCCCTAACGGGCACAGCCAAACGGAGAAGAAGAAGAAGACTAGTCTTTATAGCTAGAGAGTCACAGATAATAATTAAACCAAACCAGCCAGCAGCACAAGACCTATAAAAACCTATCACATTTTGTCTATTTTCAGCAACTAAAAATCAAAACCTGAAAAGATTTTTAAATACAAAATAAAATATTCTCAGGACAAAAGTTAGTTGATCATAGATCCACTTGAAGTGTCCTGCTTGGTGCAGTGGGATGGAGCATCGGATGCTCTGAGTTTGATTCCGACTGATGGTGGTATGAAGAACCAATGCCATTTCTTATAATGCACGGTAAGGATATACTCTCTAGCAGGCCAGAATTGTCCATTGTTAGGTGATGTTTTAATGGGTGAGAGTTCCACAGTACCAGGACAGGGCTGGAGTCTGGTCATCATTAGCTTTCACCACCTTGCAGTGCTAAAAAAATAAAGTAAATTTTGCTCCAGACTAATTCTAATGATTTGTTATGAATGCTATGTGCTATGAGTTGTGCCAACATTATGTTGTAATTTTTTATCCAAATTGCCACTTCAAAGTGTCTATTACCTCCTAACATCTGATTATTATTAATACTTATATAGGGACCCCGGACGTTTTACATCCCTCTTTAGGAGGCTATATCACCCACATTGAGAACCACTGGTTTAAACAAAAGTAACTCAAAGGTAACTCACATTTAAGTTACTAGTTACTAAAAAAGTAATATATTACTATTACTAGTTACTATTTTGAAAAAAGTAGCTAATTATATCACTAGTTACTTGAAATTGTAATATATTACAGTGATATATTACTTATTGTAATAGATTACTCACATCACTGGTGAGAGCGAGCTATTGCAAATCTAGCAGGAGGGGTTAAGAAGGCTTTTATCCTGTAAAGTGATCCTAGTTTTTTATTGATGGTTTTGATGGATTGATTAACATGCAGGTTGAATTTAAGATTATTATCTATGATAACACCTAGTAGTTTTGTAGAGGAGTCTGGGGAGATTACTGTGTCATTATTTGATTTTATGGTAAAGGTGAATGTAGTAAATGTATGTGCTGGTGAGAAAAGCAACATTTTTGTTTTTTGGGATTTAGGATCAGACGATGACCAGAAAGCCTGTTTTCTATTGTGTTAAAGGTGAACACTGTTACTAGACAACCTTAACAATCTGTATGATACAACCAGCAAACATGACTAAAAGCATTCAGGCGTTAACAAAGCCTGTGGTAGCTTCAGCAGGAATAAAAAGGGTCAGGGAACATCAGGGTTAATAGATCTCGAGAGGGTTACAGGTTTAATAATGTTAAGAAGTACCTACAGAAATAGAAAAGTTAGACCCAGAACATGATTACTTAAAATCAGGGGGACTTAGGCATAATGTTACGCAATAATTGACGAGTTAGAGCAAAACTTAATCTGAGGACTTACAGCAGTAACAAAGTTAGATCATCTTAGTCAGCTTGTAAATTGAGTTATTATTTATTTAGAGTATTCCTATTTGTTGTGAGATATACAGAATTAAATAACATAAACACATTCAGTGAATTTGCACTCTGTATTATAATTTAAATATGTATAGTGCTTTTGGTATAATAGAAAGCAAATGAAGTCATGTTAAAAAGAAGACTGAAAGTGCCTTAACAGAAATAGGAACTTGATGAAACAAAAGCCTAGATTTTGTTTTAATCCATATGCTTTATTATGATATTTTTATTAAAATTAACAAAATGAAACATTACATCTGTAACAAAATCAAAAAATATAAAATAGTAACAAAAAAAAAAAAAAAACCTGTTTAGAATACTATCAAGCCAAAAAAAAAAAAAAATTAGGAAAATACATACATTAAACTCAAAGATGGTACCATAACAAAGGATAATTGACTTTGTTTACTGGCTTAACTAGTGGAGTTATTCTATATATATCAGCCTGGGAGGAGATGCGAGACAGCCCTAGCTGCTTTCCTAGTAATAACCTGCATCACTTTTGTAATGGCTTCCATATATTGGCAAAAAACGTTTTCAATTTCTTGGTGCACTTTTTTAGGAAAGGTCAGTGTTCATCCTTTAGTTTTTGGTTTGACTCCCTCAGACTTCCTTACATACTGTGTAACATTGAAAAGTGTCTTCACTATGCACTATGCAGTGCTGTCAGTTTACTCATACAAAATGGCTGCTAAACCTAATGGGTTTAGCTAAATAAAAATTCATGATTAAAACATTTTCTTTTTTTTTCTCAAATATTTTTTTTATTTTCAATTAAAATAACATTTACGTAATATTTTTAAATATCATTTTAAATAACTATATACAATATTTACAATAGCCTGACTTTCAATTATATAACTAAAACATTTTCTGATGCTGCCCAACTCCATCATTTCTGCTGTGATAAGAACAGTTCCTTTAATCCTGCTCTGACCTCCTTTGTTAATTATATTGACATTCTTCATCTTGCTGAGGTCTCGCTAAACTTTAAAAAAGTTATATACCTGTTTCACACATCTACTATTATGAAACACCAAATAAAAAGCACTCAATCAAAAACATTTATTTTGCTCATTTGCATGCATGCACATATAATATTGGAGGTCTTATTCTGTCTTTTAGATAAATTGACAGGTATAACCAAATACTCCCCTCTCCATGACTTGCATGACTTGCACGTTTATGTTCTTTTGCCAGGGATTTCATTATCCATAAGAGCATTATATATGTCTGCATATATGTCTGCAGTCTGAACAGCTCCTGGACCTTATGCCTTCTCTCCATATCCTATCATGCTGTTTCACATTCTAGGTAATATACTTAGTACAAATGATCTCCTATAAATAGGAAGTGCTCTATCATTAAATCTAGCTTTCCTGCAGAATTTGGTAATCTGCCTGTCTGCTTTTCAGATCATCCCTAACGAAAAGCAAACAGGGAGTCATAGTAGAGATGGAAACAGAAGACAATGATTGCTTTCAGAAGAGGTTAATCTGCTAAAGAAATATCAGTGATACAGCCCATCACAAACAGATTATTGTAAATCCTAACATTATCTAAAGTTTAGAATCTATAAATATTAACTCTAACAGGGAGGTGGAGATGGTGAAATCAACTATTTATTGGGAAATTGGAGGCTTTTATTGTTAAGCCCTGACTTTTTTGACTGCACATGCCCAGTAGCACACCAAGGGTGTGGTGTGCAATAGGTCTTAATGCGGGAATGTTAATCATTTTCAAAAGAGAGGTAACCCCTATGAAGGTCCTTCCTATCTGCAATGAATGCACCTATGTCTATAATGGGCAGAGGCAACCTATAAATGGTTCATCTCCCAGGCCTCTGTTTGTAAATATTTCACTTTCCAAGCCTCTGCTTGCACTTAACACAGGGACCAGAACTTGTCAGAGATTTGGGATGCATGACTAGGCTTAAAAAACCCTCATGGTTGTTAGCCTAGTAAATACCTATGAACCTATAAAGTTCTTAGTCTGTGCTGGGGATTGTAACATGGGAAGGGTAGAACAGATAAGTGGACCATAACATCCTCAGAGAGAGGTGAACAAGTGTTGTTTAAGCACCACACTCCCTCCTTTTACCAGGTTCTCCACCACCTGAACCACTACCTGAACCCACCTCATCTGAGATGTAGTAAGGACTTTTACATCCCAATATCAGTGGAGCTGATCATTCAGTCTAGCTTTTTTCCTGCTGTGATACATAATTTGATGGGTTGTTCATCAGTAAACAGTCAGATTACCTTTTTAATTATTATATGTACTTTATCAGATACACTAAGCACATATGCTGATGGATTTTATATTTTTATTTCTTTATGTATACGCTGAGAATTGGTGTTACATAAATGATATATAATTTCATAAACACAGTTTATAAATGTAAACATAAATGATGTTCACTATTGTCCAGTATTATTTCTCAGTAAATTTCATTTCTATGTAATATTAAACTCAACTAAACTTATCTAAACTATCAAAATAAAATCTAACTGTATACAGTATAAACAAAATGTACCATCATATGATACACATTTCTCCATTACTTAACTATCACAGTGATGATAATCATTTCAGTTTTGTCTAAAAGTACTCCTAATGTAGGCCAGAAGTTATCATTTATAACTATAGATTTCTTTTTTGTCATTATAACAGTAAAAAACTCTTTGTTATACATTTCTTATAATTAGATACATTCAGAAATAATAGTGGTGTTGGCCTTTTCCAAGTTCTTTTTATTAATTTCTTGCAATAGATAATAGTGGGATGAAGATGATATTGATCTTTAAGTACACAAGATAGTATAAGAGGACTGTATAACACTAGGCAACTTGATATTTCAAAGTCATCTGAGCATAATGACTCTGCAAAAGATTAGAAATGATTTCCCTTATCCTGATAAGGAATAATATATTCAAAAAGCATGGCGACAACAGTCAGGAAATCCTTCTATGTGGCTCACCTCATCACTAAGGACTTTTCATCCAGAAAAAAGGAGGTCATTGTCCCACTGTTCTCATTCCTCATTAGACCCATTATAGAATACAACGTCCCATTTGGTATGTACCTCTCAAGACACCTGCAACAACTGGAATGGCCACAGAAATACCTCACTAAAAGAATCACAGGCCTAAAGCAGATGCCCTGCACTGACCACCTTAAAAAACTCCAGCTATACTCTGTCGCATATCGTCTACTCAGAGGCAATCTCTGCTTAATATACAAGGCCATGTCAAACCCAAAGCTGTTGGATATGCTACACTTAAAGAAATCCCAGTCCCTCAGAGCCACAAACGCCAGTGGTCTAAACCTTGTCATCACAATAAACAAAGCATGCTGGAGGGATAGGTTCCTGACCCAGAGACTCCCCAGACTGTGGAATAGACCGCTCATACATGTCAAGCAGAGCACCTCTTTGGCCCTCTTCAAAAGGAACCTTGACGATTGGATGGGAGAAAGGAAATTCACCCTGGGGATCACGTTAGTCGCCCTGCTAGACAGTGGTCCAGGGAAGTAAACAGTGTGGGAAGAAATAGCCAGGGAATTGTTATGGCTAGGCTTGTATAGGCCCTAGGGCTGATAGCCTAGTACTCACCTATGAACCTATAAACCTATGTGTACAAGTCAGCCTCAGTATGTTTGTTATAGTGATGACAATTATGCATTTTTTTTTTACTTTTCCCATATTTTGAAATTTATATTTGCAATATAAGCCCATTTTGGTTCCTTATTATAAACTAAACATTTGTATAGTTCCAATAAGATTTACTTAGATTTTTGTTTATTTATGAAGGTTAAGAAAGCCCAAATTTGAGGGACAGCTTGCCCTAATTGCTAAAGAGATAAGTAATACCTTTGTATTTGAAAGTTTATGGCACTTTATGTACATAACTAATTATTACATGATTAATTAAATCTTTTTAATAAGTTTACCATATTTATTGCTTTATCATTTTCTAAACAATTAACCCAGTATAAAGAGGGGTGATTCATGAAAGTACCCTGGCAAGAATACCCCCTTGTACATGTCACAGTCAACTTTTGGTATTCAGTAAGGGCCCTAACATGGTGCTGCATGGTTTTCTAGTGCAAAAACATGCAGCACTGCATAAGACTGGCTCTGTGACCGTGCTGAATGCTAGTGAGGAAGTCCAGGGGCAAGGAATATGCTAATTAGCCATGTGTTCTCTCCCAGGAACCACCTCCAGAAAGGCATCTACATGCAAAGTTATTCAAGAAATCACTCAGCTGTACAGATCAATATCACTGGTCCCACCAAGTTGCAGTATTAAACACGACATGGCTCAACCATATACGTTGATACAGCAAAAATCTGCCTTCAGCAGCCAATGTACATGCTGCACTGTTACCCGGGATTGTGATAGTGCATAGCTGCATTCATTATCTGTTACAGCCAAGGAATATTCAATAGGTGTCATCAGCAAAGGCTCTAGAGTATATCTGGTATTGCCAATAAGATGACCTTGGGGAAGTCACTCATTCACAATTTGTTGATAAATGTTGCTTGCGTCCCACAACGGGAGTCATGGTATCTGCCTAGGTGGCCTGTAGTCACATTGTAGAAGACACCCTGTGCATCACAGACCTGGCAATTGATGTAGTGGCACCCTTTACTGTTCACCTACCTGCATCCCAGGTCTCAAGGTGAGCACCTTATATCAATATTTGTGCAGTCTGTGGCTCCTAGCACCCTAGGAAAATCATCATTACCATCATCCACTTTCTCTTTCAAAATTTCTACAAGGTTTTGGGGTGTTGTGTTAACTGTCACCATCTCTCTCAATTCATTGCCACTTGTTTGTCTTCTTCAGCAGTTATGCCTGACTATCACAGGTCTTCACACACAATCCATCCATCTCTTTTGCTTGATGTCTTTGTTTCTTCTTGACTTCTTGTCTGTCCCAAATCTTCACCACCATATTGTGTTTTACTCTCTGCACATGTCCAGACCATCAAAATCAGTTGTCATTGAACTTCATTGCAATTTGATCTACTTTGGCTTCTCCTCTGATGCCATAACATCTTCACCTGCACAACAGTGTGCATGCTACCACCTGTCTCAGGCATTTCATCTCCATCATCTTAAACTTCCTCACTCCCTCCTCCTTTCTTGCCCAGGTTTCTGTACCAAACAGTAGCACTGGTTGCACCATTGTTTTGTTCACTTTGCTTTTCAGCTTCATTAGAATTCTTCTGTCATACATTACCCCTGACACTCTCTGTCAGGTCGCTGTAGCACCTCTGAGTCTAGCTTTGGCCTTTTATTCAGACTTCCCGTCTCCTCAACCACCCCTCCATGACATTTGAAGCTGTTACCCTGCTGCACTATTTTCCCATATATCTCAATTCTCAGCTTCTGCTGATTTCCCCCATTTGCTGCCATTACAACTGTCTTATTTGTACTCAGTTTCATCCCACATGCCTTCAGTTTTTCATTCCATTCTCTCATCCTTTGCTGTTGTTCTTACTCGTGGTTTACTACATCGTCTGCATACAGCAACTTTGTTGATCTGTCGCTTCTAACCTGTTTACTGATGCAGTCCATAAAAAATAGTGGGCTCAGAGCAGAACCCTGATGCATACCCAATCCCAATACGAAACCTTCTGTGAAACCAAACACTGAGCAGTCATTGGGTCCTTGTACATGGCCTGCACTAATTCTACCAATATTTCTGGATTTTAAATACCCACAAGACTGACCAAATCAGCTCTCTTGGGGCCTTGTCATGTGCTTTCTCCAAGAGTAGGAATGCCCAGTTGGATTCTTTCCTCATCTCTAGCTTCTTCTCAATTCTCTGTCTCACTGCAAACATCAGGCCAGTTGGGCTGTATCCTAGAGTGAATCTGAACTGCTCATCACCCATCTTACTTTCTGCTTATCTGTGTAATTGTTTACCAATTACCCTCTTCAGAAGTTTCATGCAGTTTAACGAGTGTTTGATACCACTGTAATATCCAAAGCTGTGGATGTTACAGGGAACAGTATGCTTATTCTCCAGTCATCTGGGATACGCTTTTCTCTTCCTACTGCTATGAGTACTCTCAGGAGTGGCTTTTTCCCTGTCTCATCCAAAATCTTGATTCTATCTGCTGTGACCTCATCTGAGCCTGCTGCTTCCCCTGACTTAATTTTCCTTAGTGCTGTTTTTTTTCTTCTAGGGTCGAATCCTTCTTCTCTCTCATCATAGGCTGTGTCTGTGGCAGTACAGCTTCTGTGTTGTTTTCTTCACTCAGAACCTTCTGGAAGTACTCCTTGTACCTGCCTTTGGTTTCCTGTGGCTTAAGGAAGGTTTTTGTCACATCCCTTATGAAGGGTGTCTGACTCATGTTCTTTATCTTTCTGTCTTTGCATTGCTACCTAATAGAATTTCGTTCTGCTATCTGCTGAGTTGCCTTCCAGAAAATGGTAGAGTACCTCTAATGCCTTCTTCTTTGCTATTGCATCTTCTGTCTTACCTCTGTGTTAGCCAACCAGTGTTCCTTCTTAGCTTGGTCCGCCTTTTCTATCTCACACTTTTTCATAACAGCATGCTGCATACACGTTGACTAAAGTTGCAACAACTCTTAACATATTTCTGCCACTCACCTGTATTAATGTAAGGATGTCCCAGTTACTGACACTGGTGATTGGGCACAGTGTTGCATGCATCTGTTAGTCAGTCCACTATCTTTTTTTCCTTCTCCTGTGCATACACAGAGCCACTCATTTTAATACCGCTGTTTATTACCTTCTCAGTATATAGCCATTAATGTAGACTTTGCACACATAAGCGTTTCAGCCTTCAGTGCTCATACATCTCTGAATCACACACACCCTACATATTGCTGCATATCATGCACAATCACTGAACAGAGTCTGGCAAATATTTTTGCATCTCAGTATATAGCTCTTGATTATTAATCATTTCATTATACAATTTAAATATGGGTACATTTTCTTCTATAAGTGGAACTTTCTTGTTATTTTTCATATATTTCAAGTGGTATTATTTGTTAATGCTAGATATTACATTTGATCTGTTTGATAGTCTAGGCAGACATCTTGTTGTAAAAGAATATAGAGAAAGAATATAATATTTTTTCTAAAGCAACCAACATTCGTTGATTAATTTTTTTTTTATTCAGAAGATTGACTATGTTTTTTCTTTCTGTGTTATTCATTTATTATCTCACTCTAATTTTATACACACAGTATGCAAACATTATGGCATATAAAACTATAGTCTACCACAAATGGTAATATTTATTCCTCTTTTGTCATTAAATTCTAAAATAGGCTCATTCTTGATCAATTCTACTGACTGAGATAATTTGTGTTCCCTTCCTATGTCCAAGAACCATAACTCTGATGTTGAGAACTGTGATCATTGAAGTGGGATAGTGGGGAAATACATAATAACCCCCATCCTCATAGTATTCCTTCTCTGAGGGGCAGTGATCACAGATTAAGGGCAGAGATGCTTTAAATATATAACAGTGACTTCCAAATTTTGCTATTGCCTGTGTCATACTTATATTTTGCAGCCGCAGTACTCACATTATCAAGTCTCAGACTTCCAGTATGACATATCTACTTTAGTTATATTTGATAGTAAAAATATATTTATTCCAAATTAATTACAGTTAAGAGTAAACTAGAGAATCAATCAATTTGTTTGTGTGTACTACAGAAATGTTACTCTCAAATGAGTGACACCATTTAGCATTATAATTTAATATAGACATAGAGCTGAAAATATTATTTATAAAACTCTCATATTCTAGCATATGTCACTTCATTACTGATCCACTTGAGGGTTCTGTCCAAGAAATATCACTGTTCTGGAACCTAATAACATAAAAAACAAATAGATATGCCAAGAGCAGTCCATTCCTTTATGTAAGCCCTCATGATGACGTGTTTTCCATTTCATCAACATTTTTATAGAGTACATTGCCTTTCATATGTTGGATTCTAAAGCATTCTGTCCTGAATCAAGAAGTAAGGCATCTTCTGTTTTTACAGATCATGAACAGACACTGTTTAAGAGCAGAGAGTTACTGTTTGACTACCTTAGAATCTGTTTTTATCCTCCAGTTAACAAGTTGAGTAAAACAGCACTTTGTACACATAAACAATACACTGGTTCTCTTCATACATATCGTGAATGGAAGAAAACAGAACTTTTTTTATCTCATAAAATGATTCAACAGAGAACTTAATATAATAAAACTATACGTGTGACAGATAACATTGCTATTAGAGTCATACACATAGACAAAACAGAATTCTTACCCTCGTAAAAGTTTTTTTTTTCTGTAGATCTTTCAAATCAATAAATAAATCTGTTCTCATATAATAGGTGCATTTGAGAAGAAAATAGGTTTTCGACAATCAATGCCTAAAATAATTACTTCTTTCTTACTGTAATTAAAAAAAATCATTTGACACTCATATTTGATTTGAATCTTTAAAATGCTAATCTAAATAATCAAAGAAAAATTTTCATATATTTGCTTTTATAGCTTTTCATTAAACAGAACCCAAGGTCATCATTGACTGTGGATATCAATTACCACTGCAGACATTTCACTCACATTAAATAAAAGTGGGTTAAATTATCTAGAATATGACATTAGTGCACATGCTTTGGGAATAAAACTAAGAACAAAATGTATGAATTATTTCACTTTCATTTTTTTCCTGTACTACTTACTATGGGTATATTCATGCATTTATATATATACATCTTTAGTTACTTCATTAAATGGTTGCTGCTACGTTCAACAGAAAAAAAACAACTCTGCTTGCAAAACAAAGATCTCTGATGTTTATTCAACAGGTCTATGAAGCAAGGCTTAACAAAGAAATGTAGATTCACTTTGGAGAATAAAGAAATGTTTGGTAATAAAGTTTTTTTTTTCAGTTTTGTGTACATATCCTTGAGGAAGTTGATTTGACAAAATCCATTAATCTGTTTTCCTAATTCTTCCAGAAGGAATGCTTTTCACTTTTATAATAAAGGTATCAATTAGTTTTTTCCTCAAAAAAAAAGCTTTTCATTCAGCAGTAATTCTGGAAAACCTGTGATCGTGAACTATTGATCATGTAAAGCATTCTTTGGAAATAAAAACACAGCAGTCAACTTGAAAATAAATTAAATTGACAAAGTGCTAGTTCCTGAATATTGCACATCACACTATAATTTCAAACAATAGTTTTCTAATTAGTTTAGAAGCTTATTTTAATTAAAACAAAGCATCTCCCAAGGTGTTGCTGGGAAGAGGAATTTTAATGATATTTTTTAAACAACATGATAGTAACAGATTGTATGTCTTAAGAGTATGAGTTTTAATCAATGAGTATACCGCTTTGTGCCATTATAATATTCAGAAGGCAATCTTTGCAATACGCTTTCAAACTTCATACCTAGATCTACAGCCATGTGAGAGAGTGTGTGTATGTATGTGCGTGTGTGTGTGTGTGTGTGTGTGTGTGTGTGTGTGTGTGTGTGTGTGTGTGTGTGTGTGTGTGTGTCTTTGCTCATCTAAGTGTCTGTGTATTCATGAGTGTGTGTCTCTGTGCATGTGAGTATGCAGATATTTTTAAAATGTATACTAAAGGTAATTATCTGGAGAGCATTGTAAAAGATCCACAGCAACTCATTCTAAACTGTTTATTTCCTACATGTAGTACCATTTTTTATTAAAAACAGGAAAATCACACAGCATCTGGCAGTTAGTGTGGGCATTAAAGCTGTGAGTTGTAGTTCCGGTTATTATAGGATTAATGCTCTCAGTCCTCATTTGCTTATTCTGTGGCCTTCAGTAAGTCACTTGACCAGACATTGCTTCCAGTTTGCCACTAAGAAAGGGACTGTGCGCCCAGTGGGCCTACCTAGTTATAATTTAAGTCTAAAATTAAAAGAAGATTCCTCTTCTTATACTGCTGATGGCAGACAACTCTGCATATATTCAGTGGCCCCTGACAAGTCATATAATATTACGTGGGGAATCGGTAGTATAGGCTCTATCAGAGTCAATCTTCTCATACATCATAAAGTGGAATGGGAGGAGACAGTTCAGTATTACTCTGTATTACGATCTGCTATTAGTACAGGTAGGGGATTTAAGGTTTAGACATTTTTGGTGAAAGAACTTTCCTCTCAAAGTGAATTTTTTGACATCTATGACTAAAACAGATAATGAGCTGGTTGTGGTAAAAGACCCAATTACAGTACCCCCCATATATCATATATATTTATCTATATCTATCTATATAGATAGATAGATAGAGAGATAGATAGAGAGATAGATAGATATAGATACATGGCAAAGATTTGATTGGTCAGTCATAGCTAAGATAGAACTATATCGGATACATAAAATCAACTGTTGTGGGAGAAAAAAATGATCCCAAAGGAAATGGAATGTGCGTCCTTCTTGGGGATTATACAGACTTAGAGTTAGTGTATATAATTAGCAGTTGTTAAGTGGGTCAGGGTGGAATGCCTGCAGGAAAAACACAATCTTAGAGCATGAGTAAAAACATGTAAGGAATTCATGATTCATCTAAATCAGTCCAGTAGTTTTTTGAAATTCATGTACAATGCCAGCACGAATGGCACTGCTTATTTGGATACGTACATAAGACATACTGATGATGGGTTTCAGTCAGAGATTTTTAGAAAAGAAACATTCTCAAATGGATATCTGGAATATTCAAGTAATCATCCCAAGTATATATTAAGAAATATTTTTAAAGGACAATGTATTCGGGCAGCAAGGATGTCATCCAATTATGACACAATGATTAGAGAGATAAATTTTATGAAGAATATGTTTATTAATAGGAACTTCCCTTTATCATTATTGAATGACATTGCCTCTTATGTCATAAGTGAATGGGGTAAAAAGTACTCCCCGATATTGGGAACTGTATACAATTACAACAACGTTAATCAGCCACATAAAGTGGATAGTTTTGAGTCCAATAAAGTGTGTGTATTAATGTTCTCTCCACATGTAAACGAAATTAAAAACATCTTGTTTAGACACTGGAATGTCTTAATTGTTGACGAAGAAGTAAAAAATGTGGTTGGTGTTTGACCATGTTGTGTATACAAAATGGGATTAAACGTAAAAAGAATGTTGGAGAGTGCTAAAAATAATTTGAATTTTACTAAACACTACAGAATGCCTTCACTAAAAAATGTGGTTCATATAGACAATGTTTTGCTATATATGAGAACAAGGGATGTAAATTGGATGATATCAATAGGACTTACATTAAGTTTAAGAAAGGGAACTGTTATAGCACCAATATAGTATATCTTGCTAAATGTATGTCATGTACAGCTTTCTATATTGGGAAAACTGAAAGACAGTTTAGGAAGCAGATTTATGAACATCTGTATAGAATTAAGGCCCAAGACACCAACAATGCCTTATACAGACATATAAAAGAGTATGGTGACACACATGTCTTCAGATTCGCCATAATCGATCAGGTATTTAGTACACCACGGGTGGTAATTTCAAAGCCCTTTTAGGAAAAAGAGAAAGTATGTGGCAGATGAGAACCAATTCCACCAAGTTCCCTGGTATTAATGATTTTATTTCTATCAAACCATTATTGCAGTTATTATCATAAGAGGAATGTCTTTTATTTTTGATTGTAACTGATATGAAACCAATATATATACAATTTTTAAGAACATGAGTTGTTAGTAACATATTAAGTGTCAGCATTCCACACTTTTTATTCATTAATTATATATTTATTAGTTACTTATTAGGTTTTATTCCCCTTCTTTGCTATATTGTGCAGTGTGTATTTTGTGTGGTTTTATTCTAAGTATTCACTAGGCAGAGTTGTCCTTATTGTACATATATATATGTTATCATTATCATAGCATTCATATATATGTACATATCTTTACAAATATTTTATAGTAGTAGAATTATCAAATAGAATTTATCAAATATTGTTTATTATTGTTTTTTATTGTTTTTTATTTGTTCTTTCTAAGTTTTCTTACTTGATGAGTTTACTATTCTGAGTACATATACTTGATGGGTATTGATTTTATGGAAAAAAATGATTTTTATGACATTTTTATGACAATTTTATTTGTTATTCGCACTGGCACTTTAAATGGAAGTGGCTGTTAATACTGTTAATGAATTTGGCGCCAAAAAGTTTTTAAATACGTATAATATGTTGATGTAAGTGGTCTGAAGAAGTTTACAATTGCAGATGAAAGCGCTTACCACGTTGTTCAGTGTACAACCATTAAACAACCACGTTGTTCAGTGTACAACCATTAAACAGTTTTTATTCCTTGGTCTGAGTCCTGTTCACCCTTGATTGACATCCTAGCAAAGACGGATTACAGTCTCACAGTTTTGTTTCTGATCATGTATACTTCCCCAATTCCCATGAGGTATTGTCCAGCAATATGCGTCTCTTCCAGCAAATAGCGGAATACCCTGAGGTAGTGGGTGCAATAGACTGCACGCACATATGCATCAATGCACCAGCAGGTGAGCGGGGTAGGGTCTACTTCAACCACAAGGGCTTCCCCTTCATCAACTGCCAGGTCGTGTGTGATGCCCAGGGCATAATACTGAATGTGTGTGCTGGCTGCTCTGGAAGCTACCATGATTCCCATATCTGGCATCTGACACAGCTGTACTAGACATTTGCCAATGGGGACATCCCACATGGACACCTAGTGGGGGGTGCTGGCTATGCACTACAGCCGTGGCTGATGACACCCATCAGAAACGCACACACACCTGAACAGGAACACCATAAAGAGACACATGCACAAACACGAAATGTAATCAAGCGTGTGTTTGGGCTGCTCAAGTCACGGTTCCTGTGCCTGGACACATCTGGTGGAGCCTTGCAGTACTCACCAACTACTTGTACCCAAATTGTCATGGTATGTGCTATGCTACATAATATGATCCTGTGAAAACAGCTGCAGCAGGACCAACATAGGCCTGGGCCAAACAGTCCCCCACCATTGCCAAGGCCATCACAGACAGAGCGTGACTCGGAGGAGGAACAACCTGAGCCTGCCCCAGTAGGCAGAAGGAGGCGTGCCCAGTATGCTTTGGCCTTGGCAAAGAGACAATGCATAACACATACACTGGCTCAGTAGGAACTCTGGAAATGATACCTCTCTCTGACCCACACATATAGTAAAAGGGATGCCTACGTTGACACTACCTGCAGTCAAACATGTATAGGGAGTGTAGTATGTGCATCCAACATAGGCAGCCCTGCATCAACACCTGAGGCATGATTGCCATGTGTTAAGCAATATAAAGCAGAGCTAAACAGCATTTACCACCATGTAGTATATGTAAACCAAATCACACACACCAACTAGTACAAATGTGGTCAATGTTCAGTAATATTAGCCAACGTCCAGCAATGATGGTTAATATTGAGCAATGTTGGACAAGCTGGCTCTAAGTAGGGCATAGCTGAACAAAAGCCAACATGCTCATAGTTGCTCTACTAGCCCTTAAGTAGTCTGGTCTGCTCAGTATGAAAATATAAGCGGTGATGGTCCTCGAACCTAGGATACTATGCACTATAGTCATAGTACTGATCCACTAAACTATGACAGCATTGCAGTGGTTAACCTGTATGAAGAAATATTGATAAGTCTATGCAAAGTATTCCATGGAAACCCTGCAGGCACAGCATAATCTCTGTCGAGTTATGACACAAAGATGAGTCCTGCAGTAAGAATAGAACCTGACTTTCAACACACACAGTAGAAATGTTAATATTGGACATGTACACATACATCAACAAATGTAGTGGACCTCAGACAGCAACATACTGAAAGGTCACACTGGGCATGCTAACACACTAGAATACATGAGACAAATATCAGGCAACAGAACACTGACAGTCTGAACCGGGCATGCTCACACACTTAGGCCATGTTGGAGTACAGCAGTGGGCCACACATATCAGGCAATTGCATGTGTTAACCCAGGAACCTCTCACTATCCAGCAATCTGCCCTGTGCACACACTTATATGACAACAGACACCTATATAATATAGTGAAACCCTGTCATAATCAAATATGTTACGCAGATACCTAAGCGGTTCATAGAAAGTGGGAAAGCAAAGATGATAAAAACCTGCAAACAGTATCAGCAATAAACATTGTGCATCATGAACATTTTCAAAGGTTCAGAGGTTGATACTAGGCTATCTGCCCTAGGGCATGTTCAAGCATAGCCAGAGTGTGTTTGGCTGCTGCAACTCAGTCAAATCAGAACACTGTGCCTGTGAATAGTAGGTCACACAAGATAGCCCATTTACGTTTAGTGTATTGTGTCTCTGTCTAGCAGGGACCCAGAAGATATCCCATGGGCACATATACAATCACCCATCCACTTGTCAAGATGTCACCTGTAGGTGGTCAGTGGGTGGCTCTGCTTATGCAAAACTGGGACTGCACTCTGCAGTGAGTGGAGCCTTATGGATAATAATCTGTCCCCCCAACATGTCCTATCAACATCTGTGCTGAGGTATATGTCCCTGGAGTGTGTAGCTCCAAGGGAGTTGGATATCCTGAGGTGGAGCATGTCCATTAATTCTGGGTCAGATATTGCCTTAAACTACAGGCACACAACACATCCATGTAGGTGGTAAGTGACTGAGTAGAGCTGGAGTTACTGTATCTGAACTGTGCAGGGCATCCGTGTGAGTCCCTACATCTGCTTGATAAGTAACATTTGTGGCCATTACAGTTGCTGCAGGTGTCGGGTAAGGTACAACCGAAATGTGGCATAGTTACCAAGCATGGTTGTGATGAGTATAGGGGCACAATGACCACACATGATCAACATGTGAAACCATGTGGGATATGGTGGGCTATGTAGAAGTACTGTCTAACCACTTTGGCAATGTGATTGTCAAAGGTGAGAGTACGAACAGGTCATGTCCCCAAACCCATAACAACTACTACCATATGTAATGGATTACTACCTATGTGGTAATGTGTGGGCATGTTGTCATTCTCAAAGGGGATGACAATGCAACTAATGGCATGTAGCTGTAGGCCATGGCTCAGGCACCAGTCATCCTATCTCTGTGAGACCCTGTATGAGTATGCATGCACCAGCTGGAGAGTTGATTATGGCACCCAGTTTGCAGTCATCTGCAAACACGGGCAGCCATATCCCTCCTGTGATAGCCTGTACATCACACAAATATATACTGAACAAGAGGGGTCCCAGGACTGAGCCTTGTGGGATGCCATGTGTAACTGGTGTATAGTTAGACATGGCACCTGCAACACTGAGCATGTGGGTGCTATCCCTGATCTAGGTAGCAATCCATCGTGTGAGATATGTATCGATATTGATGCCGGTGAGTCTATGCATGATGGCTGTGTGGGGTATTGTGTTGAAGGGTTGTGCAAGGTCCAGGCAGGCTGTGTGAACAACCGTCCCAACACTGATGGACCTGGTAACTGTTTAAAGAATACAAACAGGTCCAACAGGCAAGATCTGCCCACAACAATGCTGTAATGTGTAGGACCCAGTGTCTGTAAGTTTCCCATGTCTATGTGCATGAGTCCCATTACAATACGCTCCATAGCTTTGCAGAACAGGCTAGTTAGCCCTGTAGGCAAATATTGCCTGTGGTCTGTTATGGCAGTATTCAGTGGAGCGGGACCACTATCGCTGTACGCCATTGTGTGGGTACAAATCCTGCAGTAACCCTGATATCGAACAGTGACGTAATGTGAGGGTTACATCTGTCATGAAGGCCGTGTACAACACAGGCCGGGACACTGTCTGGTCCCATTGATGCTGTGTTGTCCGCTGTGGGGAGGGCAGCACTCACCTGTTTATTCGTGATGTCAGGGAGGTTACACTCTGTTGGGATGGACAGTACCTCCTTAGGGGGGGTGGGGGAGAGACATCTGCATTGAACCTGTTTGCCAGGATGTTGGCAATGTCTGTGGGTTCAGGGTATGTTCAGTCAGTATGCAGTAACACACAGCATATCAGTGAGTGTCCAGCCAGGTACCTGAATTAACTGAAGAAGGCCTTGTGAGTGTCTGATGTGTCTGGTGCAATTGTCCGTTAGAATAGGGCCTGACATAAATACACGAGTGATTGTAGCTGTCTGCTAGTACAGATCACAGATGCCTTCCATGTCTGCGATTGTGCTCTATCATGTAGCAGCTTCCTCCTTTTGTTGTATAGCATATTAATGGCTGGGGTCCACCAGACAGGTCCCCTGCCATTGGAGGAGTGAGTCCAGGTGTTATTTTGGATAGCATGATCCATGCAGTCCACTAGGTGTCCATAGACTGTGTATGTAAAGGATTCAGCAGTCTGAGCCATATTTACCACTGACCCAGGGTCTCTGACAGATACCACTGTGGTATGGAGAAGTGTGACATTTGCTTTTGGGAAGTTCACCAAGATTACCCATGGTGGGTGTGGTGGCAGGATATGGATGTCCAGTGAGATAAAGTATGTTCTGTCCTTACCAATGAGGGGTATATTGCAGGTGTGGAACATAGAGTCCCCATGCTGGTGATGATCATGTCCAATATGTTGCCCCCTTTTGTGGGTGTGGTGACCGGTTGTGCCATAGCATATGAGTTTACAAATTGTAGCAACTTTTGAGTGAGGGTGTTGGGGCCTGAGTACTATCCCCAGTCAATGTGTGTGTATTTGACATCACCCAATATAATGGTGTTTGGGGAGACCGTCATATTGTCCAGTGTTCCCCGGAAAGACGAGTGTGGTTGCTGAGTTTGTGAGTGTGGTCTGTAGCAGGCAACAAGCCAAAAGGCAGATTTGCACAATGTTAGGTGCATATGTATGATCTGTGACGCTTTGTGCAGTGCTACCAACCCGGAGGTATGTGCATCTGTGATGTATATGGACACTCCCCCTATCTGTGTTGGCCATTCTGAGTTATGTGGTCAGAAAGCATGGTACGAAATATAACCTGGTAGTGCTGATGTGCATGTGGGAGCCTGAACCATGTGTCTGTTAGTGCACAGATATTGCTATTCTCCATACTGAGGAGATTCCTGAGTGTGGTCAATGTGAGGGTAATACATCTGGTGTTGAGCAGCATTACCCTCAGTGTTATGTACTCTGTAATGTCTATGGAGGTGGGTCTGTCTTTTGAGCCCCGCTTAAATAAGGCAGTATGGTGGCAGCAAGTGCCTTAGCCAGTATTCAAAAGTCCAAGGGTGACAGGTGCAAGCTGTCCATAGGGAAGCTATGTGGCATGTTGAGCATGTCACCCCAGGCTGACAGACACTGTATCCCCTTTGAATAACACCAATATGTTAGCCAACTCTTAAACGTGATCAGTTTGTTGGTATACTGAGACATCATACTTGGTGAGTGTAAGATGCTAGACAAGGTCAGGGTCATACTGGCCTGGGCTACATGATCAGAGAGTTCCTCTATGTATCATGTCATGTGGTCCAGGGAGGAACATCTGAGGTTGTATGCACCAGCATGGACAATGATGGAGCCAGTCCTGGACTTGCTTTGGAGTGACCTGAGTGCATGTGTTATGTGGCGGATCCTGGCACCTAAGAGACAGCTCAAAGTGACTATTCCCTTGTTTGGCCTGGTGAGTGGGACGTCAGTGTGCCTGGCATTAATTGTCACCCATTACAAGTGTATCAGGTGTGTTGTTTAGCCTGAAGGGCAGTGACTGTATGGCACACTGATATTGTGAACTATGTGATATGTGGGTATTGTAGTGGGGTAGCAGTTGTTTGTGTGTCTGCTTTGGAGGTCTCTGCTGCTTAGGCAGAGTGTATGTAGAGCCTTCAAGTATGTGTATGTGTGATAATGTGGTTTGATTGCTGTCACTATCATTGTATGTGAGACTGATATGTGGTGTGTGTGGTCACCTTCACCACCTGATAGACCATGCCAGTCATGGGTTGAGAGAGCTCAGCCTCCTGTATGTCAATATTGTTGCATCTCTCACATATATCTGAGTGTGTTGGGAGGAGGAGAGGGTTGTCTTTGTACATGAGGCAGATGTGACATTGTGTCATAACCACAATATTCACTAGCTGGACTGGAGAGTACACACGAAACTAACCCCTGGACATGCCAGTATATTATGATGACATACTCTGTAGCCTGATCACAAAGGATTAGTAGGGTGTTAAGTGCTTAAAAGAGTATAACCGGGATTAGTGCTCAGGTTTGTTGGTGTTTTGTAAAGAGTAGCGGAGAAGGAGTCCAGACTGAGAATCATAACATGTCCTTCAGCTATTTCATAAATAGTAATGTACACTCATTATGTCCTGAGTCAGGGCCAACTGTACCTTACTGACAATGCCGACATCCTGTCAGACAGGCCCATATTTACATCCCACTGATGATAGTCCCTGACATCATACCAGGAGATATCACGTGTAGAATGGCTGACCAGCTCCCCCCAAAGCCAAAAGCATGGCAGCAATTGGATTACAATGTTTCCCAATATGTATCATGCATGCACTACAGAACAAACAGACCCTGCACCTGAACAGTCTGTTGAGCCTCACCCACTCCACAGGGTCTGGAACCATCGAATGTGTTACAGCAACATATGGCACTCCCCACAAGTGTGGGTGCACAACACACCATGGGAAGTATAGTCCAGTAAGCCTATAAAGTCTGATCTGCAAGGCCATGGAGTGCATCATGGCTGAAGTCATAAACAGAGCTATTGGAAGCTGACAAACACACAACCCTACCAACTGTGGTATGTTCATTTGCATATCATGGTTCCCAAACATGCTACACCATTTACAAGGCAGCCACCCAGGCCATACATCACTGAACAGAGCTACACATGTCCCACATAGACTTTGCATAGCTCTTCATCAGCATCACAGACCCATGTTGTATCCAAGAAAACCATCAATCTGTGCATAGATATGTGTTGACATATGAAGGGATGTCAATGTGTCCACAGATAGATCACACAAGGTGTGACTCACAGGGTCCTGTTCAAGCTGTTGATACCTGCCGACCCACATGGATCATTCCTGGGATTGCATAAAAGAAAGTGCACACACATTCCCATGTCCAGTCTGATGATGTCAGCATCCTACAAATATACCAGGAGAAGCACAACCACCCAGTAAAGCATATAGCGCGCTGTGTTAATGCATATTTCTCTAGTATCATAACCTAGTTAGATAGGGGTTTGAATCCTGCAAGTGCTGATAGTGTGTGATTTCCATTGAGAGGAGTAGCCTTTTTGGAGACTGGGAAAACACATTAAAAGAGGCACATCCCTCTTTGCAATGTCTGATGATGTCAGCATCCTACAAATATATCAGGTGAACAGAAACCACCCAGTAAAGCATATAGCATGCTTTGTTAATGCGTATCTTTCTAGTATCATAACCTAGTTAAGTAGGGGTTTAAATCCTGGGGGTGTGTGTGTGATTTCCTTTGAGAGGAGTAGCTTTTTTAGAGACTGGGAAAACACATTAAAAGGGGCACATCCCTCTTTGCAATGTCTGATGATGTCAGCATCCTACAAATATATCAGGTGAACAGAAACCACCCAGTAAAGCATATAGCGTGCTGTGTTATTGCATATTTCTCTAATATCATAACATAGTTAGGTAGGGGTTTGAATCCTGCAAGTGCTGACAGTGTATGTGTGTGTGGGGGTGTATATGTATGATTTCCTTTGAGAGAAGTAGCATTTTTGGAGACTTGGAAAACACATTAAAAGAAGTTCATCCCTCTTTGGAGTGTCTGCTGATGTCAGCATCCTACAAATATTCAAGGAGAACAGCAACCACCCAATAAAGCATATAGTGCGCCATGTTAATGCGTATATCTCTAGTATCATAACATAATTAGGTAGGGGTTTGAATTCTGCAAGCGCTATTAGTGTGTGGGGGGGTGTATGTGTGTTATTTCCTTTGTGAGGAGTAGCCTTTTTGGAGACTGGGAAAACACAATAAAAGAGGTACATCCCTCTTTAGAATGTCTGCTGATGTCAACATCCTACAAATATTCAAGGAGAACAGAAACCACCTAGTAAAGCATATAGCGCGCTGTGTTAATGCATATCGCTGTAGTATCATGACATAGTTAAGTAGGGGTTTGAATCCTGTAAATGCTGTTAGTGTGGGGGGGGGGTTTCCTTTGTGAGGAGTAGCCTTTTTGGAGACTGGGAAAGCAATAAAAGAGGTACATCCCTCTTTGGAATGTCTGATGATGTCAGCATCCTACAAATATATCAGGAGAACAGAAACCACCCAGGAAAGCATATAGCGTGCCATGTTAATGCGTACCTCTGTGGTATCATAACATAGTTAGGTAGGGGATTGAATCCTGCAAACGCTGAGTGTGTCTGTGTTTGTGTGCTACAGGTGGTCAGTGCAGTGTGGGTTGTGCATTTACTACGGTATGACATATGATTAAAACAGTATGTGCATTGCACACATCGGGTATCTGCGTGGCAAATGAATATGTGTACATGTGACCCCAATCATGTATACGACAAGCGCGGCCACTGTAGTGATCCTTGGCCAAGGTCATCTGTGCCACACACACCCATGACACATACTATAGAGTACTGTGAGTGAGGGTAATTGCCTGGGGTATATGTCACACATGTTCATACACAACAACAACTGGCAGTAATGGACAGTCATTATAGGTGTACAACAGCCCTGTGGATATGCATGCAGGCCCCTAATGTGTTATGTGAAACACCGGTGGACCCCACAATACCTATGGATATGTGGATACCAAGAGACAGATGACATAACACGTGTCTGTCTGTACACATTAGTACCCAACATACATGTTGAGGGCTACCACCTATGTGGTACTATCGGGATAGTATGTCTAGTAAATGTGGGTGACTATGCCATAGTCGGCTTATGACTATACAACATGTATTGGACAACAGGTATCTGTCTGTATGATACCCTTGTGTAGGATATGCGTCCCATCCAGGGAAGGCGGTGTAGGCCAATGCATGCATTTCCAGATGTGGATGGACATATCCCTAGTGTGTTTGCATGTACCTAAGAGGGCTATATGCCACAGTGTGGTCCCAGGAACGTGAGGCGGTCAGTACCACTGGTTACTGTTATAGTATAGTACCGGAAGGATGCAACTGTTACGGAGTTCCCTACAACTGTGTGTCATTTGTCAGGACATCATCTAATGATTTGTTATAGTCATGCTGTTGAGGTGGTGTATACTACCAGACTGCAGATCATTGACAGATATCAACAGTATCACCCACAGCATAGTGTCAACCCATGTCATACACACATGTGTACCCATGTTAGTACATATCTGTAGTAGAATGCATACTGGCCATCGAAAGATACCATGAGATGCTAACAATGTGTACAACAGGGTGTGTCGCACATCCCACGTGTCCACTATGCACGTACATGCAGACAGTGCACACACACCATGTTCACAGATGTACACCTGCTAATTTGTAATGCACACATCACACACGTACTGTCCACTCACTAACACATGCTGGCAACACTGTACACTTCAGCCAAGTGGCACATGGGTGGACAATACATACTCAGACATAACACTGGTGTAAGCAATGCTACAATGACTATCAGAGTTGTGATGCATAATGCCTGCTCAGATATACCTACAAGGATATCAGTACACTTTCCTGTTGGCAACTTGCTACTATTGCTACACTGCTATAATGTCACCCTGTGCATCAGAACCATGTTAGCCTATTCCTGCATCAATGTGACAGATTACAGGAGGTGACACAGGTGTCATCATATGCACAGGGTGTGTTGCTGGTTTGCCAGAGCCCAACATTGACCCATCAAATCGACATGTCTGTGTGTGTGTGTGTGTGTGTGTGTGTGTGTGTGTGTGTGTGTGTGTGTGTGTGTGTGTGTGTGTGTGTGTGTGTGTGTGTGTGTGTGTGTGTGTGTGTGTGTGTGTGTGTGTGTGTGTGTGAAGGACAACAGTACAGCATGGGCCAATGTTGATGCAATGTGTGTGTGTATGTGTGAGCCCTAGTTGTTTGGTTCTTGTGTGTGTGTGTCTGCATGCACACAACATCACCATGTGGCTGCCATATACGGGCGGTTGTGGGACAGCCACAGACTGTACCTGCTAGGCCATACAGATCTCTGTCTCTGGCCATGGACACGGTACCTGTGCCTGGCAGCGGTGCTACGGGCAGTATCGGGTACCAACCCTGACTGGGTGCTACCATCAGGGGCAGAGGTATGATGACTGGACCCATGTCCCTGCTGGGACTGGCCAGTGCCACGTGTACATGGTCTAGTAGGACGTTCAATGGACAGGCCAGCCCCAGCATTGCTGGGGCTGGTACTGCCACTACGGGAGTGGCTGTGATCCATGGTCCATCCACGATGACTCCCAGCTGATGCTGTTGCTGGCATGCATCCGCGTCGGCTTCCCATCCATCCCATACGGTCCTGGCTCATGGCTAACACATTGTGGAGGACATCTAATGTCTCCCTCCAATGGCTATCAATGAACTCGGTGTAATTCCGAATGGCACCGGCTAGCTCATGGATGCTGTCATTGATAGCAGTGTAATAGGCCCTCTGTGCCCTTAGTCCCTGTCGGGTGTACTGTTCCATACGTGCCTATGCCTGCATTACAGCCCGGAACATACTGGAGGTTGTAATACCTCTGGGGGCACATCTGCCAGGGGCAATACGACCAGTGGTGCTCCCCCGAGAACCCCTGGACATCCGCCTATGTGGTACCCTTCCAGTAATCCGGCTATGGCTGCTGTGAGGGGATGCATGTGCCATGGGTACCACACTCTCCTGGTCAATGCTGACTGTATGCTGTCCCTCAGCTAAGGCCATTGGTGATGAGGGATGTATTAGTAGTATGAGTGTGCGCATAGGTGGGGTTGAACACTGTGTACTGTCGATTGGTGGACCGACGACAGACCCTGACAGACCTTCCTGTACCACAATACATGTCTCATCATCTCCACTATTAGTGGCAGTGACATCAGGTACCCTGCTGCATTCAGACACCCCTAACTCAGCACCTGTGGAAGGAAGACAGGAAACACACTTCACAATCTGTACATGATGTTAGCACACATGCACACATGCACACATGAGCACATGCACACATGCACACATGAACACATGCACACATGAACACATGAACACATGCACGCATGCACACATGCACACACACGCACATGCAGACATGAGCACATGCACACATGAGCACATGAGCACATGCACACATGCACACATGAGCACATGCACACATGCACACATGAACACAAATACACTGCTCACCACAGTACATACACACACACACCAGCAATCCAACACATACACAATAGTGGGTGAAGGTGGGTGACAGTATCACAGGGCAAACAGTCACCTCACATGTGTCAGCATGCAGAATATGTGTAGCTCAAGACCATGCAGTGCAAGTATTGATGGCACTATTTAATGACATTATACATGGCTGTGATGCATGTGTGTAGTTGTTCAGTGATTGACTACACCCTGGAACACAATGTGTACATGGACACAACATTGCTGTGCAAGTATTATCTGCTCTGCAATGTCCTGTGCACCATCACTCATTGGTATACATACTATGGCTGCATGTGTTATCTGTGTGACACATAGATTGCCATGTCTGCTTACAGTGTCTGTGTCCATAGCGAATAATAGTGGGCACAGGTGTAGCAAATGCATGCAATGTACAGATATGGGATGAGTGGTGCATGTAGATGTGAAGGAATCCCAATGCTCAACATGGCCATTGTACAGTGGTTATGGTGAATGTGGTACATATTGCAGATATGTCGGTGCCAGCCATGATATGGCATGCTACATGACTGCAACATTAAACACCACACATACCCAATGTGTGTCATGTGACCTATACACCCAATAGCATTCCCCTGACTCTTTGTACAGATGGCAACAGTTGTGCATACTGTGTATACTGGCATATGTAAGCACACACACAACATGCTATGCATATTGTGTATAGGTGCATATATTTGCACACACACAACAATGAGGTGTAAAGCAAAGACCGCTATGTGTAGTACTGTGGTCACTGTAACTGGATGGGGTGTACTACCATGTGCCATCATCATCATCATCATGCATCTTGTGGTCACTCACGGCTACTACTGTGTGATAGACCACTGCCTAGCATGCTGTACCTGAACTGCAGTGCCGTGGCTATGTTCACTATTACACAGCCACTTTGTACATGGGTGTATGAGGTGCCCAATAGAGTGCATTGCCTAACATGACTGTGTTATGTATTGAAGAGTGTTGCACAGACCCATGATAGGCCTCTACCCATGAGGTACATCATGTGTGTGTGGATGACATGTGGGATACTGAGGTGTGACCTTACAGCGGGTGTGTGGTTACGCCATATGTAGCATGTCTTTACGTACTGTGTATGATAAACGTGTTATGTTGTGTACAGGTGTTGCAACTATGCCTATCCAATGTGCAGTATGGGGTTGCCACAGCTGTGTCTTATGCTCTGTGTATTGCATGTCAGTGAGGCAGCTACTGACATTACTGAGCTGTGCAACGTCTTACAGCAAATATGCATACATGCATTATGCATAGGTGTGTTACGTGTACACAGCCTACACCTCACCTATGACATGCATATTTCATTACCAACATTGCAGTTATAACACACTTACCAGCATGGATCGGCTGCCCTGCTGTCACATCAGAGGGATCTACGAGACTATAAAAGAGTTAGTCAGTGGCCACAACTGTGGCATTGCTACAGTGGGTATGCTAAACTGCAGTATAACAACAGTCAACAGTCACAGGTGTAGAGATATTATTTGAAATATCAGTATTGCACAACACTAGGCAGCAGAACTGCTAAACACACAGTACACATCTCACGTAGACATAATCTAACAATAGAGTTAACTGTCGTCTACATATAGGGCATGTTACCTGCTTGCTCCAGGTGGACATGATGGGTGGCTCCAGCCTCCATGACAACACATGTCAGAGGTTGATGTTGCTGTTGTCCAGGAGCCACCATGCTTAGGAGCAGCTCCTCCACTCTGGTGAGTGGGGGATGAATGGCCACCCCATCACCTGTGGCATGCTGTTGTCTTTGGATATCGGACGCATACTGCCAGACATGTCTAATTAAATCACTGCAGTGATGGCGTACCTGCTCATATGTCTGGTTATGCATGCCTATATCATTTACCCGATGAACAAGTTCCTGCCACAGTGCAGTCCGCTCCTGCTGGTGCTGGCTGCCTCTGGAGAACAGCATCATGTACTGCTGCAATAGGCTTTGTAGTATCACCTCTTCCTAATCCGCTGTGTATGATGGATTGCGTTGGTGGGCCATCTGGCTGAAACAGATATGAACAATATGTGTGAGTGAGTCCTGTGGCACACTTTACACCTTTAACCACAGATATCACTTTACTGACATATATGCCATCCTATTGTCTGCCAGAGGTTACACACGTTCAATACCACTTATTGGTTCTCAGGCCACAACTAACTAACAGTGCCTGGCACACTCTATATATCACACCACTATACAACAGTACCCGACACACTGTCTGTGACACATTGCACAACCTCAAGACAGGGGTGTATATCACACCAATGCATGACCAGAAATGTCATCCATTGCAATGGATGTAAAGTACAGGTACAGTAGTACCAGTCAACCACCCTAGTCATTGATGCCATAGCCCTGCCTAAAAGATGTGTACAGTTGTTACTATAGGTGGCATACTGCCGTAACAGAGTATATATGTTGCTGGATACACATGTATACACTGTAACACACATATGATTGCAGCCATTGTACAGGCATGATTACACACACATCAGACAAACATACGACACACCACTGTATGCCAACACAGATGAGCATTACCTGTGTACCATACAGTACTGTGTGCCACTACTTACACGCCCTTATGCCTGAGTTTTGCCCTCTCTACAGGACACACAGATGACAGTGTTTCCAAGCAATGTGAAACCCACACCATACTGTGCTGTTTAGGCCTACAGCTTCTGGTAGTACTACAGTTCATATGGGAGTTGGATTCACCAGCAGTACCACTCACTAAGCATACATGTATTGCTTTAGCCTACACCACATTTGTCAACAAGGAACTACATCACATCATATGCCGTACTACTATGTCTGCCTAACAGTACATTACACATCATTTGCTGTCCTCACAGCTAGGATAGACACTACCATGCCAGACACAACTTCACACTAAGCTATCACACCTTTACAGACCTTGCACACATTCAGCATTACACTTATTCAACCTCACATAGCAGGTATTGCATTGAGTACTTTTGAGAGTGCATAGTGTCATAGGTAGGTAATATGCTGTTGGCCCTAGGGCCTACAGCAGCCTAGCCATATGCTACCCTGGCCTTTGACACACATGTACTTTGATTTCACTTGCCCCTGCCAACCAGAACCACAGAGGTGTTTCCTGGGGTGTATTACCAATCTCCCACACAATCATCAGGGGTATTTATGACAACTGCTAATGAGGAGCCTTGTTTTCTATTGCTAGATGGTCTATTCCGGTGTATGGCATATCTCTGAGATGGGAACCTATCCCTCCAGCATGTACTGTTTAGTGAGCTGACAAGGTTTAGGGCCCTAGAGCGTGTATCCCGGAGGGACTGTGATATGTTGCCATGGTGGTTGTCACCCAGCTATGGGTGTGATATACCTCTGTATGTCCGGCAGAGGTCACCTCTGTATGGCCAGTATGCAATACAGTGTAGATGTGGTTTTGTGAGTCAGTCTGCATAGGGCATCTGTTTGCGGCCAGTATTACCCTTTGGGAGGTATGTGTGTGGCCTTTTCACCTGGTGTAGTTGTCATGTGAGGTACATACTACACAGGGCATTGTGATGGGTAGAGGGGAACACTGCCCTATATTTCTATAGATGACACACCTGTTGTCATGACACATAACACACAGACAGATTACAGGTGTAGTGTGGCACTGTCTTCATCAAAGTGGAGGCTACTGTCCACCTGTGTCCCATGTTCCCTTATCACACCTTCACTGTTAGGTAGATCTCTACCTATGTGGTAGTTAATGGGTACAGTGTTTTGGAAAGGAGGAATGGCACTGCAGTATCAACACTTGTCTACAGTCCATGCCTTGGTCACCACACACCTGTTGCAGTACATTAGGCCCGTGTCACTCTGTCTCTCCCTCTCTCTCTATATGGCTATATATATATATATATATATATATATATATATATATATATATATATTATATATATGCATATCTATACACATACATGTACACATCCATTGCTATGCACATGGATGTACATATAGGCACATGTAGAGTCCACCTTTCGTAGTGGGGATATCACTTATGCAACAGTTGAGGGATGTACAGTTATGTGATTATATTGCACAGTGTTGTGCAGAATGCATGTGGGTGTCCTCAGCCGATGTAGCATTAGCTGGCCTCACTGGCTGTAACACAGCAGATCTAACAAATCAGTCCCACAGCATTTATCCACCACATGACATATACCAGCACTGTATGCTGTTTTCTAGGCACACACTACGACCTACATAGATATATGCACATATCAACCTTCAATGACTGATATCTGTCCACCCTTCACTAACAGTTGCAGTATGTCCCTTGCCCTATGCACATGTGCGGATACAGATAGATACGTACTGCTGCCACACATGGATGATTTGCAGTGTGTAAAGTACTCTTCAGGAACATCTACTACATGCCAACGCATACATGTGAGTTACATACCTTACCTTTGTATTTCCCTGCTCCGTGTGTTACGGTTTTGTAGGTTTTTTTTTTTTTTTTTTTTTTTTGGTTGTTTGTTTTGGGTTTTCCCCCTCTATATCAGTGTATGTCTCAGTTTCTCTCTCTGTTGTGTCTCTGTCTCTCTGTCTGTGTCTGTGTCCGTGTCTCTCTCTCTCTCTCTCTATCTCCCAGTACCTGCAATGATAGAATTGTATGTGTGGACTGCAGGTACAGCCTGCTTTTCTAGGTATCTGCATTTGTGCATGTGACAGCCTCTGCACCAATTGCTGCCCACCATTCAATAATTGCATGCAGCCTGCTGTGTGGTGATTGCATTACTTACTGTGATTGCAGCCCACTGCTATAATATGCTAGGTTAGGTAGGTGTAGCCCTTTCAGCTGTCCAACATGGGGCCCATGTTTGTTTGCTCTGGTCACCGTTGTGTCAGTCAGAAGGTTGGTATATGTCTCTTATCTGAAGCTAGAGTTGTAGCCAGTTATATGCATGTTGTACTCAAACCTGAATGTTGCTGCTTCCAGTACACATTTCTCAGTGTAGACATGTACTCACCCCTCCAAATGCTAACACAGGATACATGGGAGTATGTACTTTATTTCTGACTTACACAATTAACTGCCATAGAAATGTGGTTATTGCACTGTATTCCTGTGGCCAGTATTTATCCTGGTCTGATACTGTGTGGTGTTTGTAAGGTGCTACTGTAACATTATTCCCTGCTAGGATGGCTGGTTCTCCTTTCACAGTCATGTCATGCAATTCCACAACAACTGCTGGTAAAGACCCACAGAACAGGATTTGTGTTATACCATTCCTGATTTCCATTTACATTCCCTCATTGTAATGCATGATATATTTATTTCAGAACCAAGTTATTTGTATATCTGCTGTGGCTTAGTGGTAATTCATGCAGTCTATTGTGTCAATGGTGTGGGGTTCGAGACTGACAGAGGTTTTTTTCTTTTCTGCTCAGCAGTACAAGGGACCTGCCATAGAGTGACTAAGGCACTTTTAAGCAGTTGTAAGCGGGTTTGCATAATGCTTACCGATGCTTAGCTAAGCGCACACATGCGCACACTCACTTAAACCCGCTCACTACTGCTTAAAAGTGCTTACTCCCGCTAACCCCCGCACTAATTTCTTTTAAAGAAAAGAAAATGGGGAGATAGGAAAGTGGTGAAAAGGGGGCACACAGAGGGACAGGCAGTAGGTAAACAAGCTCGGGATGTGCAGGACAGGTGTAGGGAAGGTCCATAGCTGCCCATTTCTTTACCAGCAACAGCCGTGCATAGGCAATAAATTTGGAGTGATATTTGAAACCTTCCACCCCTGGGAGAGGGGTGAAGACAACGAAGTATGTTGTACTGCCTATTATAATTATCAGTTTACATGTCCAATGGTCATGTGTGCGAAATGGGCAGCTATGTATGGGGCATAATTTTTTTGTGGGTACAGATTGCCCATTTTTTTTTTTTTTCAGGTGAGAGTGGGAAGTGAGGTAGAGGAAGTAGGTATGTCTGGGGAGGTAGGTTGGGGAGCTAAACAGACAAGACAGACAAGACGCATACAGGGGCGGTGTATGACACATGGGGTGGGTGAGCACAATTGACGGGGTCGGATGTTTGGAAATCGCAAGCCCATGAGCCCACAGATGGTAACAGTGAAACTGAGATCCCCACCCATGGGCAGTCACCACTGCACCTTCACAGCCCCGAGGGTGGCTGTGCTGGGGGCTGCATAGGAAGGGCAGGCTCACCCGTGAGATGCGCCACTCTCGCCTTGAGCTGGCGTAGGGGATCAGCGACTGAACTCTGGATCTCCCTACGCACCACAACCCGGACCCTTCGAAGGGGGACAGGTGGCCCTTCTCCGCCCAAGCTTGCACGGGGGGATGAGCCCCATCCCCTGCAGCACTTCTACTCGAAGGTGGCACAGGACCAACGGAGGAGGGGAGCCCGGGCTGGGAACCAGACCTGCTGGTGCCAGGTGCACTCGCCAGCTGAGGAGGGACAGGTGGGTCTGCTGGGACCGGCCTTCCCATACTTTCTGTGATTAGGTGTGTTTAATTACAACATAAACAACAGCATTCCAGATTAGTTGTAACAGCATGCAGTAACATTCCCATTAACCCAACACACCAAGGTTCCAACAGTTGAACAGCAAGCATAACACATGCATATATTGAACCACAGTGTATATTCCAACAGCATGCAGGGATGTTTGGTAGCAACAGGCCACCATGATTGTGGTGTTTAAACAGGGCACATGCATCAACGTGAATGCAAATATTTATAGAACAATAGGACATATGTCCCAACAAATTTTAAGATTACACATACCCATTGAGGTGTGGAATTGCATGGTTTATGCACATACAGTAGGGTGTAGAAAAAACCTCGGTTAACATCTTATAATTACCTTTTAGTCTGCACTACATACTGCAGGTGTCTATCCCCTACATGTATTATTACACTTGCCACCATACATTAGGTTGTGTAATGGGTTTGGCTAGTTCAATATATGCCTGACCTATATCTGACATACTAACTGTCCAGGATGCAGATGTTACTGCTACATATTTCTTGATTGCATTTCTAATTCTTTATCTACATATCTGGGATGTTTTCACATGACATTTTCACTTCGATTTGTACAGAACCCTGCATTTCTTGATGCACACTCATATTTCTGGGGATAAACTAACATGCTACATGTGTGCCGGATTTACTTATGCATGCCAGCCAGTAACTGACTGTTGCAGACTGTATATATGCTTCACAGCTACTAGCACTTCCATCACCCACTTTATATGGGACTGCACAACTCTGGGTTGCCAGCACTTTTTCAAACAGTACTATTTGTATAATGCAAGGGTACAACAATATTTCAAACTCTGGGACACAGACACACTCCGGGTTTTAGACCTTTATTAATGGCATTACACACTGTTCCACAAGCTCACTCCTTTTGTTTGTTTTAATGGTGCATATGGCAGACTTGTTCAAGACATATTATACCTTTATTAATAGGTTAGAACACTCTTTTTTTCAGGCTCACTCACTTATTTTATATGACAGTGCCTGCAGAGATAGTATTCCAGACATATGCTACCTTTCTTAATGGGTTACTACACTCTTTCTCTGCCTCTCTGATGTTTTTATCTGACAGTACATGCAGAGGACTTATACAGGCAATTTTATGGCTGTATGATTGGACTACAACACTTTCTTTCATGCTCTCTCCCATATTTTATATAACAATACATGCAGAATGATCACTAACCTGCCTGGTGGTGCAGCCTTAGCAGCCTATCAGCATAGGCTTGCTGATTCGCAGCACGGTCACCTGCAGCTGTAAAGTAAATGAAGGGATATTGAGACATACCTATCCATTATACATACTCAATTATCAATTCTTACATACTGCATTCCATGGCTACATACTCAGTTGTGGGGCATTCTGCATCCCACGGGCCTCCTGTATCCATTGGTTCAGGCAGTCCTGCTTCCATCTCTTCAGGTCTGCATGGTGGTGACGGACCTGCTCACCAGTCCGAGGAACGCCTGTGGCACTGGAGAGGTCATGAGCTAACCGGTTCCAAGCCTCTTCCTTGTACTCCGTCCCTTGGAACTGGCCCTGCAGGAGTCTTGACTCATGATGGTGGACAAGGAGCCAAACCATGTATTTCGACTCCTCGATACCCCAACGTTGCGCTCGGAAGCGTGTTCCCTCTCCGACACCAGCCATTCTAACTGCATATGTGAGCAACAATCAGTTATGGCGTGTATTCCCGCCTATGGGGCTTAAATATGCTGTATTTCCCGCATTTTTTTGTGATTGACCTTTTTTTAAATTCTCAGCTAACTGGAGACCTGCTTAGTAATGGTTAAACTACCATTAGTAAGTATATGTCTGTTAACAGTGGCTGTTTCCCCTAAGTTATCATGGCTTAGTGCTTCTGTACTTTTCTTGTGATGCACAGAGTCTTGGGCTCGAACCTTGTCATTCATTTTATTTTCATACTGTCCAGACAGGCTAGGGGGTGTGGCTACATTTAAGCAACTTTGCTCTATGTTGCTCCTCGGTGCCCTACGGTGCCCTGGTTGGTGCAGCGCACACATCCGCACAAACAGATTGCACTGGTTAAAGCGCTATTTCGCTATGGGCACCTCTATTGTGCTGGGTTTACCGTTATTAAACTATGGGCAACTCTATTGCGCTGGGTGAAGCGCTGCTTAGCTGCAGGCAATTATATATCAGGATCATTTAAAATATTTATTTTGTTCACTGATACATTGGCCATTTCACTGCATTTTACTACTATTTACACATATTTTTGTCTGGTATTATTTCATATACTGATTTAAAAATCAATACGAAGGGGAGTGGTGAGACTCGAACCGTGAATGCCTCTTCTTTGTGTGAACGCCCTACCATTACACTATTGCTATTTGGTGCGATTTGCATACACATTCTTTCTTATGCTCTTCCATGTCTGAATTGCTAACTCTAGCTAAGCAATGGGCACACCCGCGTACACACGCACAAATATGGGCAGCTATTTTGGGTATTAAAAAAAGTAAAATTAACTTTTTACTTTTTATAACTGTGATGGGGGTTTACAATGTCAGGGAGTGTGGTGTTTGGTCCAAGGACATTTGAGCGGACTCACTCTTGTGTATTTGCTTTTACTTTTCAATCACTTGCAGGGGCGTTGACATTTAGACTGCTCGGCAGTCAGACACGCCCACTGCTTTCTTACATGGTCCGTGTACGAAATACAGTTGGGTCAGTATGCCCTCATGCATATTCATGGCACGCTGATGTCATACCGTTCAACTGCAGCCTCTGAGTAAGACTTATTAAGTCTTACACGGAGGATTTGTGAATCCGGGGGAAAATCTTTAGTCCTCTTTTGATACACAAGTCAAAATGCAATTTTACATAGTTAATACAATTATATCAACTATTACTACTAAGACTGAATGTATTTGACAACTTTTTATTTTACAGACCATTCCGTGAAAATATTTTGTCACTTATGAGCTATGTCTGCTTTAGTTTTATTTTTTAACTTGATTAATTTATTCTTTTGCAATCACAGAATTTAATTTATGACTTTGAACTCTTTTATTAACTCTTTGCAACTGTTGAATTAACTCTACTTTTATTAATTATTTTATATCAAAAGATTAGAGATAGACTAATATCTATAAGAGACAAAACTATGTGCTACTCCAACCATTTATGCACTGCTGAAAATATACAGTTTCAATGTCATTTTAAGCATAACATTGTGGTCATGTCTCTGAACTGCCCATTAACATCTTGGTTGACAGTGAAGTGAACATAAAGTACTGAACTGGGCTTTGATAATAAATATTTGAATGCAATTATTTCAGTATATTTAATACTTGAGGATTAAAAAAAACATGATGTATATACTAAAGAATGTTAAGGACATATTAGTCCATTAGATGTATGAATACAATATTTAATTTTCCTATAACTGGGTTAACCAATAAGATTCCAACTTAAAATCAGTGATAATATTACAACTTGACAAATTACTTTTAAATTTATTACAATGTATCCCGTACAGTATGTATTTACACAGACTGTTTGCTATTCATGCATTTCAATCTAGTAGCTATCCTGGACCCAATTTTTTTAAACATGGTTTTTCACACATATTTGTTACTAGACATCTAGAAACATTTATGCTTTTTTGCATACCAACATTGTCTTGCCAAAAACATATTAAAAAATAGTGATTATTCTTGCTCAATTTTTACATATCTTTACTTTTTTGTATGTAGCTTTAATAAATTTTAAGTCATCTCTTGTATAGCTTTACAGTTTAACAGGTTGTAAATACTATGTAATACTAAACAATACAATAATGACTAGAATGATGGCTATTAGCAACTTGTAAAATATCTTATCCTGTCAAGTTTAATCTGTTTACCAATATTTCTAATGCACTAATACCTGTTTTTCCCCTCCCCCTGAAATAGTATTGTCAAGAAGGAATGAGATATTTTTTCCTGTAGCTTTATTTCAGACCCTTTTGCAACAGATACTGCTCACACAGCCAGTATAAAACTGAGAAAGTACCCCTCCCCCTGTAGTACTGCACCATTGTTTACTTGCTTTATAATGTATGTCAGCCCAACACTTTGGTTATACATTTGCTTTATTAGGTTATTAAACTATAGACCTTTGTCTGATTTGACCATCTTTTCTGTTGCATTTGCTGTCTACTTCTAATAGTAATTATTTGTACCCTCCTATATAATTGATTTGAACTCAATGTATACTATAACCCATCTGCTGGCTATACTTGATGTAACTAAGGTTTTTTTATTTTTATCAGTGACATATATGCACAATTGTGATGTTTTATTACAATTATCAAATAGTGTTGCATTTGAACATTTTAACAATTAAAATTATATATATATATATATATATATATATATATATATATATATATATATATATACAGAGAGAGAGAAAGTGTGTGTGTGTGTGTGTGTGTGTGTGTGTGTGTGTGTGTGTGTGTGTGTGTGTGTGTGTGTGTGTGTGTGTGTATTAAGTACTAGGCAATCACTCAGCAAACCATTACAAGCCTAGCCAAAAAAAAAAAAAAAAAAACATTTGAAAAGTTGCCTCTATCTTCATGAAGGACAGGATAAGATAGAGTGGTGGGAAATTTGAGGCTGCCCATCAAACTGTCTAGGTTGACCTAGAAGGAGGCAATGGTGCTACTATGCTCAACATGCACTGGAAGTTTGATCCAGAACTAAGGAATATATTTGGATATGAATCTATCACACCAATGTATCTGCTGATGAAGGTTTAGTTCCTCTAATCCAGTATTTGAAGTGCAATTAGTTTGGTGAAGGACTCAGAGGTTACATGGGGTAGGATTGTTCGTAGCATGAAAGGCTGGACATTGATCTCCTTGAGAAGTCTGTTACAGAGAAAGGGCTGATAACCATTATTTTTGAGGCCACTGATCTTTTCAGTTACAAAGATCAAAGGTCTCTCAAGTTGTTTTGATATGTTTAGACAAATATATGACAACAGCTGAATTAGATTTAATAATGGGTCTAGTAAGATAGGAGTAAAGAGATATTAAGAGTTCTTTGAATTTAGTAGAGGTGCTTCTGGAAATTAGATGAGCCAAATAAAAGGCTTTCTGAAATACTGACATGATGGTCAAACAATAACAAATTATCAACAAGGGTGCCTAAATCCCTTACAATAGTGTCTTATTTATGGTGTGCATCACCCACACAGTAAGTGAAACTGTTTTGTTTATTAACATGTTACATTTAATTTGAGATCATTGTCCATGCACCAGTTGTTAACATAGTCTACCCCATGATGGAGCTATTGTGAGTCAGTTGAAGACTGAATAACAACACCTGATTTACAGTCATTTGCAAGCTTAATTAACCATAGACCAAGATTACTGGCCTGAAGATCTGAGAAATAAATGCCATATAGGAGAGGGACCAAAACTTGAGCCCTGTGTACACCACTGCTAACTGTTTTTGGTTTCAGAAGTGGCACCTGCTACTCTAAACATGTGGATTTTCTCATAGCTATCCACTGCACAGTATAATGAATAATATTCAGATTTACAAGTCTATCAATAATGCCTGTAAGGGACTAGTGTCAAGGGCTTTAGTCAGATGTAGATATGCAATGACTGCATAACCACTATCCTCTGCTTCAGTTAACTTTTCAAAGAAATTAAAGAGGCAGCTCCTTTGTTTGACAAAGTAGAATTAATAAGGGTCCTGGGATGATAGATTTTCAATGTCCAGATTAATGAGGTCTGAGATGTGCTGCATAGCTTTATATATGAGGCTAGTGAGGCTAATGGGTCTATAGTTATCAGGGTCCATGGCTGGGCTACCCTTGTGGCATTACAATGGCTATTTTCCAGGCTTCAGTAAACTAAGCAGTGGAAAACCTGGATTAGCGAAGTTAAGTAGGGGTTCAGAAAGTCCATATTTGGCAATCTGATAATCAGCCAGTTTGGTGTGTTATCAGGGCCCAAGGATGAATTATTCTTAGTTTTTGTGAGGGGTGTAAGATTTTATTCTGTAGCAAGTAAAGGGGGTGGCTGGGACTGTAGAATCTGTGGAAGAGCTATTATCTGTAGGAGAAGTAAAGTTTGCACTAAATTTGTTAACTAGGATATTAGCTATTTCCTTTGAGTCAGAGAGCATAATATTATTGTGGACTAACTCCAGAGATTTGTGGATGTTAGTTTTTAACTTAGTCACAAAGGTAAAGAAAGAGTTGTAGTAGTTATTTTTTAATATAAGTGGCTATTTTAAGTTCATTTTCAGCACTGATTTTCATAATAGTTCCCTTAAGCTCTTTGTTAGTTTGCTTAAGTGTGCTCTAAGGTAGGCAGAATGAGGCCTTTTGTAAGCATTAAATAGTTTTTTTTTCTCTTGTTATATAATTAGTTTACACAGGTATTCCACCACAGGGGTTTCTTTACAAATTTCTCATTATATTTGGTATGGATGAGAACTTTTCAATACAACCATTTAAGTGAGAGTAGAAGTCAGAGTCATAGGTATCAGCCTGAGTAATGGGATCCTTTGGAGAAGGATTATGGCAGGATTTATTTAAATCATCAAATAACTGAAGGTTTACTTTTGAGATGTTCATAAATACAAAGCTATTTACAGGAGAAGTGCCTCCAGTTTTAAAGAAAAATGTGACTAAATTATAGTTTGATTTAACAAGGCATGATGATACATAAGAAGGTGTTTACAAAGTGACCATATTTGTGAGGACTGGATTTAGGACATTCAGGCCTCTAATAGGATGGTTAACTATTTGTGAAAGAGAGTTAGCATTTATTATGTCAAGGAAGCACAGGGCATACCTACCATTTGCAGTGTAGGTCAGCTATTTTGCAGGTCAGCCATTTTATAGAAGGATTGATGAAATCCTATAGTAGGAAGGTCTTTGGTTTAATAAGAATCTCAGCTAATGTGTTAAGATACCTATTGTGCTCAGAAGGGAACAAAGAAAGTGTTCTATAGCTAGCTATGAAGTGGTAATATTTCCTGTTTAGGGTGATTTGGACTTCTAGGAGTTCATATGTGACATCTCAAAGAATCTCTCATGAGTTAATGATATCCTTGACAAATACTGAAACTCCTCCACAATTACCAGAGGGTTTGAGACACAATAAGAATCATAACCAGGAATAAAGTGTGTGCTTTCATTGCTCTGAAACCATGCTTCTGTAACTACACATATACTAATGTGTTCAACTTGCAGGATAGACTCAATTTCTTGCTCATTTTTTTGGCTTAGTGGTTAACTACTGTGATTATAGTGTACAGGGTCCTCCGTTCAAGACCTGCAAAGGCTGTTTATTTTGGGTTACCAACTGGCTCACGGACAGAACCCACATGGTAAGAGTTGTGGGAGCTAGGTCTGACTCTAAACCAGTTACAAGTGGTGTTCCCCAGAGTTCAGTCCTAGGACCCCCTCTTGTTCTGCATATACCTTTCAGAGGTACAGGCAAGCACAGGAGGACTATGGCTGAACAAGTTCGCAGACTACTGCAAACTAGGGGCTATAACTGACTCTCCGGCTGACACAGACATCCTCCAAAAGGGTCTCACTGAGACAGATACCTGGTGTCAGAACCATGGCCTCAAGCTAAATGCCAAAAAGTGCATACCCACAAACTACCACATAGGTGGTAGCCCCCTAAATACGGAAGATGTAATAAGGGATCTGGGGACCCAAATAGATAGTAATCTCTCCTTTGATAATCACATTGCCAAAGTGCTTAGAAAATCCGTCTATGTGGCCCACCTAATCACAAACGGGTTTGCATCCAGATCAAAAGATGTCATTGTGCCTCTCTACGCATCTTTCATCAGACCTATCATAGAATACAACACCTCATTTGGGATGTACCTTACAAGACACCTGCAACAGCTGGAAAGACCACAGAAGTACCTCACCAAGAGGATCACTGGCCTCAAACAGATGTCCTATTCAGCTCGACTGAAGAAACTCCAGCTGTACTCGGTTGCATACCGTGTACTCAGAGGTGATCTCTGCCTGACATACAAGGCCATGTCCAACCAAGTATTGATGGACATGCTCCACTTAAAGAAAACCATATCCCTTCGAGCCACATGCTCCAGGGATCTAAACCTCACCACAACAATAAATAGGATGTACTGGAGGGATAGATTCCTGTCCCAGAGACTTCCCAAGCTCTAGAACAAGATTCCAATTTATATTAGGCAGAGCTCCTCACTAACACTCTTCAAGAGGAACCTTGACGAGTGGATGGGAAACAGAAAGTTTACCCAGGGATCACTTCAATGGCTCTGCTGGACAGAGGCACAGGGAACTAATCTAAGGGGGCAGCGAAAGCCAATACATTCTGGCTAGGCTAATAAATGCCTTCAGGCAGATAGCCTAGTACCTACCTATGAACCTATGAACCATGGCTTCGAGTAGAGTCACATTAATGTGTTCTAAATTATCATGAACTAGTTTGGAATATCTGTCACATGGACTCGGCCTAAGAAGACAATATGGAGACAGCAAAGGCTTTAGCCAGAATATTAAAGCCTTGGTTAGGGAGGTGCCAACTATCTCTGGCAAAGCAGAAAGGCTTATCAGGCATCTCATCCAAAACTGACATATACCAGACTCCCCTAGAATGACAACAGCTACATAGCCAATTATTAAAGCAAATTATCTTGTATTTAAATCTAGCTATCATTGAGTGATGGCAAAATACAATTCAAGGCTGGTGTCTTTCCTGTTTCTGAGACAGACATGGCAAACTCAATCGTATCCTTCTGATTGACCCTCTGCTAGAGTGTCTAAGGTCATTCATTCATTCCTACATGGACTACTTAAAGGATGTAATTGCATTTGTCAGAACGCAGGCATATGAGACTCTTGTTACATCCAGGCTTCTGGCTCCAGAAAGCAGCAAACTGTCATGCAATTCTTTTTTTTTTTTTTTAAACTAGAAACATCTTTATTAAATTATCACATATGACATAGGCAATATTGCATTTATATAAATGAAAATAAACCATAGCATCAAAATCTCAGTTGCAAACATTATATATCACTTTTAATGTATCCAGTCATTGTCAGTCAGCTATTATATAACTCATTTAAATCCTGTCTTCTTTTAAACATCATTCCTCCTCTGCATGTATTGATCCCACAATTCCCATTTTTTCCTAAGTAATTTGCTCCTGCTCTTTTCTAAAGATCCCAGTTCCAGTTGTTTTGTCTCAGTTACTATCTTTGCTACTTCTAATAAAGTTGGTAATTGTTTTTGCAAGCCATCATAATTCATCTCAGCAAGGCCTTTCTATGTCTAGGGAATTCCAAATCGATATCATAGCTCAAAAAAGTAATTTCCCTACTTATTCCAATTTGCTCACCCAGCATCTCCAACAGAGCAGTCTGCAGGGAATATTTAATGTCTGCCAACTCATTACACTCCCAGAAAACATGTTCCCAGTTAACTCTTTCTTCCCCATCACACCTCCAATATTTGCTGTCTACCTAAGGAAAAATTCTTTGGACTGCACTTGAGATATAAAAATACCTATGCACATATTTCCAAGCAAAGATCCCAGATCTTCTAGATTTTGTGCCTATTTTTGAGCCATACATATATCTCCCTATTGTTTCTTTGAAAATTGCTTATCCAACCTCTCTTCCGATCCTTCCTAACCTCCTCTGATTGATTTAATCAATTTTATTTGATGGTAAGATAGTGAAGATGGTGTCCACATGCCTTACAACATAGTCACTTATTACTAAAACATTATCTTGGTTTGATACAGTCTCAGTGGGCCATGAGCGATTGCAGTCTACAGCTTTGTTACTCTTAGAGGTATGCGTCCTAGGTGTGGGTAAGTAGGATGAAGGTGGATGTGTTGCCCAGTGCAAATGTACGTCTGAGGTTTATTAAGCTTTAGTTTGGGAGGCTTAGACTTAGCAACCTCAGCATAAGCTGGTTTAGTGGGAGTGCTCTGCATATGTTTATATATGTTCTGCTCATTGAATGTGCTCTGACATGAGAAGGTTGCCTCCAAATTAAGTAAATACACCACTCATATAAGGAATCATTTTGAGGTAGCAATAAAGAGTGTTTCTGGCAAGCATGAAGTAGTTACTACACTGCCTCAAAATGCTTAGTACTGTCAGGCTGGGTATAGAAGGGGAAACGTGACTGAGATTGCAAACTGGCCAGAGAAGAAGAACCAGTACAGGACAGGTTTATGACTTACTGTATAAAACAAAAGAGGATAACTGACCAGGCTAGAAACAGGTGATAAACTAGGATATAAGTAAAGAATAAAAAGCTACAATTTTCACTTATTGATACCGTAAACCTGTTGTATTGGAGGCCTATGGGATACATTCAAATCATCCCTTAAGTACATCGTGTTTCAGCTACATGGCTTCTGAATGTCCATGCCATTTTACTTTTTAAGTCTTTATGATTACACTGATGCATTTAATGGGTGATTCTCCATGTAGTTCTGCAGACCCACAGGATGGCTGAAGGAAACGCTTTCTTTCCCATTTATAAAGACAGTAGTGAATATGTTGTACAGCACATATTGCTGTTGTAAAGTTGATAAAAGTTCTTTGTCAGCCTCATGCATTATAACATAGCTAATCATTCTAAACAATGCTAATAACACCAATCAGTCCCTCCCTGTACTCACATGCCATTTGTTGAGATGCATCATACCCCATAGCTCGGTGCTGCTACCTCATATATATGCGTCCCTGTTAGAATTTTGAATTTTCACAATATCAAACTTTACAACACCAACCCTAGAAGCTTGAATATATATATATATATATATATATATATATATATATATATATGGGTGCAACTTTCAACTTTCATATGGTGAGATACTGTTATTGTCAGCTAGTTATAGAAGATCTGTTAAGCTGCATGTGGCACAGATAGTTATCTGCCAAATAAAAGCATTCATGAATATCACGCTAGTAAGAGGATCTCAGCAGAACACTGGGGGTTCTGGTGGCGCACAGAAATGTGATCAGTCACTATAGCAGATAGAAGGTGGTGGATCGTTGCAATGTATCTGCAGGAAATATGGTTCCACCTCTGGAGCTGATGATCTGTATGGGGATGGAACCATGGGACTGTAGGAAAGACAAAAATGTCTCATTACCCATGCATGTGGAACATTCCTGTACTGCATTTCCAACATGCAAAAGGATCAACTCCTGTGTTCTCCTTTATTCTTTATTAGCAGGGTTTACGTCAGAAATTGGATTTTAATGAATGACAAATGAGTCTGCCTACCCTCATCAGCATTTGTAAATAAAACATACTGAGTATCAGTAATTAACACATACTGAGTATGTGTAACTAATACATAATGAATATCTGTAAATAGCACATACTGAGTATCTGTAATTAATACTTATTGAGTATCTGTAATTAACACATACTAACGCAGATACTCAGTATCTGTAACTAACATGTACTGAGTATTTGTAATTAAGACATGCTATCTGTAACTAACACATACCGAGTATCTGTAATTAATACATACAGAGTATCTGTAATTAATACATATTGAGTATCTGTAATTAATACATACTGAGTATCTGTAATTAACACATGCTAACAGATACTCAGTATGTGTAACTAACACATATTGGGTATTTGTAGTTAACACATACTGAGTGCATGACATGACATGGCAAGCCCCCCTGCACCCCCCCATGTGAGGAGATGTGCCCCCACACCACCCTACTTAAATATTCTAACTCCGAGGTTGCACTACATATAAAAACACACAACACACCTCACACAAGCTACATTCTCCTCACACGCACACATCACAGTAACAAAACACACTAACACACACCACAGCCCCTACCCAAAACCCTTAACACATAAACACTTACCTGAATCCATAACCACAGCGAAACACCAGAAGCCTAATTCAAAATCTCTGTTATGCGAGATTTTGAATTTCACACTTCTGAGTTTTCGTTCTTTTCAGGTTTTCACTTTAGCGGTGCAAATTACTGAACTTCGATATTTCAGTATTTCGAGCTTCTAAAGTGAATCCTCAACTAACACATACTGAGTATCTGTAATTAATACATATTGAGTATGTGTAACTAACATATAATTAGTATTTGTAACTAGCACATACTGAGTATCTGTAATTAATACATACTTACAGATAGCATGTGTAACTAACACATACTAGGTATTTGTAATTAACACATACTGTGTATATGTAACTGACACATACTGAGTATTTGTAATTAATACATACTGAATATCTGTAATTAACACATATTAACAGAAACTCAGTATGTGCAACAAACACATACTGACTATCTGAAATGTACGCATACTGAGTATCTGTAACTAACATACAGAGTATAAGTAATTAATACATAATAACAGATAGTATGTGTAACACATACTGTTTTTGTAATTAACACATACTGAATATCTATAATTAACATGCACTATCTGTAATTAACACATACTTACAGAAACTCAGTATGTGTAACTAACACATACTGAGTATCTGAAATTACTGATTATCTGTAATTAACACATACTATCTGTAACTAACACATACTGAGTATCTGTAACTAACACGTACTGAATATCTGTAACTAAAACATACTATCTGTAATTAGCACATACCGAGATCTGTAACTAACCCACTAACACATACTGGGTATCTGTAATTAACACATACTACCAAGTGCTCAGTATGTATAACTAACACATACTGAGTATGTGTAATCAATACATACTGATTATGTGTTAGTTACACATACTGAGTATCTGCAATTAATACATACTGAGTATCAGTAATTAACACATACTAACATATACTCAGTATGTGTAACTAACACATGCTATTTGTAATTAACACATACTGAGTGTCTGTAACTAACACATACTGAGTATCTGTAATTAACATACACTGAGAATCTGTAATTAATACTTACTGAGTATGTCTAACTAAAACATAATCAGTTTCTGTAACTAACACATATTGAGTATCTGTAATTAATACATACTAATAGATATTCAGTATGTGTAACTAACACATACTGGGTATTTGTAATTAACACATACGGAGGATCTGTAATTAATACATACTGAGTATCTGTAACTAACACATAATGAGTATCTGTAACTAACACATAATGAGTATCTGTAATTAACACCCAGAGTATCTGTAATTAGCACATACTGAGTATCTGTAATTAACACATACTAGCAGATAGTAAGTATAACTAACACATACTATTTGTAATTAACACATACTGAGTATTTGTAACTAACACATAACTAGCACATACTGAGTATCTGTAATTAACACATACTGAGTATCTGCAACTAACACATACTATCTGTAATTAGCACATAACAAGTATCTGTAACTAACACATACTGAGTACCTGTAATTGACACATACTGAGTATCTGTAATTAACACATAATGGGTATATGTAACTAACACATACTAGCTGTAATTAGCACATACAGAGTATCTGTAAGTAACACATACTGGTTATCTGTAATTAACACATGCCTGAGTATCTGTAATTAATACATACTGAGTATTTCTAACTAACACATCACTAGCACATACTGAGTATCTGTACTTAACACATACTCTCTGTAACTAACACATACTATCTGTAATTAGCACATACTATCTGTAACTAACACACTAACACATATTTAGTATCTGTAATTAACACATACTAACAAATAGTATGTGTAACTAACACATACTATGTATAATTAGCACATACTGAGGATCTGTAATTAACAAATACTGACCATGTGCAACTACCGGATTCACTTTAGAAGCTCAAAATATTGAAATATCCAATTTCAGTATTTTGAGCACATAAAGTGGAAACCTGAAAAGAACGAAAACTCAGGAGCACGAAATTCAAAATCTTGCATACCAGAGATTTTGAATTAGCGCTTCTGCTTTACATAAACACGCACCTTCCTCCCCACACACAAACACAAGCCCCCCTGCATCCCCCATGTGAGGGGCTGCACCCACCCACACCCCCTAGTTAAATATTCTAACTCCAAGGTCACACTACATACAAAAACACACAACCAAGCAAGCTACATTCTCCTTGCACACACATCACAGTAACAAAACACACTAACACATACCACAGCCCCTACCTAAAACCCTTAACACATAAACACTTACCTGAATCCATAACCACAGCGAAACACCAGAAGCGCTAATTCAAAATCTTCGGTATGCAAGATTTTGAATTTCATGCTTCTGAGTTTTCGATCTTTTCAGGTTTCCAGTTTATGGGCACGAAATACTGAAATTCGATATTTCAGCATTTTGAGCTTCTAAAGTGAATCCTCAACTAACGCATACTGAGTACCTGTAATTAATACATACTGAGTATCTGTAATTACCACATATTGAGTATGTGTAACTAACGTAATGAGTATCTTTAACTAGCACGTACTGAGTATCTGTAATTAGTACATACTGAGTATCCGTAATTAGCACTTACTGAGTATCTGTAATTAATACATATAGATACTCAGGGTCTGTGACTAACACATACTGGGTATTTGTAATTAACACATAATGAGTATCTGTAACTAACACATACTAAGTATAATTAACATATACTAGCAGATAGTAAGTGTAACAAACACATACTATTTGTAATTAACACATGCTGAGTATTTGTAAGTAACACATAACTAGCACATACTGAGTATCTGTAATTAACATATCCTGAGTATCTGTAACTAACACATACTATCTGTAATTAGCACATACTGAATATCTGTAACTAACACATACTGAGTATCTGTAATTAACACATACTGAGTATCTATACTTAACGCATACTAAGAGATACTCAGTAAGTGTAACTAGCACATACTGAGTATTTGTAATTGACACATAATGAGTATCTGTAAGAAACACATACGGAGTATCTGTAACTAACACATACTATTTGTGATTAGCACATACCGAGTATCTGTAACTAACACATACTGAATATCTGTAACTAACACATACCGAGTATCTTTAACTGATACATACTGAGTATCTGTAATTAACACATGCTGAGTAACTGTAATTAACACATACTCAGTACCTATAATTAACACATACTGAGTATCTGTAACTAACACATACTGATTATCTGCAACTAACACACTAACACATACTTAGTATCTGTACCTAAAACACACTATCTGTAACTAATGCATACTGACTCTTTTGCAATTAACACATACTGAGTATATATATAATTAACACATACTTTAAAACACTAACTCATATTACCTGTAACTAACACATACTATATGTAATTAGCACATACTATCTGTAATTAACGCATACTGAGTATCTGTAATTAACACATACTATCTGTAATTATCACATACTGAGTAACAAGTATAGATTTACTTAAGGGGTGAATCTCCGCCATTACAAGGATTTGTGATTTCCTTATAGTTCCTTTAAGTGGATTCTACCATATACTAGTCTCACAGAATTGCAATCCATGGTTTGGAATACCACCCTATAAACTGATAAGGAATGTGATGATTCCGTATTTTATAATGTAATGGTTATGTAGGTGTTTGTGATTATTATGGCAAAAGGTTAATATTAATGATTCTGTATAAAAAGACACAGATTGTTGTTTTACAATGGGAGGAAAGAAGGAATGTAAGTGTGTGCACGTGTGCGCATGTTTGTGTGCGTGTGTGTGTGTGTGTGTGTGTGTGTGTGTGTGTGTGTGTGTGTGTGTGTGTGTGTGTGTGTGTGTGTGTGTGTGTGTGTGTGTGTGTGTGTTTGTGTGTGTGTGTGAGTTTGTGTGTGTGTGTGTGTGTGTGTGTGTGTGTGTGTGTGTGTGTGTGTGTGTGTGTGCATGTAATTATGCATGTGTATGCTTTTATGTGTTTAAGTGTGTGAACCTGAATGTGTATTGGTACACAGGCAAATTCATAATGATCTGCATTTGCAGTAAAACACTTCACACTGGTACATTGTGTTTTTTTTTCTTTTTGCTTCACTGTTTTGTATTGCCAAAGGCAGACTGTAAATTATTTTGAAAGTGATTATATCATGCTGATATGAAAAATTCTTATGAGTAATGCGCTTTCTTTAGGGAAGTGCGTAAATGATTATTTGGCCCAGTTATCAGCTTAGATTAGCAAAACATGATACACTGTTAGTGAGACAGCTTTTTTTCTTTAAATTAGTCCCTTGCTGTGAGTAAAAGTGCACATTCAGGGAATGTGACTTTATGCGAATTAATTATCACAATTTATTCATGCATTGCCTGCTTGTACACAATGCCATTTGCACTATTTAATAACAAGCCATATGAAGCACTTTCCAAGTTTTTTTTAACTCACAGAGTAAATGTTGCCTTTTTAATTCATACAATTTAAGATTTTAGTATGAACTATTTTTGAAATCCTTAAGGTATCGTGCTGCTACTATTTTTTTCTTGTAGACTTAAATATCTTGCGTAGAGTGCTGTAAAGTCCAGAATTTGTATGCCTTTATATTTATAATTCAAAGTGTTGTGATTGCTATTTGGCTTTGTACCAAGATCATAGATGAAAGGTTTCATCCTGGTCAGTTATTTCACTTGGATATCCAAGGAATAAAAAAAAAAAATAAACATAAGGATGTAATTATTTATTTATTTATTTATTTTATTTATTTTTATTTTACATTTGTTGACTGGGATAGTCCGACTGGAATCATGTCCATTTTCAGTGGAGGCCCAGGGAGAAAAGCTCCAAAACAGACAGTTACAGTTAAAAACAGTTATAAACAATGTAGACATTTTACAGATTTGATATATACAAAGAATGTAAAAGCAAGTTCATAGGATAAAGTTATTATTGTAGTCGAATATATCCGTTGTCTAACAAAAGCCAACTGACCTCTGTATGAGTAATCCCCATTTCTCAATCATCTGTAAATATAATGATTTCATTAGTAACTATTTATTTATTTATTGGTTTGTTTGTTTGCTCATTTCTTTTTTTAGTTATTTACACTTGTTAATCTGTGTAGAATAGTGTTCCAAGATGACCTGTTTCAGGCCAGCTTGGTAGTAAATATGGAATACGATGGCATATGCATAATTTCAAATGCATAGTTGCAACAAATATAAATAAAACTTCAGTCTCCAAATACATGGTTGTTGTTGTTGTGTCTTTCGGCTTTTCCCGGTTAGGGGTCGCCACAGCGGAACTCCTGTCCGCTAATGATTGTCAGTAGATTTTTACGTGCCGAGTTGCCAGCCCTGACGCACAACCTTCAACGAAGGTACGTCCATTCACGTATGTCTCCACACAGAAGATGCTTTAGCTGAGAATCGAACAGGACAATGTCTTACTGTGAGGCGACGTTACCGCAGCACCACCGCTGCAGTTAGTCTCCAAATACATGGTAAAAATACTAATTACACTTTAAATTCCAATAACATAAGGTAAGTCATTGGAATAAAATAGAAACTGTATGAAAAGTGTTTCACAATAGGGCAGGAAGTTGTTATTTAAGTTACAAGACCTGAAAGTAATACAAAAATGTATGCTTAATTGCAACTGATTTGCAGTCTCCAAAACTAAGGGGAGGATAGTAGGGACATTGGGCATGAGTGACCAGGGTAAATAAATACTGTACGTAAAACAGAGAAGTCCTCAGTATGTAATCAGAAGTGACACATTCCTGAGTTACTAATTGATTTTGATCAGTTATGTATTTCTATTAATTGCAGGTGTTTTATGGGATGAGTGATGCAGGAGAAAGAGAATGGTATATGGGGACAGAAGAAAGAATGTAAGCAAAGCAAAGACTTTATTATGCTAAAACAAGTTGCAAAGAGATATTTGCAGCTATTTTATGCTAATCATATCATATTGTAAAATGTACACTAGTGTATTTATTTATATAAGTGATTAAAGGAAATGATCTTTCTTTAACAATTTTAGCAATGACCCAGGCCTCGAGGACAAATGTAAATGCAGCATCCTTATGGATAAATGAATGGGTGCATCAATCAGCATATTTTTGAAAGGCGGGGGGGCTGATTACCTTGAGTACAGTTATATAGACATGAGGAGAAATGCAAAACTGTACATGACAGAGTTCCAAGTGGTTGGTACTGAACCATGCTGGTGTAAGGCAGATGTCACAGAACAAGCCCTCTCCTATCCTGCAATGTTTTTCTACACATCTATCCTGTACCATGTGGCTGCAGTCTTTCTGTCCTGTTTATTTTGTCCATCAGCAAATTTATTCTAACATTCTTTCTTCTGTGGTTGAGACTCTGATGCATTTGTGGGTTCTCTCCCTATTTCTAATATGCTCATTATAACGGCATTAAATGAAACTCATGAAGAGTTGTATAAACAAAATAGTCACTGCTGAAGGTTCTATTCAAATAATGGAATGATTCAAAATTAGTTCATTGCCAGGCAAGATACTCCTGTGAATCTGCTCCTCTGTTACCAAACCTTTCAGTTTAGTATATAAAGTGTTTTCAGAATCCCAGTAAAATCATGAGGGCCACTGAGCATTAAGAAAGCAGATGTAAACATCTATACATTACAAATGTACATGAGTAAATCATGTCATGCACTGTAAAAGTGCCAGTCAGTCACTGCAGTAATCCTAGCACAAATTAAAAGGGACAAATATGTGTGTGTGTGTGTGTGTGTGTGTGTGTGTGTGTGTGTGTGTGTGTGTGTGTGTGTGTGTGTGTGTATACAACTGAAAGACAGATAGATACATGGAGGTATGGCAATACATGTACAAATATGTATTGATCTGTATATGGTGAACAGTCATTATTTGACTGCATTGCTTTCTGTGCCATATGGCTGACAGATCAGTTGATCAGCAGTGCCAGTATAAGATCACTGTAATATAGAGGTTATGAGATATGTAATTTTGTTGCTATTGCATTATGTCAGAGTTGGTATATTTAAGTACTGGGACTGGGACCACAACCCCCAATATTCCAGAAGCAGAAGGATTGGTTCAATGCAAAAAGCAATATCTATAAATAAACCTTTGCGTGCTTATATCCATAAACACACATGCACGTTTGCATGCACACACAGTCATATAATTACTAACGTACATGCAGACACATGCATATGTGTCTAAACAAGCATGCACAAACATACTCACAATTACACATAGAAGTGCACATGAACACATTCACATATGTCTGTATGTATGTATTCCATCAAACTACCATTCATCTATACCCAGAATTCATGTGATCCTGATGCCCCAAATTACTCTTGCAGACAGCGCTTCTGACACAAGAATAGAGACAACACTGATATTGAACTCACTATACTTAGGTGCAGCACACAATAGTTCATCTGATATTGCATTGCATCCCCTTCCTTTACTTTATATCAGGAAAGAATATGTAAATAGTTGGCAATACTTTAGAGGCACATGATGTTTAAGCCCAGCTTGATCCCCATAAACAGTAAGGTGCCTGCAAAATAGCCCAACTAACATCGAAATCAAAGGGTAAAAGAGTCAAATAAGTAAAAAACTGCAAGAAAAATCTAGCCAAGCTAAAGTTTTTATTGTGTGATACCTTAAGCCTCCTGTAATGGAATATGTGTAAACGACCCCTTATGGACATCATGTGTACCAGCAACATGGCTTTTGAATGCTCATGAACTGTCTGGTCAAATGTGTTTTAAGTTTTTATAGTTACATTCAGGTCAATAAAGCCAAACCCCATTTTATTATTATATATATATATATATATATATATATATATATATATATATATATATAACTTCACACACATAAACATGCAGATACACATACACACACGCATGCATATATATATATATATATATATATATATATATATATATATATATATATATAATATGCATGCATACATACAGTAATTCCGAGCTCACACAGTACTCAGGAAAATGGAGAACTGCCTTAAGGCTGATCTTTTGTAATCACACTTGTTTTTGAACCTTTTGGTGATGTACATGGCTAGTCAATAAAAATACTTATTTCATTTCAGATTCAACTAACTTGTATTTTGACTAAAAGGAAGGGATTAAGTTTCAGACATTGTTCTCTGGAAAAATCTCCTACTATGTTAATTTTTATATAAAACTTGCACTTTTGCCTGGATCCCTCGCAAAAAATATTTAGGTAATCTGCTATGACAACCCATTCCAGCTGCACTGGTATACCTTGAATCATTTCTCTTATATGATGTCAGAAACTATTGGAGAGATTCGTGAATCGATTTTCAAACCTTTCTCAGAGACTTTTTTTTTTTACCATCAAAAATGTAACAGAATAAAAAGAAACATTCCACTCTTCAATATTGCATGTGTACCTGATTCATGAAGTAAGTCAAGCCATAGCACTGTGAATAATCGTATTCCATAATATTGCAGTTAATAGCAAGGTGATGTATTCCCACCCATTCACTACTATGTTTCCTACTTTTTATTGATGGGAACTGCTGCTGAGAGATGGATGGCCATTCCTCCATGTACTTTTAGTCTTCCATGCCCTCTCTGTCCTTTGGAAACATACCACTGAATCAGACAAGGAGAGCGGCACCTTCGGTACTGGGTACCTGCAAATAAGTAGGGATACAGAGTTATGTTACCCAAGCTTGAGTCAACATTTCACACTTTGATTCTGTAGGCCCCTCCCACCTTCCCCCTAGTAATTAGGACCACCCTGTAACTTAGTAATTCTCCTCCCCCACTCTGGGCCCTCTTTCAATACTGCATTACACCTTCAATCCCTCCCCCCACCAGCCCCTTATCCTTCTCACACCATGGTCAAAATTACATCTACTATTACCCCTATTATAATAATACCCCTTCTTATGGTTCATTTCTTAACAATTTATGAAAAACAAACTCTGCTAGGCATCCCCTTCCCCAAGGGTCACACTAGCACCCACCCAAATCTTTCTGCTAGTCATACCTCATTTCTCCCCCTTCCTGACAATACATCATCCCCCAAAATTGTGCATCTCAACCTCCGCCATCCTAAAGTAACTAATACCAAAGCTAACCTTAAAATCCTAAACAAGCTACTGAGATTCCTAGATCACCTGAAAAAATGCATCATCATAGATGGCGACATCCACCCCAACCCAGGTCCACCCACAGTCTTAGACTTGAACGCCCCTAAAATAGCTCGAAGTTCTTCAGATTCCCTACTCATACTTCATCTTAATATCAGAAGTATAAACAATAAGGTCCATAACCTACATGCTATGTTAGCCACTCATTCTCCAGACATTGTGTGTCTATCTGAAACATGGCTAAAACCTTCTACCAAGGATGAAGAGATTCTTGCACCTGGGTACAATATTCTCAGGACTGATTGGACAAAAAAAAGGGCGGGGGTATAGCTGTTATGTTCAGGAATACCTTGAATATTATAAGGAACCCACTACAACCTCCTAAAGTCTCAGATATAGAACTTATTGCCCTTAAGATATGCCTAAACACCCAGAAATGCATTAACCTTATAGGAATCTATATCCCACCAGGGAAGAACACTGAAAACCTGGAACAAACACTCTGCTGGTTGTCCACCAATTACCCCCAAGAAACCATAGTACTTGGCGATGTCAATATAGACTGGTCTCACTGCTCAGCCCACATAACGCCACATCCTATTAACTTACATGGTTTCTCCCAAAACATTCTATCCCCAACTAGAATTGGCAATACCCAGCAAAAAGAGAGCACCATCGACTGGATACTTACCAATAAGGGTCCACATAATTATACCTCTGGGACCCTCCCAAATGACCTCAGTGACCACCTTATTACTTATATCATTAAACATAAATGCCCAACTACTAGCCCCCCCATATACAGACTAGTCAGAAATAAAAAGAAATTTGACCCACAACTATTCCGTGCAGAACTCAAGTCCTGTAACTGGTCTATCCTAAAAAACCTACCCCTCCAGGAGAGCGTTTCCTACTTTAATGACATGTTCCTTAACATGAACAAAACAAGCAGGTGAGTTCAACAAACCACAGGAAGCCGAAGTGGAGTCCAAAATATCTTTTACTGGAAACTTGTAAGCGCTTTCGTGTTATGGTATCCAAACACTTCTTCAGACAAGTTTTTTACATTTTCAACCACAGTTTAAATATACGTCTCTATTACCACATTTATTCAATTACATAGAAAACAATTAAACCAATTTTTCAATTAGTTAAGTCCTACCCTAATAAAAACTAAATGCTGTATTAAAAACACAGTTTTTTTAAAAACAAATGTTATTATTACAATAATTTATTTTATAAGTTAAAAACCTGAGTCAAAGTAAATTAATTAAGTACCATAAAGTGTATTATAATGTCTAAAAGTCATATTTGCTAGAAAGCCTACATCTTGACAACCTAGCCCTAAGCTGGTTCAAGGCTTATCTCTCTGGTAGGCTACAAGCTGTCCAGTGGCAAAACAGACTATCTGACCTGCTCCCAAACACCATTGGTGTTCCTCAGGGCTCGATACTTGGTCCCCTTCTTTTTTCCATCTTCATTAACGATCTCCACTCTGTCATCCCTAAAGCCACCTGCATTCAATACGCGGATGACTCAACCCTGATCTGTTCAGACGTCTCTCTCTCAAAACTGCAAACAACTACTCAGCATTGTTTTACTATAGTTGAAAAATGGTTCTCCGATCTGAAACTCATACTCAATCCATCGAAAACCAAACTGCTTCTATTTTTCCCCACCAAAACCACACCACTAGATAAAGAACTTCCTATTCCAAATAATATCTCCTTTCATGTTGAATCCATCAATGGCACTATCATTGAACCTGTCTCTAGCACCAAACTATTAGGTGTCACCATTGACCACAAACTCAAATTTGACTTTCACATCAGCCACACCATTAAAACTGTTAACAAGAAACTCGGGTCCCTGTATAGAATAAAAAACTACCTTACCCCTAATACCAAACTCACTATCGCTCGCACCCATCTCCTCTCCACCCTCTTGTACACCTCCCCAGTACTCTCTCTTTTCTCAAAAAGTGTGAACTCAATATGCTTACTGTTGCCTATAATCACATTGCCAGATTTATTACAGGAACTCCATATCGAACTCACCACTGCCTCAACCTTAAGAAAATTGGCTGGTTAGAATTGCCCAACCTTCTCAAACTTAACCAACTCACTGAAGCTTTTAAAATAATAAACCACCCAGATAGAACTCCATCACTGAGCAGTATACTGAGCCCCTATACCAACCTTAACTGCCTTCGATCGTCAAACAGTGTTCAAATACTCACCATTAAAGCAAAGAATATGGGCGGCGATGCTCTTTATGCTAATTCCATTGGAAAGCCTTGAAATTCCCTTCCAAACCACATAAGAAACATGACTTCACTTAATCAATTCAAAAATAATCTCAAAGAATATCTTAAGTCACACTGGCTGTGTCCCTGTACTGAACCAGACTAACCTGGTGACTCGCTCCTCTCAATCCTCCACCCCCTCTCAGACTTCAATTCCTTTAATTCTGGCCCCACTATGTTATCATCTCAACCTTATATTTGAATATTTGAATGTTCTATAATCAAAATGTATAGCCTGCTGTAATTGTTTTTTCTCATCCTATGTTAATCCTACCTCTTATGCGTGTAAATGTACAATGTCATGTCATTATGTTGGAGCTTTTCTCCCCGGGCCTCTACTGAAAAAGGACATGTATCCAGCTAGACTAGCCCGGTCAACAAATGTAAAATAAATAAAAATAAATAAAATAAAATGTGTGGAGTCAGTAAAGGATGTTCCTTTACGCCATATTCCCCTGATGTAAGGTGCTTTTTATTTAAATAAATACATATTATAAATGCAAAGTAGATTTTCAGATGCTAGTGTATCTACACGGTAGATAATCATGAATTACTTATAAATCCCAGCAAGTGCCTATTTTATTTTTATGTTTATTACTGTGAGTGATATAGTTGTCCCTTCTGAAATCTGTCTATCAAGTTCAAGCAGTCAAAAATATCAGAAGAAAACTTGAAATTAATTGATTAATTAATTTGTTAATTAGGGACAGTTAATTATGTATTCTCATGTGAATAAAAAAAAAAATCTTTGGAATACAATAGACACTTTGCAGAAAATGTAAATGTCTGGACATCTTTCTTCCTCTATTATTCTGAAGAAAGGTAGATTTAGTACTTGAAATCTCATTACAATAACTGAAATATTTAATCACTACATGGATTAACAACAGTAACTGGCATATCTGAAATTACTGGTCATTTTATAATACTCCTGTATATAAAAAGTGACATTTTAAATATTTTATACATATTCCATTTATGCTCACAGTTGTGCCTGTATTGATCTATTTAACTTTCCCTGTATTAAACATACATAATTTTTATTACATGCATACAATGGTTTTAAGCAATAGGAAGCTGCAAAATGTATGGATATTTTCAAAAAAAATAATCCTGAAAAAAATCAGTAAGGAAATTATCATTTTGAAAGCATCACTTTGTCTCACTTTGACACAATTACTATAAAGACTCACGGATCATTTTTTATTTATTTTTGACTCGGTAGGTCCTCTATGCACAAGCATCCTATTACAGGACTGATCTGTGAGAACTGTATTATGGCTAAATCTGTGTATTCTTTGCTGTCTACATTAATCCCTGTAGGACAGAGTTCTCTTTTCCAGGGAGACCTAATGTGTTATGGAAATGTTATCAGAACACTGGAAGTTTTCTCTTAATCTTTTTTTTTTTTTTTTTTGTGCCATGAGATCCCTTACATCTACCTACGTTACTAACAACTCAGGCAGATGGGGACAAACTTTTATGTGACATCGGAGGGGCAGCAACCTCAGGAATGCAGAACTCCCACCCCCACCCCTTTATCCTGCATGTTAGTGTCAGTATTGGAAAATTAATTCAAGTGCTTGTTGTGGGAGCAGAATCTACAGCCTATTGATCTAACAGTTCCAAAGACAAGTGTGTTACCCGTTGATCCAATGACACTGATGAATTATGTGCACAGTGTTACATAATAGACTAATGGAGGTAGAAGAATTCAACCCTGTATCACTGGTTATAGGATGTAAAACTAAGTAAATCCACAAATAAACTTGCTCAATACTATGTTATTTGAAGTTGAAAAGCTTAACTAGAATAAGAGAACAGAAGAATTCAGTGTGGTGCTTTGTTGGTTAGGACAGTTTAATGAACTTAAGAAGAGGAATTTATTCTCATTGGTATTGTTTTAAGATGATGTTTTGTTTAATACATGCTGCTAAGAATGTAAAAACTCTTATTATACTGATTGAAATGTTGTTTTATCAACTTACAGGAAGTAAGCAAAGAGTTTATATTTTTAAACAGCAATTAATTATGCATGTTTAAACTTCGAACATATGACCTAGCAAAAAGTGTTTTTAAACAGAGTTCAAATTGTAGTTCATTTATCTGAGGACGTTCAAGTTACTGAAATGGACAAAAGGCACTTCATGTGTACCAGTTTTTAATGAATAATCAGTGGACTGTTCCTTTGGTTGCTGTTTTTTTTTTTTGTTCACTGGTTATAGGAAACAGCTTGTTAACAGCTTTGAGCCGTAATTGTCTGGGTTACATGGCAGGCTAATAATCAGTTAACTTTTTTATTGAACTATATCAAATTTTAAACCTATGTGCTTAAGGTATTTCAGTATGGTGTTAAAACCTAAGCTGCATTATTAGATGATTTGATCATTAGCATTGTCTGCAGAATAGGAAAGACCTTTGAGAGGGTATTATTTACAATATTGCTATCAAATTTATATTGAGGTTATGAAATGCACCAATGTGGCTTTACTACTGGTGCAACTTGTGTAACAAACTTACTGGAATTTTATGACAATGTGATATGAACATTGGATGAAAATCTAAGGATGGATATTCTGCATCTGGACACACTGAATGCGTCAAATTGTATCAGACATTCCTTTGTTTAGGAGACATTAGCAAACCCAAATGCCAGTTCATACATTTATAACTGGATCAGGACCTGGCTGAAGTGTAGCACATATAGTTAGTTATTTATGCCGTAGCATACTTGTGCTACACAGGAGATCCACAGAACTCTGTCCTCTGACCTTATTTGTTTAATTGATGTAGCTCTGAATATATAAGCACCAACAAATTTGCCAAAGTTATGAAAATAGGATTCATAGCAGCAAGACTGGAATATGAAAAATGCTACGATATTTGTATTGATTGTTGTAATGGGCAATACAGAGCAATATTATTTTTGAATCTAAAAAATAAATTATTATCCACTTCAGGTAGTTGAATGGGTAATATTCACCCTCAGTCAACAGTGAGATTTTATGAGTGACAGATGTTAATGACCTTGGGTATTACTGGAGAGTTCCTTCTTATTTATATCATACATGAAGGCAGTACCCAGTAGGTATTACTTATAGTGTCTGACATCTCTTTTCATTAAGATGTGGAGACATGATGTTTATCATATTTATCTTATTTTATTTATTTATTTCAATTTGTTTACCAGGAATTCTGACTGGACATAGTCCCATTTTAAGAGAAGGCCTAGGAGAAATTTTCCATTAAATTAAACTAATAATACATTCAACAGATACAACAAACAAATGCATAATTACGCAAAGAATGAATTAAAGAGAAAAAATGAATTACGAATAAAAATATCTATGTACATTATTTACAGTGTTATGAAGAAGATGAAGGTTATTTGTAAAATTAGTACAAATAATAGAAGGTTTTTTTTTATATGCAACAATAGGCAAGAAAGGAGATAAAAGAAAGACTGAGCAGTAATGAAAACAGCAAGACATGAGAAGAGTGAGGTGAGATGAAATAAGACGTGATAGCTGAGCTTTCGGAAAATGGAGACAGGAACAGAACTAAGGTAGAAGAAAGAGAAATACCAGTGAAGTGGGAAAATCTAATCATGATGGGAGCATGAGCATAGCCAATTAGAAGTTAGGTGCTGTCTTAGGTTGTGCTTAAAGCTTGATGTATTGGTGTCTACAGTTAATGTAGTAGGAATGGAGATACGGTGTCTGTTAACATAGGAAAAATACAGTGAATCACTTGTTATGTTGTTGGATTTGGAGATAATTAAGAGATTTGGTAAAAGATTGAAGGTTTCTGGGTTGGGAATAGCATTTCATGATGTTTTGTAGTGAGGAACAGGAGTGGTTTGTTTATTATTTTATGGTTAGTAAATAGCTGGGAGTAAGCAAGACTATTATTAGGTAAGTATAGCCATTTTAAGTTGTTTAATGCTAAGCAATGGTTAGTGAATTAAGGTGATTGAATGAAAGTTTGTGTGGACTGAAGATTAATTAGTATGGCTGATGCATAAAGAAGAGATGGAAGAAGGTAGGAAGCTGATAATGCTCGTTTGGAGTCAATGAGGAATTGCTTGTTTTCGTAGAGAAAACTCAGTTTAAGGTGAGTTATTTTGATGGAATGGGTGATGTGTAAGTCATTTTTTAAGATATTGTCTTTCATGACTCCTAATCCTTTTGTACTGGATATTATTAGTTTATTTATTTATTTTGGCATTTACACGTTGTTGATGGTCTTTTAGCCATGCCTCGATGGAGGAAAACAAGTCTCATGTAATTTGTTAAGCAAATGAGAGGCTTGGGGCAGCGCAAATGAGGGTGGTATCGAGTTATTGGTCTAAAGAAACAAGTTTGATGTCTTTGTGAAGTTTGCTTGTGAAAATGTTGAAAAGTAGTGGCCAAGAATTGATCCCTGAAACACATCAACAGTGACAGGTAGGAAAGGGTGGAGAGAGGTCTAGTTTCCATTTTATGGCCTGTCATCTGTCAGAGGAATAACTACTGAACTAAGGAAGGGAGGACTGCTATAGTGACAGGGAAGTTATTTCATTATGTAGATATTTACATTATATGGATAAAATTAATCATTTAGATTTTTTTTACAAAGATAGGGTAGAAAGAAAACTTCACTACAGGGTGTTCCATAAGGATACGTTTTCCAATACATATTTGCATTATTTGAGTGAGCATCTGTTTCATCGAAAGAAAGGCATCATCAAGGGCCAGATGGTAAGAGCATTGTGAATTACATCAGATTATACATTTATAGAAGAACGTGCATCAATTAACAAAAAAATATATTTTGAGAAATCGTTTACCAAAATGATTAGATTACAAGAACTGAGTAAGGTTTTGAATGACAGCAAAAGGAAATTTTGTCCTATTTTGAATATGGATGTGGTTGTAAGTGAAGGTAAGCTGAGCACAAATAATGTATCTGGAAAAGCTTTTACATATGTTTTTAATTCCAGTCCAAGAATACAGAGAATATTTTTTTTAAACCATGGTGGGGGGGGGGGGGTTTCCTTGCATAAAAAAATTATATCTCTGACAAGCCGTGTTTTGTAAGGAAGAAAAACAGAAATATTAAAGAATTTTTAGAACTGGAGAGAATGCCCTTATGTAACAGAAAATTAAGAACATTTACATGTGGAAGTTGCAACCAATGTGCTTATTTGTGTAATACAGACCATATTTTTTGCAGGCTAGGAAACTAGTTATTAAATCCAATGGGTATCGTAATTGTAATAGTAGGGATGTGGTTTATCTTGTCCAGTATTTAGGCTGTACGAGGTTTTATTTTGGAAAAATGAAAGAATGTTAAAAGGTGGATATATGAGCATTTATACAATGTTAAGCATGGTGTGGAAACAAATGCCTTATATAGGCATACGCATTCTTGTACACAAAGCAAATTGTGTTTTTTTGTATTAGGTCAGATACTGAAAAAGTGAGATAGGTGGATCTTGGGAATCCAGGAGTGAGTATAGAGAACTGGTATGGCAACTGAAGCTGGATGCAGACCCCCTTCCAGGTTGAATGACAAAGTTTCTATTTCCTGTCTGCTCAAAATACCGGTAGCAAAATTATAATATTTTATATTTTATGTTTAGCAATGTTATAAAGTTGTTTTAATTAAATCATTTGACAGAAAAAGGTTTTAATCGATTAATCGAATACATTATTAAATATGTATTGATTGGGATTTGATAGAAGGGGAAGTATCACTTAGAATGTTTGAAATGTTATAAATTCATTGAGTAGCATAGAATGGATAGTTTTGAAAGTCTTAAATGAAAAAGTGTTTAGTTGTCTATTGTTCTTTACATAAATAGTATTTATTTGACTGTTATCTGCATCCTGCTTTGTAAGCTTGCAGTTTAGTTTTTGAATTTAGTTTGTGTTAATTGCTTGCGAATTTACTCATGTTGACATAAGAATTAACCTCTTAACCTCTCAAGCGTATCAACAATGCTAAGATGGATATTGTTTCAAATGCCTTGGCCTGGTCAATGTAGGCAATGTGAACAGCTTTGCCCTCATCCATTGCTTTGGAGACCTTCTCAAAGAAGTCCACCAAGCTGAGTAGGCATGATCTGCCCATGTCAAAACCAAATTGGGTCAGATCAGGGGTCCAGTGTCTGGAAGTTTCCTATGTTGTTACTGACCTGATAATTATTTCCATGGCTCTGCATATGAAACTGGTAAGGCTTATGGTACTATAGTTTCTCGGGTCCGTAGATGGCCCACATTTGTGCAGAGGGATGACTGTTGCTGTTCTTCATTCATTCATTCATTCATTCATTCATTCATTTATTCATTTATTCATTCATTCCTGTTTGGAGGTTACAGTTAAATACAAATTCCTAATGGCCTGATAGGTCATGGACATGTGTTCCATGTATTACCAGTAAAAGAAAATGCAAGTGTAAAAATCACAGAATGTTTTATTGGCTTTCAAAGCCTTTGAAAGAAGGCAAAGCACTTAAATGTGTGAAACAGCAGACCAAAATGAAATGTATCTGTAGGACAAATGGTTTTGAAGTTGTTACTTCCTGATTACACATGTGGCAGAGTAAAGTTCTAACAGCTTTTAAAAGCTGTTTTTAGTTCTGCTGGTGTTTCATGTTGGCCAGCACTGTCAACATTTAGACCTCAGTACAAAACATTTTCTTAACTGTGCTTTGGGGTGCTTAACGACTTTTTATTAGGCAACTCTATGTACTGTTAATATTTACTCTCTTTAGGGACCTGCTTAATTAGTGTATCTTTTCCTCAATGTCAGACTATAATCAGAGATTTCCATGAACTGCCTATGTGTTATGAACTCCTAGAGTACAGAATGCATCTTTGTTATGCAGTGGCAAACATATTATTTTAAAAACAAAACAAACACCAGCAGGAACAACAGCAAGAAACAATATTAAAAAAAAATACAAAATCTTTCTTTTGAGGTGGGAGTATTTTTTTTTTTCATTTTAACATATTCCACAATGAAAAACTTAAAATGCTACAACATATTTGTGTCATTTTTCTACACTCCCACACAGAACAGACAGAACACAATCGTGGAGAGGCAGCGGTCAGAGCAAATATGCTTTAATTCTTTTTATTTTTCTTTTGACATGTAACAGTACTTCAGAATTGATGAAGCATAACTTGTCTCTAATTATCACTAATGATGAGAATTGGCAAATTATGCTTTCCCAACCACTCAGAGCAGTCTGTCCAATCTACATCAGGGACTCTTAGTGGAACATGTATCCCTGAGCATGCCTAATCACTCCCACACAGAGACAGGTGAGTGGGAACTCATATGTCACCCTCCTACACCCATTCCTTTAGTCTTTGATTGCTAATCAATGCAAGATTATTTGTCTCATAATTAATATTTTAACATATCCATACCATGAAGCTTTGTAAGGTTTGGTCATCAGACAAAGGATAAATTACCTGAGGAAAAAGAAACAAAAGGAATACTGCTGTTTTTTCCAACATAAACTGGCTTTCCAAGATTGTTCACAGGTTCATAGGTTCATAGGTAGGTACTAGGCTATCTGCCCGAGGGCATTTATAGGCCTAGCCAGAGTGTGCCAGCTTTTGCTGCCCCGTTGATTAATTAACGGAGCCTCTGTCAAGAAGAGCCAATGAAGTGATCCCAGGGGTGTATTTTCTGTTACCCATCCACTCGTCAAGGTTGCCTTCTATAAACATTCTCTTGAATGCCCACAAATGTCTATCAAATTTTTCATTGTTGAAAAGATACGACAAGATCAAAGGGGAGGTGACTGGGAAACCCTGCTTGGTACTAGGGAGCTTATTTGGCAGTTAAAATTGAATGCCACGAAACATCCAGGACTTAATGACAACGTTAGTCTTGCTTCCATACTTAAGACAAGAAGAAATATATTATAGTTGATCTACATGTATTTACCCTTTCAATACGACCCCTATTTATACCTTTGCTGACTTTGATACATACCCTTGTCTATGGATTTACTGAAAATTTATTCAATTTTTATGTTAATTCTTTACACACTTTTCATTTTGCTAGTTTTGAAGGTTTTAACAGCAGTGTACAGGTAGTGCAAGTGAAAACAGGGTTAGTTCTATTGTTTAACTACAAACAAGAGATTTTTAATTACAGCAGCAGGCTACCTAACCATTGGTTCAAATTCATATTATAGAAGATGGCTTAAGTTGGTTTTTACAGTGTACACAGTATTATTAGCCTTTGCATTGTTATTTTTATTTTGTTTTAAAAGAAAGATCTTTTTAACCTGATAGTAGATTTTTACATGTATAAAATGTTTAGATGTGGATTTATTAAGTATTAACATGAACACTGTATGTTAAATTTATATTTTTTAAGTTGTTAGTGCATTATGAGTTACATCCAATTAATTAATTAACTTTACGCAGTTGCGCTATAAAAGACTGTTTTCAGTTTCAGTTGGTCACACTTGAAAAAGCCCGGTAAGACCGGGCGAAAGCGCTTGTGATTATTTGTGTTTCTCATTGAATTAAAGTGTTTGGTTTGCTTTAAGCTATCTTGCTTGAACAATCATTTTTATATTTAAAAGCAAATTATTCAGCAATTTAAAAGGAACTTTGCAAGTTTTTTGTCAAGACGGCTTATTTTTCATCAGAGTTCTCAGGTTTTGGACCCGAAAGGCTTCTCATTTCATTGGGTTTCTCTTGAAGAGTGTTAGTGAGGGGCTCTGCCTAATGTAGTTAGGAATTTTGTTCCAAAGCATGGGGAGTCTCTGTGACAGGAATCTATTCCTCCAGCATGTTATATTTATTGTTGTGGTGAGGTTTAGCTCACTAGAGTGAGTGGCTCGCAGTGACTTGAATTTCTTTAGGTGGAGCATGTCTATCAATTCTGAGTTGGACATGGCTTTGTAAGTCAGGCAGTGATCATCTCTGATTGGGAGGGTCTCCTCTGATTGGGAGGGTGGCCTAATGGTGGAGGATCACCTCTGATTGGGAGGGTGGCCTAATGGTTGGGAGGGTGGCCTAATGGTTAAGGTGTTTGCCTTACAAACACAAGATGCAGGGTTTGAGTCTCACAAGGGATAATTGGCTAGGCTTAAAATGGCTCGCAAGGGCAGTTAACTTAGTACTAATCTATGAACCTATGAGTAAGCGATATGCAACTGAGTACAGCTGGGGTTTTTCCAGTTGGGCTGCATAGGACATATGTTTGAGGCCAATAATCCTCTTGGTGAGGTACTTTTGTGGTCTTTCCAGCTGTTGGAAGTGTCTTGTGAGGTACATCCCAAATGGGGCATTGTACTCTATGATGGGACTGATGAGTGACGAGTAGAGGGGCACTATAACATCTTTATTTCTAGATGCGAACCCTTTAGTAATTAGATGGGCTACATAGAAGGATTTCCTAACTACTTTGGCAATATGATTGTCAAAAGAGGGATTACTATCTACCTGTGTCCCCAGATCTCTTATTACCTTTTCTTTATTAAGGGGGCTGCGACCAATGTGGTAATTCATAGGTGTTTTGTTTTTCTCAAACTGGATGATTATGCATTTTTTGGCATTTAGCTTGAGACCATGACTTTGACACCAGGTGTCCATCTCAGTCAGGCCCTTTTGGAGAATGTCCGTGTCAGCTGGAGAGTCAATTATGGCTTCCAGTTTGCAGTCATCGGTGAATATGGTTAGCCATAGTCCTCCTGTGTTTGCCAGTACCTCTGAGAAGTATATGCCGAACAGTAGGTGTCCCAGGACTGAGCCTTGTGTTTTAGAGTTAGACCTGGAGCCCGCTATTCTTACCGTGTGAGTTCTGTCTGTAAGCCAGTTGGCAACCCATCTCATGACGTAGGGGTTTATGTTCAGGCTGGTGAGTTTTTCTTTAATTCCAGAGTGGGGATTGGTGTCAAAAGCCTTGGCAAGGTCAAGGTAGGCTGTGTGAACTACGTTCCCCTCATCTATGGCCTTGCTGACTGTCTCAAAGAATTCAGCCAGGTTTAGTAGGTATGATCTGCCCTTAACAAAGCTGAACTGGGTCGGGTCAAGTGTTTGGAAGTTCCCAATGTCTTTGTTAATGAGTTCCATGATGATGCGCTCCATAGCCTTGCAGACCAGGCTAGTCAGGCATATGGGGCAATAGTTACCAGGGTCAGTTGTGGCCCCTCCTTTGTGGAGCAGACTAACCGTTGCTGTGTGCCATTCTATGGGCACGTAGCCTGTGGAGAGGCTGAGGTTGAACAGTGTGTTTAGGTTGGGGGTTAGTTTGTTCTGTAGTTCATGCAAGACGCAGCCTCGGACACCATCTGGCCCCATTGATGCTATGCTTTTGGCTTTTGAAAGGGCTGTTTTCAGCTGTGCGTTTGTGATTTCTGGGACACTACACTTTTCTAGTATTGTTGTGGGCCCTTTTGAGGGTGAGAGGGGGGGGGGTTTTCACTGAGTCTATCAGCCAGGATGTTGGCAATATCAGTGGGTTCAGTATATTTTGTGCTATTTTGCACTAGCTCAGAGCATATCTGTGAGTTGCCACTTAGATTCTTGACATAGCTGAAGAAGGCTTTGTGGTTATCTTTCGAATCCTTGGCTATTTTTCTTTCAAAGCTAGCCTTGGAGGATTTTATGAGGGACCTTAGTTTCTTATTGATACAGATCAGGGATGTCTTTCCTTCTTGGGATTTCCTTTATTTCTGAACTAGTTTCCTCCTTCTATTGTATATAGCCTGTTTATGGCAGGGGTCCACCAGACTGGTTTCCTTGTCTTAGGGAGTGCGTCTTGGTTTTGCTAGGGATGGCATGATCCATGCATTCTTGTAGGTGCTCATTGAGTCCATTTGTAAAGGTTCATACAACTTGGACACTGTTATCCTTTAGCGTGGGGGCTGTGAAACTTACCACCTCTGTCTTAAATAAGGTGAAGTTTGCTATAGAAAAGTTTTTCACTGTGGTTTACTTGGTTGAAGGTGATGGTGTGGACGTCCAGAGTGTTTAGTTTATGGTCTGATCTAACCAGTGACGGGTTGACCCTTGGTGTGGAACACCTGTTGCCCATGTTGGTGATGACCAGGTCCAATATGTTTTCACCTCTTGTAGGGGAGTTTACCAGCTGATCCAGGGCAATTGAGTTGATAAATTCCAGGAAGCGCTGGACCTGGGAGTTTGTACTTGAGTAGTTTTCGCAGTTAATGGTATGGTAATTGAAATCGCCCAATATCAGAGTGTTTGGTAGGACCTTCATGTTTTCCATTGTCTCCAGAAAGGCAGAGTGGTGGCCCTGGGTCATGGAGGGTGATCTGTAGCACTCCACAATTTGCATTGCAGATTTGCCTGATGTTAGTTGCACATGGATGATCTCGGAGGTATCATGCTGTGGCCCCACTAACCTGGAGGTGCAGGTATCCTTGATGAATATGAATATACCCCCTCCTTTTGTGTTCTGTGGCCGAAATGTGTGGTATGAGTTGTAGCTCAGCAGTGCTGAGGTGCTCTGTGGACCCTTGAACCAAGTTTCAGTTACTGCACAGATGACGACGTTCTCCATACTGAGGAGTGCTTTGAGCACGTGCATTTTGTGATTTAAACTCCTGGTATTGAGTAGCATAACCCTCATTTTTTTATTTGTGCTGTTTATGGAGGTGGGTTTGACTTTTGAGCCTTGCCTAAAAAAAGGCACTATGGGGGCAGCAAGTGCCTTGGCCAGTATTCAAAAGCCTAGGGGTTACAGGTGCAAGCCGTCTCTTGCGAAGCAACGAGGCTTGTCATACATGTCGTCCCAGGCTGACAGACACTGGATCCCCTTTGAATGACACCAGAAGCTTAGCCAATTGTTGAAATTGATCATTTTTTTCTTTATACTGCGGTATCATTCTTGGTGAGGGCAGGATGCTACTCAGGGTCAGGGTCATACCCGCATGGGCTACATGATCAGAGAACTCTTCCATGTCTTTTTTCATGTAGTCCAGGGAGGAAGATCTCAGGTCATTCACACCAACATGAACAATGACAGAGTCATATTTGTACTTCTTCTGGAGTGACCTGAGTGCTTGTGTTATGTGGTGGATTCTGGCTCCCGACAGGCAGCTAACAGTAACCTTCTCCTTGTCCAGCCTAGTGAGTGGGACATCAGTTTGCCTGACTATAGAGTAATCTATTACTAGTGTATTAGGTATGTTATTTTGACTTAAGGGTTCTGATTGTGCGGCACACTGATTTTGTGTTTTATGTGTTGTCTGGTTTGTGACGGGAGGTGCAGGTTTTGTGGTTGTCTGCTTTGGAGCTCTCTGATGCTTTTGCAGGTTTTTATTTAGGGCCTCCGAGTATGATTTTGTGTATTTATGTGTATTTTTTGCCAGTGCTGGCTTAGTATGTCTATGTGAGGCTGGAGGTGTGGTGCAAGTGTTAACCTTCTCCTCATGACTGTCTGTTCCAGTCTTGGAAGGAGAGAGCTTAGCCGCCAATTTAGCTATATAATTGCATCTCTCGCATATGTTAATGTTTTGTGGTAGAAGGAGAGGGTTGTCTGTGTACATGAGGCAGTTGTAACATTGACTCAGGATACCCAGGTTCACCAGCTAGACTGGAAAGTATACCCGAAATTGCCCGTTGGTCATGCCTGAATAGTAGGGTGAGCTGCTTACCACTTGGTTGGTGAGGGGTGAACAATGAGCCTTGCCCTGCTGGGCAATCAAGTGTTGGGGTATATTAGTGCTTGCTATTAGGTCTGAGCAAGTGCTGGACTGTAGGATGCTTTTTAAGTGTTTAGGTTGAGAGTTAGACTACTTTCAAGGGTAAAACTGAAGAGGAGACTTGGTGGAGCCAGGATAAATTTAGCCCTAGCTAACCAGCGCTGCCCGGATGTACAAAACCGTGCAAACGCGGTTTTTACAGCAGGGAAATTAAAGAAATAGAAATTAGCCCAAAATGGCCTATAAACTACTAACTTCTGGGCTGGAACCACTCCTCCTGTGTTTTCTAACACAGTTCTTCAACCTCCCTCATCATCTTACTGACTGATGGGAACTGCTGAAAGAATAAGAAGAATTATCAGACAGGTAAATTACAGTCAGATATATTTTCACTACAGAAGACTAGCAGCTGAAAACCTGAACTGAGCAATTTGACATGCAGACAGCAGTAAAGTTAAAGGTTCTCTCTGCGATCGTGACAAACTAATACCACTTAAAATAGAAAAAGTATAAGATGATTTCAGCAATGCTTTAGTAATATACCTGCACAGCTGTCATGCAGATTTGATCTGCACAAAGCATGCTGGAGTGTTGTGGTTCCAAGTACAATACTTTCTATTAGGTTCATAGGTTCATAGGTTCATACTAGGCTATCTGCCCGAGGGCATTTACAATTTTGCTGCCTCTGTTCGAGCAGTGACACTGAGGTAATCCCTGGGGTATATTCTGGGTGTGCCTTGTGTATGTTAGGCAAAGGTCACTCTCAGAGCAGTAGCGCGACTGAAGAGCTGGAGTGGAGTTCTTCAGTCGCAGCAGCATAGACATTTTTTTGAGACCTTTTATCCTTTTGGTGAGAACTTTTGTGGTCTCTCCAGCTGCTGCAAGTGTCGGGTCAGATATTCATGATGGTGGGGCAATGTGAAGGTCTTCCTACTTACTTTAGCTACACATGGGTGTGAAGATGACAACTACAATCAACTGGGTCCCCCCAAGTCCCTGATAACTTCTTGTGTGCAGTGTGATTGCCACCTATTTGGTAGCTAGGGGTAACCTTGTTTTCGGGGACCCCTTGTGACACAGGCTTTGGTCTGACAGGGGCCCAGCAACTCTGCCCCTGGGGGTTCTGTCACTCAGCCGGTTTGCACCCCATCTTGTGATGTATGGGTAAACATTTAAGCTGCTGAGTTTTTCAATGATAGATCCAGGTAGGCGGGGAATGCCTTCTCTCATCATGGGCTTTTGGACAGTCAAAAAAAAGTCAACCAAAACAAAAAGATCCGATCTCTCTTGACAACACCAAACTGGGTTGATCCAAGGTCTGCAAATTCCCTATGTCTTTATTTATGAGGTCCATTATGATCCTCTCCATGGCTTTTAGTGGTCTTTTATTTCAGGGGGGGTGGGAGGACCCTCCAGTCAGATTAGTTTGTGGTCCGATCTCACCAGTGAGGGAGGGTGGTGTTGAGTGTTTTGTTGTGCTCCCTCCATTGATGATGTGATGAGTTGCAGTATCATATCTCTTCTGGGATGGTGACTAGTTGTTCCATGGCATTTGAGTGAGTTTATGAAGGAACTTTTGGGCTGGGGTGTTTGGGCTGGAGTAGTGTTCCCAGTCTATATTATATAAAGTCAGTCACCTAGTATGATGGTTGGTGGTGTTTTTATCCCTCCAGTGTTGTTTTCAGGAAAGCCATGTGAGGTTGGTGAGTTTTTGTGAGTGGCTGTGTAATGCTACAATTTTTGCAGAGCAGTCTTGCCTATGGTTAATTGCACCTGGATGGTTTGTGGGGGGTGTCCGATGAATATGGATACCCCCCTCCTTTCTTGGTATTGTCGGTGTCATCCCAGGACAGACACTGATCCCCCTTTGAATTGAATGAGTGGTTGCTTCAATTGTTAAAAGCTGATCATCTATCTCTCTGTTGTGTGCATCATTCTTGGTGAAGGTAGGATACTTTCACCTGAGAGCAGAGAGGACACTAGCAACTGATCCGTCGATGAAACCACAAAACTGGGACCAACAGGCAGGCAGCTGCTTTCCACTCCCACTGGATAGCAAAGGAACTTCCTCCTTTTCCATTAGGTAAAAGAATCAGTAACAGGGACTGCAAACGAAGTGCAGGGATCATTACAGATATTTAAAAGTAAAAACTGAGAAAACAAGGCAATATCAGAATAAATGCAGAATAAAACAGTAGCAATGTATCATATGATAAGGCCATTCTGTTTCGTTCCAGAGAAAAATATGAATGAGACTTGATTATACAGAAGTCTTAGTCTGGATTATGAAATTTGTTAATCTGATTGGATTTTAATTTATGGATTAATGTTCATTAAATAAGTTATCTACATACAATATGAATATCAGAGGTACATCATTTGATTTGGAATGTATCGGAAGCAGTGGTGGCAGTGTGGCATGACCTGTGCAGAAAGACAATCTTTTACGCCAAAAAGTGTATAGTCATCCCCTTTGGCAAAAACAAAGTGCCCACAAATTACCACATAGGTGGTAATCCATTAAGTACAGAAGAAGTAATTAGGGACCTGGGGACCCAAGTTGATAGCAATCTCTCATTTGACAACCATGTGGCCAAAGTGGTTAGAAAAACATTTTATATAGCACACCTAATCATGAAGGGATTCACATCTATATCAGGGGAGGTCATCGTGCCTCTTTACTCATCCCTCATCAGGCCCATAATTGAGTACAATGCCCCTTTTGGGATGTACCTTACAGACACCTGCAGCAACTGGAAAGACCCCAAAAGTACCTCACCAAGAGGATCAAAGGGCTCAAACAGATGCCATATGCTGCCCGGTTAAAGAAACTCCAGCTCTACTCAGTGGCGTACCACCTGTTCAGAGGCGATCTGTGCCTGATGTATAAAGCCATGTCCAACCCGGAATTAATGGACATGCTGCACCTCAGAAAATCCAAATCCTATCGAGCTACATGCTCAAGAGACTTGAACCTCAGCACTGAAATAAATAGGACATGCTGGAGGGACAGATTCATAACCCAGAGGCTCCCTTCACTCTGGAATAAAATCCCAGTCCAGGTTAGGCAGAGTCCCTCATTGACTCTCTTCAAGAGGAATCTTGATGAGTGGATGGGAGATCGTAGGTTTACCCCGGGTATCACTGCTGTGTCACTGTTAGACAGAGGCACAGTATACTAACCTCAAAAAGGGCATATCAAAATTAATTTAAAACGGGTGGCGAAAGCCAAACACACTCTGGCTAGGCTTATAAATGCCCTAGGGCAGATAGCCTAGTATGAACCTATGAACTAATTAAACATAAAACATACTGATTATTTATCAGCAGACATTACAACCTGGGACAACAAATAAACACATGGCCATGTCCGAGATGTAACAAAGACTGAAATGGGAAGGGCAGTCTGGTCAGAATTATGATAAATGTAATGCTGGTGTAGCACTATTTCCAATTTCCCTTTTGATGCTTGAATTAACCTAGCCCATCTTATGGTCAGTAATTAAATAGCTCTAGTGAAAGTAACTGGGATTATTCTATAGATAAATTTGGGGGGCCAATGCATGGGATAAAGCATTTAGTAGCTGACTCTGTCCATTAGTAGTATAGGGGTCAGTCCTTGGGTAAATTTAATTTTACCTAGTTTACCCATCCATAGATCCAAGTTGTGCTTGAATATGGACAAGGATAAGATTTGATTAATTGGGGAGTCTATTCCAAAGCCATTGTGTTTTCTGTAAGATACATCTGTCCCTCCAGACCATTCTGTTAATGTTGCAGAACTGGTTTAGTTCCCTAGACTGAGTATTTCTGAATCTTCTTGACTTGCTAATGTGCAGTAGGCACACTGCTATTGAATCAGAGGATGCTTCCTATGCCATACACAGCTCACCTTTTTAGCAGTCTGCAGGATACCAAATATAGTGAGAAGGCTTTAAGTTAACCCATGCAGGACATATTGTATAGGCCTTGTATCTTTTTAATAAGGTATCTCTGTGGGTTTTCCATTTGATGCATGTGGCTGAACAGATCTGTGCCAAAGGGTGAATTGTGAGCAATGACTGGCTTAATCAGGCTTAAGTAAAAGAGGACAATGGCATCCCTAAGTTTAGATATAGTCACTTAGTTTATAAACAGATCAATATAGTAGGACATTTTTATGACGGTGGAAACATGTTGATCGAAGGATCACTGTCCACATAAATTCTCAAATCCCCAAAAAAATGGGTCAACCCTTAGGGGCATATTGCTAATGTATACATTTCCCAGGGTTGTTGACTTCCCAAAGGATATAAAAATGCATTTTTTGGCATTTAGCTTCAGTCCATGATTTGTTATCATTAATTTATTTGGGACAAATCTTCCTGCAAGATACCTAGGTCATTTGGGGATTTAGTCATTGCTCGTACCTTGCAGGAATCACCAAATATTGTCACCCAGAACCCCTTGGTATTGCCTTTTAATTTATTGAAGAAGATAAAAAACAGAAGAGGTCCCAAAACATTATATTTATATATATATGTATTCACTTTATAATCTCAAAATACTGAAATATCGAATTTCAGTATCTCATGATTATAAAGCTAAAAAATCAAAATACCGAAACCCCAAAAGCGTGAAATTCAAAATTGCGACTTTTAAACACAACCTACACCACACAAACAAACACACATACACCTTCCTCCCCACACAGCAACAAACAAACAAAACACACAAACACAGCAACACAAATACACAAACCTACTCTACATATAAGCAGAGGGGGGAGTCCCCGTGCACCCCCCACACCCACGCTACTTATATATACTAACTCCGAGGTCGCACTAAAAAGACAAAGACTCTAGAATAGACTGCCCATACATGTCAAGCAGAGCGGCTCTTTGGCCCTCTTCAAAAGGAAGCAAGATGATTGGATGGGAGATAGTAAATTCACCCCGGGGATCATGTCAGTCACCCTGCTAGACAGGGGCCCAGGGAAGTAAATAGTGTGGGAAGAAATAGTCAGGGAATTGTTATGGCTAGGGCCGATAGCCTAGTACTAACCTATGAACCTATGAACCTATGAATGAAACCCACCACTACACAATCTACATTCCCCTTGCACAAACCCATCACATACATAACAACACCACCATTCTCAACACTTGCACACTCACACTCTTACCTACATAACGTAACCTACACTTACAACTTCCCGACACACTAACATACACTAAAATCCCTACCCAAAACCCTTAAAATATAAACACTTATCTGAATCTGCAGCTATCCATTAACAAAGCGCACCACAACAACTGCTGGTTCGACATTTCAGTATTCAGTTAATTTATTTATTTAACATTTGTTTACCAGGAAAGTCTGACTTGGAACAAAGCCAATTTTCTGTGGAGGCCTCAAGAGAAATGTTCTAAATGCATGTCCTTGTAATGTAGGAGGAAACCAGAATACCTGGGAAGACATACAGACTCCGCACAGAAGGTAACCCAGCCGAGAATCAAACTGGAGAATGCATATATAGATAGACAGAGATATGCGTGTGTGTGTGTGTGTGTGTGTGTGTGTGTGTGTGTGTGTGTGTGTGTGTGTGTGTGTGTGTGTGTGTGTGTGTGCGTGCGTGTGTGTGCGTGTGTGTGTGTGTGTGTGTGTGCGTGTGAGTGCGTGTGTGTGTGTGTGTGTGTGTGTGTGTGTGTGTGTGTGTGTGTGTGTGTGTGTGTGCGCATGTGTGAGTTCGTGTGTGTGTGTGTGTGTGTGTGTGTGTGTGTGTGTGTGTGTGTCTGTGCACACATATGGATCTACTTTAGTAGATCAAATTAACAGGAGACCGAAATTTGCGTAAGTGAGACAAGAATAATGAAAGTTGAACTGTCTATTCTGTAAAGACTATTCTATAACTAAAGACTATTCTGTATTATTTCTTGTACTCTCCTCTGTACCTCCTCATGCTGAAATTTAGATTCTAATTTCCATATATGTTAACTTGTTATTCTTTATGTCTATGTGATATTTTTGTATTATTATAAGTCAACTCAATTTGAATGTATTTACTGCAGAGCTTTTCATCCCCGGTGTCCACTGAAAAAGGGCTCTGTGTCCGTTGGACTAACCCGGTCAACAAATGTTGAATAAATGAATAAATAAAGAAATAAGTGACAGTGCACATGATCAGAACTTACAGCATTGCACTACCTACATATTTTGAAGGCAGATTGTGGTACTGTGAGGACTGGGAAATTTACCCTTTTCGTCTCTGTAGTGTAATCTCAGCGTTGGTATATACAATTTTCAGGGGTTGTGGGAGCCACAGGGTTGCTTGCCCTCTCTGCAAAAATGTAAAAAAAATGACAAATTCTCAACCATAGGATGGTAAATTGCTGGGCTTCCTTGTTCAGCTGGAACTAAGTAATGCCAGTGCTGTAACATGGGGTTTAGTAGTGGATAAGAGACTTCCAAATGAGAAGTATAGTTGAACATGGAGTTGACAGACCAAGAGACTAAGAGATTTCCAACTGAGCTGGTGCAGTTTAGCATGAAAATGCCTGACTTGGTGGATGCTATGGCATAGTACAGAAATTTTGCTCGAGTTGTTTTCCAGGCAGACAAATACATGTAGCTACATAGTGATGTGTCTGATAAAGGATATGAAGCAATATATAAGCAGTCATTTCAGACTTACATAGCTTTAGATGATGAGGAGGTCAACAAAACACAGGTTTTATCCCAAGGAGACCCATTGTATAATTTAACGTCACTACAGATAGTAAATTAGGTAGGTATGTAGCTTAGGAACTATTAGCAAAAACAGTATGGTTTGTTTGATTGTTCTCATTGTCAGGTAACCTTTTTTTGGATGTGATATGTGAAATTATTAAACTGGCAATAATGATTATTTCTACCTTTCCACACAAAGCAGGTCCTGCACTTTTGAAGAATTTTATTTTAAGTATTCCTAATTTATAATTAAAATAAACATTACATATTTTGTTCAAGACTGATAAAATTCAGTACAAAATATTCTGAAACTTATTTGATGAAAATTTGTAACACTGTACGTAAGTTGGAGGAAAGAACTGATGATGGACATGCATAAAATGAAAGGAAGGAGGCTTAGGCTTCATCACTGGTAAATGATGCAAAAATATGTTCTTTGACGAATGAAAATATAATAGATGGTAACATGGGCACTGTGTTTTATTGGAATCAGTCAATGTTGTTGTTGTGTCTTTCAGCTTTTCCCGGTTAGGGGTCACCACAGCGGAACTTCGGTCCGCTAATGATTGGTAGTTGATTTTTACGTGCCACGTTACCAGCCCTGACGCACAACCTTCAATGAAGGTACGCCCATTCACGCATGTCTCCACGCAGAAGATAGTCTAGCTGAGAATCGAACCAGACAGCATCTTACTGTGAGGCAACAATGCTACCACAGCACCACCTACTTCTTTATTTTGTAGGGCAAATGAACATTTTAGGAATTATTTCCCAAAAAAGCTGTGTTCATTTTGGGTTAAGGGGAATTAATGCTAAGAACTGTGCTGTAATAAGCAAACAGTGGAGGGTGATATGTCAAGTTTAATTAGATTGACAAGTGTATATCATACAAGGATTATGAAACATTGATGGGGCATGCATAAGTGGAAAATGATTACAATGATGTACAGTTTAATAAGAAGGAAGTAGGGGTATAGAAAGTGATGGTTTACCTTTAAAATTTTGAAAACTGTATGCTCGAGTGTTCACTTACCTGGACCAAAATGCCAAAAACAATACTATGCACAGACTCACATGTGCAAATCAGTCACTGTAAGAAAGTCAACACTCAGGAATGTCAACTTTCAACAAAACCATCTGCACTTCTGGATTTCTCCTATGAATGTTTGCAGGGGCAAGTCCCCCCACACCCACCATGTGGTGGGACTGCTCCCCCCACACCCCCTGCTACATATATATATATATATATATATATATATATATATATATATATATATATACACACAAACTCTGAGATTGCACTACAGTGAGGGGAAAGGGTACATTTCTTGATCCTCACTATAGTGCAATCTCCACTCAAAAGACCGATTTCACAACAGCGAATGGTGCATTCGCTGTTGTGAAGTCAATATTTTTTCCGCTGAAACGAAACTTTGAAAAGTGCCTTTCACATATGTTGCATCGCACAGATAACCAACAACATTTGAAAGGTAAACCGAAAGTGAAAAGATAGACAGAGGAAACTTAATGAAACATTACAGTTGTTTGTCACAGTGTAAGTTCAAGTAAAATGGACTTTTCAATAAGAAACTGATGAGTATTCTAAACAGGAGGGGACGATGAACAAAATTAAACTGGAAAAGGAAATGCTTCAGTAGGGGATAGGGTAAGCAAAAGGAAAAAGTGGCACGCACACACACACACACACACACACACACACACACACACACACACACACACACACACACACACACACACACAAACATATGAGTTTATAATAAACAACTATGACTTTGATCGAAATGCACATTAAACAAACTCACCAGCAATTACCTTTAATCACCACTAAAAATATTACAGGAAAAGTAATCATAAATGTAAACCAACAGGTTTTCTGATTACAAAAAGTAAAACAAAAAGAAACAGCTTTGTACCACTCCACACAGACACCTGACTCCAGGGTTACACTAATTCGAAAAAGGGCAAATGCCCTGAATTAAGTAATGTCTGATATAATGAACTTCAACCATTGCATATTTCGACAAACTTTACCATGGAAACCACACCACCATTTCACCACGTAATAAAATATGTGCAGTGATAACAGATACTGTATAGCAGATAGATAGGTAATTGTGTATGTTTGTGCATCCATATAACTTTCTGTATATGTGTAAGGGTATTTCTTCTGTTGCACCTGTCCATTTGTGTGCACAAATATGCAAGCATTTGTATCACTGCATCTGTGTGGAGGTGTAAAAGAACTCACTGTTGTACAAACTATAATCCAAATTTCATGTATTCTTGCAGCATATTTTTAACATTGACTGCTGGGTTGCATTTTTTACTGTTTCAGTTTGTTGAACAGTTTGTGTTATCATCTAATATACCATAATGAAATCTATTGGAGCCTAAATCTACAAAGCATCCCCAATCAAATGCTAGAATCACTTGGTTCAGAGATATGTCATATTATCTGATTTTTTTACATTCTTACTATGAATTTGCATACTCTGAGAATTTTTTCTGTACTACCCTCAAGGCAGTTAGCAATCAAACTAACTATAATGCTTTGCTTCAACACACACAAATACACCCCCCACCCCCCCACACACACATCTATCTGTCTACTTATAATATATATGTATATGTATATGTTTATAAACAAAAGTACTAGCACAAATGTATATACGGCTTACACGTGATTACATTTGGTTAATCCAGTATTTTTTCAACAGATTGCAGATCATCAGAAATTCTTTAAACAAACACAATCTCAGAACTCTACACCTTGATAAACAACAAAGAGAAGATACAAGCTGCTTCCACTTTATGACCCATAGTAGCCACTTTATGACCCATTGTAGCTAATGTTTCACAGTATTGGGCTTTCTTTAAAGTTTTCTGCTGATTTGTAGCCAGTGATGTGTTTGATCTACTGGTTGTTATCACCATTTAATAGAAAGCAGTTGACCAAAAATGTATAAAAAAAGTTCTCATTATAAAATAATTTATATAGCATTCTTAGGCAGAGCTTTCATAAACAGAGCAGTTCTTCTTTAAAAAGTAATGATTCTGTTAAGGAAACTCACAACATCTGTATTTTGATAAATTACTTTATCAGTAAGGGTAAGAGGAAACAGAAAATGAGTAAGCCTACAGATGTGCCTCTATTTGTCTTAGAAAAGGAGGAGAAAGCAATTAACATAAACATTCATTACAGTGTTTAAATCCAATAAGGACCAGGTCATAATCTTAGGAGGCCCTAAACTTATAAACATTTGCCAAAGGAAGAAAACAGAAGAAAAAAAACATATATCCTTTAAACAGATTTGTCAGGATACACCTCTAGCAAAACCAACATAAGGAAGTGACTTACAGCCTAAAGTGTTTCAGCCTGGAAGTTATGCAAAGCAGTGAGCATTAGTAATAGTGTCATTGCAGCCTGAAATGTGTAAAACATGGAGGTGAAATGACTAGCAGAAATAAAGAGAAGGAAATTGCCACTGAATGGGTGAATTCTGATACTGCAACTTATGAACTGTATTTTAAAGACTTTATCAAGCTGAGACAAAAAGAAACAGATAAAACCCAGAAACAGACATTTTAAAAAGCAGGTATTTATTGAGAAGGAGAATATAAAAATACAGATTTAACCAGTTTAGTTAAGGATGGAAAAAAGTATATAGTCAATGTATTTCTGTAGTACAAAATAGAAATCTTAAATAAAGGAAGAGTATAAGCAAAGGGCATCTGCAAACAAGAAAAAGGTAATATTGAAGTTAAGTCCTTTGCAGATAAATACCAACTTAAAGAAAAAAAAGCATGATAGGAGGGCAACTTATATTTATTCTGAAAAAGATTAAAATCAACAGTGGGAGGACAAGAAAAAGGAGGGAGAAATGTATACTAAGGGACATACTGTTGGACAGAGCCCTATTGATGTACTTATTGAGCCAAAATACAGAAACTCTAAGCAAAAGGAAGATGGTTCTATACATCATTTTCATAAATAATGAGAACACGAATATGACATAAAGTAGAAATAGCAAATGACTCTGAAGAATACTAGTACTATTTCCTTTTCATAAGAGAAGAGTTAGACACTCTGACTGTACCTGCACTGGTAGGTGAAAAGGCACTACTTCTACCCCATGAAAGACTGCCCCTGTGAAATCTCCAGAGTTCAGTGATCTTCAAGTGAGCCAGTTAACATTTTAAATGGAGCAATAGAATGAAGACACTTTGAGCAGAAAAGTGAAATATAGACAGGGTTTAAGGGTTTAAGGGCAAGAAGTGGAACGAGATGTTGTGACTTCTTGCTCATACTTTGCAGTATATGTTGAATTATTATACCTAGTAATTAAGGACAGAGAAGAAGTAGTATGTTGATAAGATTAGCGCAACACATAGCAATGCTGTAGGTGGGCGTCGGTGAATGTCCGGAATGAAAACTTGGATCCTATCAAGGGTTTACTTCCATGGAATAATTCAACTTCTTTGTGAGGTGCCTTGAGTGTCAGGTTTGAAAATACTTTGATTCCGTGTCTATCATAGAGGAGTCATCCAGATGTATTGCAAGGGACATCATTTGTCCATTTGGCAAAATCAAGTAAAATATGTCATCTTATTTTGTTTGCTTTGGACTGTGTAATTAATATTATGATGTTATGACATTATGTAAAGCTATTGTTGAGCCCATAGCTTGGTAACCAACCTTGTTATTTTTTCAGGCTAAGAATGCTGAAGGAAATGCTCACTGATCAGGAGAATCAGTTTATGTCCATAATAATACATTAACTTTGACTATGCTTTAAGGTCAAGAAAACAAAGATTTCAGTGTAGTATCCTCAGATAGATGAATTGGTAGACCATTTTAACTGAACACTATCATATAAATGTTATTGACAAAGATTGCAAAATTGGATCAAGTTTAAACCACACATATTATTTGCCATTACAGAAGTATCAATCCTTTAGGGAAGGGACCTAGTCCTTGACCAGATTTAGTGCTTTTGGTCATTATGTGCCAGGTACTCCTACATACTATTTGATATTTCCAGAGAAACTTGGAGAGAAAACACTATTGAAATGTGTCATATCACTCTAAACCAGTCTACAAGACAGATTAAAAATGCTGATGCTTGTAGTTATGCATGAAAAGTCTTTATTGTACATTAAAAGAGATGTTTAATAGATACTCAAGAAAGATGGACATTAAAATGTTGATCAGGTGCTGGCTTTGTGATCCCCCTTAGCAGAAAACAAATTTTAGCTTAATGGCAATGTCCATTTGAAGCAAAAAAGAAAACAACTGAGGTAATCCTGGAACTTGATTCTATTTGATTCTAATAGTGTATGAAATGAAGACAGTATGGTGGTGTTTGGCTGTCTAGCTGAGTATGGCTAACATGCATTTCTTATCTGTTAGATATTGTATGTCTATTTTATTGCTCAGACTCCTGATTTGGACTTTGCTGAACATGCAGACTGAGACTTTTTTTCCACCATGTAGTTCAAATTTTATTTTATTTTATTTTACATTTGTTGACCGGGATAGTCAAATTTGTACTTTCAGGTCTATTATTGCATTATAACTCTTATTCCACTTGATGTGTTACACAAGTTTTACTCAGCTATATGGTTTGTTTGGCACTCCAGTTGTGAATGCTGGTGGAATGATTGGTTTTGGCTTGGTAAACTGTAATTACTGGTTACTGTGGTTAATGAGGTCAGTGCCTTGTGATCTATGAAATAATGTATCAACTAGGATATGTTTGTTATGCAACATCTTAAAGGGTAATAACTGTAGCAATGAATTTGCATGTTGAATAAACTATGTTTATGGTAGATCATTTGGACACGTTGTAGCTGAAATTTTATATAAAGTAAGGATAATTTTGCTGTGGCTTTAAAAAATACATGCTATCTAAATGCTACATTTTATTTCCACTTCCCACTCATAGTTTGGAGCTTCTTGAGTGGAGTGGGCCTTTGTTCATTTATTCATGTCTGCACAGTTACTGGCTATCTTTTTCATAGGATCATAGGAGGCTAGGCTATCGAGCTGGAGGTCATTACAAGCCTAGCCATTTCATCCTCATGTAATACTATAGATATTCTAGTCAGTATCCAGGATTGTATTTAGTAATGACTGCCCATGTCCGGTAGAGTTGTGGGTACTATCCCCAGTATGACTGCACGGTGCCCCATCCACTTGTCCAGATTCATTATGAACAATGCTATAGAGGTACTCTGTTTCACATGAATTGGTAGCCTATTCCAAAGGCGTGACAGTCACTGTGAAACAAATCTGTCACAGGCCATATTTAGGTGCCTAGAAAGGGTAGCTCTTTTCCCATTTGATTTAAGTATGTGCAGCAATTCCATTAGGTTTGGGTCAGAGATTGCTCTGTAAGCCCGTCCAAAGTCTCCCCTAAGAAGTCTGTACAATAATGAGTATAGTGACAGGGACTTTAGTTGTTCTATGTAAGGCACATGTTGAAGTCCCTTGATTTACTTAGAAACCTCAGAGGATTCGCAAATTACTGCAGGTGGTTGGTACAGAAAGGGGTGTTATGCTCAATTATGGATCTGATCAGTGACGAGTATAAAGGGGTTATAACCTCCTTTGTTCTAGAGGTGATGCCTTTTCTAATCAAGTGTACTATGTAGAAACAACTCCTTACTACAGTAGACACATGGTGGTCAAAGTTAAGGTTAAAGTCTACTTGTGATCCCAGATCTCTTACCACTTTGTAGGTACATAGGGTATTGCTGTTAATTTGATAGTGTGAAGGGACATTGATTTTACTGAAGTGAATGATGATGCATTTTTTTGCATTTGACTAAGACACCAGTCGTTGTTCTGTGTAAGACCCTCCTGAAGTATACTGATATAATTTGGGGTTTCAGTAATTACGCACAGTTTGCAGTCATCTGCAGACCTGGTCAGCCACAGCACCTTAGTTTTGGCCTGAACGTCTGAGAAGTATATACCAAACAGTAGCGGGCCCAGCACTGACACTTGTGGCATGCCACTAGTGACAGGTCTGCTGATTGATGTGGAGTCACCCACTTTGATAGTATGTGACCAGTTTGTGAGCCAGTTGGCAACCCATCTTACAACAGAGGGGTTTACATTCAGTTTGCTAAGTTTATCACCAATGCCTGAGTGTGGGATTGTGTCAATGGCCTTTGCCAAGTCAGGGTATGCTGTGTGTACAGATTTTCCCTTGTCAATGGCCCTGGTCACATTTTCAAAGAAATCCATCAGGTTTAACAAGAAAGATCTGCCCTTGATGAAGCTGAATAGGGTCAGATCCAGGGTTTGGAGGGCACTTATGTCTTTATTTATGAAGTCCATGATGATACATTCCATAGCTTTACAGATGAGGCTAGCCATACGTATGGGTCTATAATCCCCTGGGTCTGTTGCCACGCTACCTTTGTGGAGGGGAATAACTGTTTCTGTTCTCCATTCCATAGGAACAAAGCCAGTGGTTAGGTTGTGATTGAATAGGGTACTTAATGGTGATGTTAGTTCATATTTTAGTTTATTTAGAAGACAGCCTGGGATTGCCATCTGGTTCCATAAAGACTGTGTTTTTTGCCTTAGGCAAAGCTTTAATAACCTGCTTTTCATATACGTAGGGTGGGGGCGGGAATTGTGGGCAAGGTTTGTGATAAGTTTGTAGGAAATAAGGCTGTGAAATTTTCACCAAATCTGTCCACTAGCAGGTTTGTTATCTCTGCGGGATCAGAGTGTATGATAGAGTTAGTCACTATTTTGACATATGCTTGGGTCCTACCTTTTAGGGTACGTATGTAGCTGTAAACGGTCTTATGATTATCGCTGGCTGTGATTGCTAAGTTTTTTCTCAAAGTTATCCTTAGAGGATTTGACATGTCTTATTTGCTTGTTGAGGCTGAGGAGGGTGCTTTTCCATTGTTGGGGCTTCACCTTAGTTTTCCTAGACAGCAACTTTTTGAGTTTGTTGTAAAGTTTGTTGATGCTGGTTGTCCACCAGAGTAGATTTTTGTTTTTGTACTTGGGGCTCTGGCTTTAATTCCCTCTGGAACAGCCAAATCTATACACTTAGACAAGTGATTGTACAGGGCTTTACCATAAGCTTTGGTGTAGTTAATACTTCCAGCTGGGGGTGGGGCTTAGAATGCATTTATACCTTACTCTTGGAGGGTATAGTTTGCTTTGGTGAAGTGTTTTTAGTCTGACTTCACCCTTTACGAGTTCTGGTGTTAGTGCCAGTTCAAAGGTGATTGATTTGGGATCAGATTTAACTCATGAGGGTCCAACAGTTGCAGTGGTGCCTCAGTTTATCATGTTAGTGAGGACCAGATCTAGTATGTTTGTTCTTCTTGATGGGGCTTGAACGATTTGTCCAGGGCATTTGGGTCAAGAAACTCAAGGAACTTTTAAACTAGTGAGCAGTGGTAGCTGGTGACTTCAAATCAAAGAGGGGCTGCAGGAGACAGCTGAATGGGTGGGGCTAATGAGATGGGGTGTGGCCAACTAGAAATGGGTGGAGCTATGCTCAAAACCACAAAAACTGGGACTTTAATTAAATACGCAGCCCTGGGTACCAAACCTTCATTATGAGAATCCAATCAAGACAAAATGAAGTGTAGAAGAAAAAAAATTCAATGCATTGTCTACATGACAGCTTACTTAATAATATCTACATGGAAACGAAAAGGTCGTGAGACAAGAAAAACGAAATTACTTTTTAAATGCATTACTGAAATGCGGGTCAAAAGCAAGTATAAAAAACAAGCAGCACTCAACTCAAACCACTTCTCCTTGTACTGCAGTTTTAATTATAATTTATATTCAGTTTTATAAAAGTACCAAGTAACATGCTGAAAGTAGCAATCTCTGTGATAGCCCCACTTGTAAAAATGTTTCTTATCCAAAAAAGACCTGCTGCCTGACAACTGTCTACTTGTTTCATGGGGAAAACATGATCAAAGTAAAAAATGAACAGCAAACAAGAAACAATCTCAAGATAAATTGCTTAAAGGATTACTGTACAGGTTATGGACCACAAATGGTAAATTGGCATTCTGTTTAGTTTACGGGTAAAGCCTGCAAAGATGACTGAAAGTCTCCAACAAATGTAATGAGCTTCTAAAAATACTGTAATCCTGTCCTTTAGTACAAATACTGTCATATGCATTTCAATACCTAAGGCTTATATGTTATCTAGTTATGTAACTGCTCTCCACATGGCAGCAACAAAAAGGCTTTCAATGTTGGTAATTCTTCAACAGTGTGTTTTTTAAAGCTTACTTGCATCTTACAATCTCAGACAAGCTTACCTGAAGGTCATAGGTTCATAGGTTCATAGGTTGGTACAAGGCTATTGGCCCTAGGGCCTATACAAGCCTAGCCATAACACTTCCCTGGCTATTTCTTACCACAGTATTTACTTCACTGGACCCCTGTCTAGCAGGGCAATTGATGTGATCCCTGGGGTGAATTTCCTTTCTCCCATCCAGTCATCAAGGTTCTTTTAAAGAGGGCCAAAGAGGCACTCTGCTAGACATGTATGGGCAGTCTATTCCAGAGTCTGTGGAGTCTCTGGGTCAAGAATCGATCCCTCCAGCATGTTTTGTTCATTGTGATGACAAGATTTAGGTCCCTGGAGTGTGCCTCTGAGGGATTGGGATTTCTTTAAGTGTAGCATGTCCAATAGCTCTGGGTTTGACATGGCCTTGTATATTAACCAGAGATCGCCTCTGAGTACACGATATGCGACAGAGTATAGCTGGAGTGTTTTTAGACGGTCAGCATAGGGCATCTGCTTTAGGCCTGTGATTCTTTTAGTGAGGTATTTCTGCGGCCTTTCCAGTTGTTGCAAATGTCTTGAGAGGTACATACCAAATGGGGTGTTGTATTCTATAATGGTTATAATGAGAGATGAGTAGAATGGGACAATAACCTCCTTTTTTCTGGATGAAAAGCCCTTAGTGATGAGGTGTGCCACATAGAAGGATTTCCTGACTGTTGTGGTGATGTCTCTCATCACACTTTCAGTGTTTAATGTACTGCCACCTATGTGGTAATTCAAGGGTACATGTTTTTTTCCCAAAGGGGATAACTATACATTTCTTGGCATTGAGCTTGAGCCTATGGCTTTGGCACCAAGCATCTGTTTCTGTAAGGCTATTTTGTAGAATATCCACATCATTTGGGGATTCAGTAATGGCTCCCAGTTTGCAGTCACCTGCAAACTTTGTTAGCCAGAGTCCCTTAGTGTTGACCTGTATTTCAGAGAAGTAGATGCCAAACAAGAGCGGTCCCATGACTGAGCCCTGAGGTCATTAAAGCAGTGCAACTTAAAGTCAGAGCAACAGGCCCTGCAACAACATGAATTTTTTGAATAATAAGAAACATAAATCAACAGTATAAAAATATGTCAGAAAAACAGAATATTCTGCAAGATCAATGACAGATGAAAAGCCACTGTAGTGCTTGTCTCTACCTTGGATTGGGGGATACTCTGCACACTTACACTGCATAACTGCTCCTTGCCTTGGTTGGACACATCCAGAGTCACTACATGGGGGAGTGGGGTGAAACAAGTACGGCACAATTTGAAATGTCTCTGGCTGACGGTGATGGCCCAGACACATTTGTCATACCTCTCAACCTCAGAGGAAGAAATCTGGACAAAGCCTTAAACAGAAGTTGGGACTAATGGCCCAAAAAATAAGGATAATTTTTGAATATTGCTATTTTAAACTTAGAAAGATAATAGAATAGTAGGTCTTGCATTAGTATGAGTTTTCTGAAGGGTATAAAATCTGAATCTCAAATATCTGTCATTATTTCCTAACTTCAGCCTTTAATGATTTACCACTAATTTGCCAGAAAACCACAATGTTATGAAAAACAGACCAAAAATGTGATGCAAACATATAAAATAGCCGCACAATACAGCTGGGAACATGTCAAAGAAGTGACACATTTTTAATATTCATACTGTTAAGTTGAGTAGCTGACAAAATAAGAGTCTACATGCATTGCTGAAATAAAAATAATCTAAAACTCTGATCATTACAATTATTTATTAATTGTAAACCCTCCACTTTTTTCTAAAATTGCCATTTTGCAGAGGGATTATTAGGAGGAGAGCAACATTTTGAGCAAAAATCGGGGACAGTTGAGAGGTTTGGATATTCTATAAAACAAATTATTTTCACGTACCTCTCAACCTCTTAATGCAGGAAATCTGGATAAGGCCAAAAATATTGGAGGAACATACAAACAGTACTAAAAATTGCTCTTGTATAAGCTTAGACAGTTGATCGAATAAAAGGTCGTGCTTTAGCATGCATTTTTCTGAATGGTATGAAGTCTGAAACTCAATGTCTGCCATTATTTAGTGACTTCATTCCTAAATGATTTGCCAGAAAACCACACATTTTATGAGGAACAAACCAAAAATAAGAAGCAAAAATCTATTCATGCAGTAAAAATCTGTACAGTTGAGAAGTATAGTTCAGCCGGGGCTGTCTTTGAGTTTGCTGCCCTTCCCCCCTCACACAATCATGGTCGAATGGGGCTTCCCCCTGCAGCCATTGCAATGTCCCATTACTTGGCTATTTCATCCCATTGACCATAAAGACAGTAATGTGAATACTGCTTTACTTCTACGATGATTTGTATTTCATTTAAAAGTTAGCTGTTTTCAAATTACAGGCCCCTTGCACATGAAACATACATGTGTTCTTTGATACACCTTCCAGATTGTATTAAATTATATGCCTTGTATAATACAGTACAGTTGTTAGACGGCATTTTAAATGTATTGTTTTGAACATTTTTCCAGTAAACAATGAAACAAAATGCATGCACCAATAATGACAAAACTTCCCAATTCAGAAGATTTCCATCATAAAAGTCCACTCAAACATCTACAATCCACAAATCTCTGCTGAATTAAATCATCTTAATAATTCCACATTAAAGAGATCTTTAACTAATGAAGAGGTTGCTGCTATCACACAACTTTATATTTCATTGTTTCATCTACAAATAAAGTGCTTGTTGCCCTTGAAGAAAAAATTGCCTATGTTGCATTAAAAAGTGATAAGCTAGTAATATTGCAATAGGGAATGGATCGCAAACTGATAACAAGTTTATAGTTACTAGGTATCTCCACCAAAGAGGACACTCTTAGGACTGCAACATCCACCCCCTTTAAAGGTACAACACCGTACAGTATCAGTAATGCATCTACATACTGTGGGAGTAGAACCCACAGCCTTCTGCATCAAAAGCAAGTACACTACCTGCTGTGCTATTAAAAATGGAAGCGGGTGCAGCATAAGCAGCAATAACCTCTGACGCTTTCAGCTCCTTGTAAAATCCACTCAACACTCAACTGTATCTCTCACCTTTGAGCACAAGAAATCTGGAAAAAGCCAAAATTTATTGGGAGGGAGACAAAAGCCCAAAAACCAGGGACACATTTTAAACATTGCTTGTATAAACTTGGAAAACTGCTAGAATAAAAAGTCTTGAACCCAGGATCCAATGCACTAGGGTCAGAGAAACATAGCACTATGCTAAATAAGCTGTTTCTTGAAAAACAGGAAGACTGAAACTTAAATGGCTATCATTTAGTGAATTCAGTTCTCACCATGGCTCTCAACCTCTTAGGTTCATAGGTTCATAGGTTCATACTAGGCTATCTGCCCTAGGGCATTTATAAGCCTACCCAGAGTGTATTTGGCTTTCGCCACCCATTTTAAATTAATTTTGATATGCCCTTTTTTGAGGTTAGTATACTGTGCCTCTGACTAACAGTGACACAGAAGTGATACCCGGGGTAAACCTATGATCTCCTATCCACTCATCAAGATTCCTCTTGAAGAGAGTCAGTGAGGGACTCTGCCTAACCTGGACTGGGATTTTATTCCAGAGTAAAGGGAGCCTCTGGGTTATGAATCTGTCTCTCCAGCATGTCCTATTTATTTCAGTGCTGAGGTTCAAGTCTCTCGAGCACGTAGCTCGATCGGATTTGGATTTTCTGAGGTGCAGCATGTCCATTAATTCCGGGTTGGACATGGCTTTATACGTCAGGCACAGATCGCCTCTGAGCAGGCGGTATGCCACTGAGTAGAGCTAGAGTTTCTTTAACCAGACAGCATATGGCATCTGTTTGAGCCCTTTGATCCTCTTGTTGAGGTACTTTTGGGGTCTTTCCAGTTGCTGCAGGTGTCTGGTAAGGTACATCCCAAAAGGGGCATTGTACTCAATTATGGGCCTGATGAGGGATGAGTAAAGAGGCACAATGACCTCCCATGATCTAGATGTGAATCCCTTCATGATTAGGTGGACTATATAAAATGTTTTTCTAACCACTTTGGCCATGTGGTTGTCAAATGAGAGATTGCTATCAACTTGGGTCCCCAGGTCCCTAATTACTTCTTCTGTACTTAATGGATTACCACCTATGTGGTAATTTGTGGGCACTTTGTTTTTGCCAAAGGGGATGACTATACACTTTTTGGCGTTTAGCTTGAGGCCATGGCTCTGGCACCAGTTGTTTGTTTCTATGAGGCCCTTTTGGAGGATGCTTGTGTCAGCTGGAGAGTCGATTATGGTGCCCAGTTTGCAGTCATCTGCGAACTTGGTCAGCCACAGTCCTTCTGTGTTGGTCTGTACCTCCGAGAAATATATACCGAACAAGAGAGGTCCCAGGACTGAGCCTTGTGGGACGCCACTTGTAACTGGTTTGGAGTCTGACATGGCTCCAGCAATTCTAACCATGTGGGTTCTGTCCTTGAGCCAGTTTGCAACCTATCTAGTGACATAGGGGTTTTTATTTAAGCTGGTGAGCTTATCTATAATGCACGAGTGGGGTATTGTATTGAAGGCTTTTGCGAGGTCCAGTTAGGCTGTGTGGACCACCTTCCCCCTCGTCAATGGCCTTGGTGACTGTTTCAAAGAAATCAACCAGGTTTAAGAGGCAGGATCTGCCCTTATCAAAGCCGAACTGGGTAGGATCCAGTGTCTGTAGGTCCCCAATATCTTTATTTATGAGGTCCATGATGATCCTTTCCATAGCTTTGCAGACAAAGCTAGTCAGGCTTATGGGGTGATAGTTTCCAGGATCCGTTGAGGCACCACGTTTGTGGAGAGGGACCACTGTTGCTGTACGCCACTCATTGGGTACATATCCTGTAGTAAGGCTGAGATTGAACAGTAGTTTTATATTTGGGTTTAGCTCTTCTTGGAGTTCATGTAGGATGCAGCCCGGGACACCGTCTGGTCCCATTGATGCTGTGTTTTTTGCTTTGGAGAGGGCAGCTCTTACCTGAGCATCTGAGATGTCAGGGGGGCAGCACTCTGCTGGGATAGATATTTGCCCTTTTGGTGGGGAGCGGGGGGAGAAGTTTGTGCTGAACCTGTCAGCTAGGATGTTGGCAATGTCTGTGGGTTCTGTGTATTTTTTGTCATTTTGGACTAATTCTGAGTATATCTGGGAATTCCCACCCAGGTTCCTAACATAACTAAAGAAAGCCTTGTGATTATCCTTAATTTCCTGTGCAATTTTTTTCTTGAAGCTGGCCTTAGACGATTTTATGAGTGCCCGTAGTTTTTTTGCTAATACTGATCAGAGATGCCTTCCCTTTTTGGGATTTTGCTCTATCATGTAGTAGCTTCCTCCTTCTATTGTATAGTTTGTTTATGGCTGGGGTCCACCAGACAGGACGTCTGCCTTTGGAGGATTGGGTCTTGGTTTTATTTGGGATTGCATGAGCCATGCATTCCCGAAGGTGTTCATAGAATGCATTTATAAAGGATTCTGCAGTCTGGGCCGTATTTTCCACAGGCCCGGGGGCTTTGAAGGATTCCACCTCGGTTTTGTGGAGTGTGAAATCTGCTTTAGAGAAGTTTTTCACTGTGGTTTTCAGGGCAGGGGGTGGAGTCGGGATGTGAATATCCAGTGAGACTAGTTTATGGTCTGATCTTACCAGTGAGGGATACAGTTCTGGTCTGGAGCATAGAGTCCCCATGTTGGTGATGATCAGGTCCAGTATGTTTTCCCCTCTTGTGGGAGTGGTAACAAGTTGTTCCATAGCATTTGAGTTTATAAATTCTAGGAACCTTTCCGCTAGGGTGTTGGAGCTAGAAAAAACGCAAGTAACCGTACACAACTTGTAAAACAAAAAAACTTTTCACCAAAAATGAAAATAGCAGCCCAAACTGGATTTTAAATGTCTTTACTTCAATTCCGGTACCTCAGCCTTTTCCTTCTAATGGAATAACTTACAATGTGAAAAAACAGTTTATATACATCACCCTTCATGAAAATAATTAACAACAATTAAACAATTAACCATTTTTTTCATCTATTCAAAAATTTAAAGTCATATCAAACTCCACTTTAACATTACATTCACAGTTTATAACAATTAATAACCAATACCTTGATACACATCATTAACAAACTACCTATCTTGCTACATTTCTAAATTCATTCCTTTTGGATACAAAGTATTGAAATTAATAATAAAATTTGATTCCATATTTAATAATCTTTTTTGAAAGCCATGATCTGCCCCCCCTACTCCATAAGGTTTAGCCAGAACACTAAATATCAAATCTGTACTTATACCCCCATGCTGTTGGTGAAAATGACTGGCCACTGGACTATCAAGCCTCCCATTCCTAATGTCTCCTAGATGTTCCATTATTCTTAATTTTACCCTATGTTTAGTTTATCCTATATACCATTTCCTTTCCTCACAATTACATCCTAAAATATAAATAACCCCAAAAGAATTACAATCAAAATGATCAATGGCATTATATAAAATGCCATTGATTCTAGTACCATCTAAATTTTTAATCTTATTACATACCTTGCACCTACCACATGCATGAGCACCTGCATTGATCGCCTTCTCTCTTTTGCCATTATATCTAAATAATTCCTTCAAATTACTGAAACGTTTTTGGTGAAAAGTTTTTTTGTTGGAGCTAGCGTAATGCTCCCAGTCTATGTTTGGGGAGTTGAAGTCACCCAATATAATGGTGTTTGGAAAGACCTTCATATTTTCCAGTGTTCTTAGGAAGGCCAAGTGGGGTTCCTGGGTTTGGGAGGGTGGTCTGTAGCAGGCTATAAACTGGAAGGTGGTTTTACCCACTGTTAGTTGCACATGGATAGTCTCTGATGCTTCGTGCTGTGCCACCAACCTGGAGGTGTGGGTATCTTTGATGAATATTGATACTCTCCCTCCTTTTGTGGTTCGGTCCAAGTTTTGGGGCCGAAAAGCATGGTATGAGGTATAACCTGGTAGTGCTGGGGTGCTCTCGGAGCCTTGAACCAGGTTTCTGTTACTGCACAGATATCGATGTTCTCCATGCTAAGGAGAGTTTTGAGTGCGTGCATCTTGAGGTTTAGACTTCTGGCGTTGAGTAGCATTACTCTTAGTTTCTTATCCCTTGTGATACCTATGGAGGTGGGTTTGTCTTTTGAGCCTTGCCTAAAAAAGGCACTATGGGGGTAGCAAGAGCCTTTGCCAATATCCGAAAGTCCAGGGGTGACAGGTGCAAGCCATCCCTAGTGAAGCATCGTGGCTTGTCGAGCATGTCATCCCAGGCTGACAGGCATTGGATCCCCTTTGAATGACACTAATACTTAAGCCAGTTGTTGAAATTGATCATCTTGTCTTCATATTGTGGCATCATTCTTGGTGAGGGTAAGATGCTACTCAAGGTCAGGGTCATACCGGCCTGGGCTACATGCTCAGAGAGCTCCTCTATGTCTCTTTTCATGTAGTATAGGGAGGTACGTCTCAGGTCATTCACACCAGCATGGACAATGACTGAGTCATATTTGTACTTGCCTTGGAGTGACCTGAGTGCTTGTGTTATGTGGCAGATCCTAGCGCCCGACAGGCAGCTCACCGTGACCTTCTCCTTGTTCAGCCTGGTGAGCGGGACGTCAGTGTGCCTGACGATCGAGTCACCTATTACAAGTGTATCAGGTGTGTTGTTTAGCCTTAAGGGCTGTGACTGTTCGCACACTTGCTTTGTGAGATGTGTTGCACGTGTTTTGTTTTGGGGTAGCGGTTGCTTGGGTGTCTGCTTTGGAGGTCTCTGCTGCTTAGGCAGATTTTTATTTAGAGCCTCCGAGTATGTTTTTGTGTGTTTATGTGTTTGGTTTGCTGTCATGGTAGGTCTATGTGAGACTGGAATTGTAGTGAGTGTGATTTCCTTCTCCTCCTGACTGGTTTTGCCAGTACTGAGTTGAGAGAGCTTAGCCTCCAGTATGGCTATATGGTTGCATCTCTCACATGTGTTGGAATTTGTTGGGAGGAGGAGAGGGTTGTCTGTGTACATGAGGCAGTTGTAACATTGCCTCAAGATTCCCAGATTCACCAGCTGGACCAGAGAGGAGATTGACAACTGACCTTTGGACATGCTAGAATAGTATTGGGAATTCCTTTATAATTGAAAAAAGGGCCAATGGGGAACGAGGTACTCAAGGGGAGTTTGTGAGGGTGTAGTGCGTTTAATATTTTAGTGCTGACTTATATAATTGCTTTAGTGAGCAAGTGCCAGGTAACTTAAATGCAATGTGTTACAGGTAACTTAAATGCAAAAATGACAAACAGTAACTTTCTTTCAAGTGAAACAAGGAAATAAGTACAGTAAGCAATGCAGATATCTCTAGGGATCCACAGAAGTGCCGAAAAGCTGTGTTTTAGTGGAATTAGCGTTTCAGGGAAATAACAAGCAAACAAACAACAAGCATACAAATAAAGCTAGATTCAGCAGGCCTGGATCTAGTCTATGCTACAGCAAGCAAGGTGTACCAATTTCAGTAAGAAACAGTTCAAATATGCAGACACTATAAGCCTTTAACCAGAAATTCCCAGCTCAGAAGGGCAGAGTCCAGCATCTCCTCCCACAAGAGTGCAGACCACGAACCTTCTTAATGTAAAATAACTGGCCTGAAGACCAAGTGCTTAAACCAGAACTAATACATTTTTAGCATAACAGACACTGAGCCCTCAATCAGCAGTTCACAACTTAGAAGGATGTAAGCTACCTGTCCTGCCACCACAGTGCAGGCCACAAACCTTCCTAATGTACAACAACTGGTCTGAAGCCCAAGTGCTTAATCCAAAAGACTTAGAATGATAGCTACACTTTAATCAAGTTACTACCAAGCAGTAATAGATACAATTAAATACTTTAAACAATGCCTGGATTAGTGCTCAAGTTATACAATCAAAGCTAGATTCAGCAGGCCTGGATCTAGTCTATGCTACAGCAAACAAGGTGTACCAATTTCAGTAAGAGGCAGTTCAAATATGCAGGCACTATAAGCCTTTAACCAGAAATTCCCAGCGCAGAAGGGCAGAGTCCAGCCTCTTCTCCCTCAAGAGTGCAGACCACAAACCCTTTTAATGTAAAATAACTGGCCTGAAGCCCAAGTGCTTAAACCAGAATGAATACACTTTTAGAATAACAGACACTGAGCCCTCAATCAGCAGTTCCCAACTTAGAAGGATGTAAGCTACCTGTTCTGCCACTACAGTGCAGACCACAAACCTTCTTAATGTAAAACAACTGGCCTGAAGCCCAAGTGCTTAAACCAGAAATAATACACTTTTAGAATAACAGACACTGAGCCCTCAATCAGCAGTTCCCAACTTAGAAGGATGTAAGCTACCTGTCCTGCCACCACAGTGTAGGCCACAAACCTTCCTAATGTAAAACAACTGGTCTGAAGCCCAAGTGCTTAATCCAAAAGACTTAGAATGATAGCTACACTTTAATCAAGTTACTACCAAGCAGTAATAAATACAATTGAATACTTTAAAGAATGCCTGGATTAGTGCTCAAGTTATACAAACAAAGCTAGATTAGGCAGGCCTGGATCTAGTCTATGCTACAGCAAGCAAGGTGTACCAATTTCAGTAAGAAGCAGTTTAAATATGCAGGCACTATAAGCCTTTAACCAGAAATTCCCAGCTAGAAGGGCAGAGTCCAGCCTCTCCTCCCACAAGAGTGCAGACCACAAACTCTTTTAATGTAAAACAACTGGTCTGAAGCCCAAGTGCTTAAACTAAAAGGCTTAGAATGAGATACACCAAGCAGTAATAAATACAATTGAGTACTTTTAAGATGATGCAAAAGCAAAATAAAGAAGAAAAAAACAGAAATACAGTAAAAGCAGATTTTTTTTTTTTTTTTGAGTGAGCAAATGAGATGGGCCCAGGAGTTACAGGACAGAAACAAGTGCAAATGCAGGCCTTCAAATCAGAAAGTTGAGAGAGATGGAAGACCACCCAAACAGCCAATAACTACAAATTCTGGGCCAGAACCACTCCTTATGTGGTAGACAGGTTACCTAGTGCTTACCACTCCCACTGATAACCTAGAAGGCTTCCCTCCAACACAGAAAGGCTTGGGGGCTCAGAAGCTTACAAATAGTCCTGGATACAGCAAATCTGTATCTGGAACACTAATTACAGGAAAGGTAGAAAACAGGCTTACATTTTTTTTTTCAGAAAAGTAGCAAAAACAGTAGTAAAAACAATTCATATGCAGTGCAAGCTGGCACACTTGAGTATGTAGCAATATTAGTCCACACACAGTTTGAAAAAATGTAATTAAATTAAAAAGGACTAAAAGCAAGTGCAGAAAGTGTTTATTATGTAGAATGCGGTAAAGAGATGGGACTGGGGAAGTGTCCTAGATCACATCTACAGTGGGGCGGTTTCAGCAGAGATGTGAGGAATCAGAGTGCAAATTATAAAACCAAAAAAATATATACTGATCTCTGTATATTTGCAGAACACTAAGACAACAGATATCTAAGCAACAATTTAGCTCTATAATACAGAATAATACAGAAAATATACTCAGCTCTATATATTTGCAGATAGTCTTGTAAAGCTGTCTCTTAACACACAGGTCCACTTTAAATGCAGACTGCTGCTATTAACAGTTCAAATTAAGGAACCTTGAGTTAACAACACACAAGCAATAGAAACCAAAATGAGGGGGGTGGGGAAAAGTTTCAACAGAGATGTGAGGAATCAGAGTGCAAATTATAAAACCAAAAAAAATATACTGATCTCTGTTTATTTGTAGAACACTAAGACAACAGATATCTAAGCAACAATTTAGCTCTATAATACAGAATAATACAGAAAAATATACTCAGCTCTATATATTTGCAGATAGTCTTGTAAGGCTGTCTCTCAACACACAGGTCCACTTTAAATCTTAGCACAAAGCACCTGGACACAGCCAATAATTGGGGAATACAGCCGCTAAACATATTCAGTGAATTCAGTTTTCACCATAGTTCTGAACCTCTTAGCAGAAAAAACCTGGAGAAAGCCAGTAATGGGGGAGTACAGCCCCAAAAATAAGGACACATTTCAAATATTGACTTTATAACCTTAGAAAATTGCTAGAATAAAAGGTTTTGTGTTACCATGTACTTTCTGAAGAATATGAAGTCTGAAATTCAAATGTCTGTCATTATTTAGTGAATTCAAAATCCAGAAAACCACATATTTTATGAGGAACAGAGGAGAACAAAAATATGAGGCAAAAATCTGAAGTGTTTTCACAAGTATTACACACACACACACACACACACACACACACACCCACCCACACACACTCAAGCACACACACACACACACACACACACACACACACACACACACACACACACACACACACACACAGTACCTGAGTTTGAAGTCTGTCCCAGCTTTGCCTGAAATCCCTCTTCCAGCAACTTCAAAATCCCAGCCATTTGCAATACAAGTCCCAGCTCCGTTGAATACAAAGTCCTTTCCGTGAGAGCAGCTAGAGCTATCCAACCTTCAGACATTGCAGTCTGTTCCCCTTCCAGTCTATGCGGTTGCAACCGCATAGACTTCTGAGGCATCTGTAGTCTGATGCCTTCTTTCATAATCAGGACTGGTTAAACAGCAGTCCAGATTCATACATGCATGTGCGGAGTTCCAGCATTCACTAATTTTTTTTATTTTGTTTTTCTTTCCTTTTTACATCTGTGGGGGCTGCAGTCTTGCAGTCCAATAGCACGAGCCACCACTGCAAGTGAGTTAGGGCTAAAGTAGGTTTCCCAGTTGATGGTGGGATAATTGAAATCCCTCATGACCAGAGTGTTTGACAATATTTTGATTGACTCCAGTTTGGACAAATAGGCCTTGTGCACATCATGATCGATGGAAAGGGGGGGGGGTCTACCACTAGCTATGACTTGAATGGGGGTCTTACCCCCAATAATCTGAACTTGGAGTAACTCCTTGAAAAGATAGTAAAGATATACTAAAATTCCTTTGATCAGATTAGGTTTCTACATGGGTCCCAGCACATGACATTTATAATGTTCTATCTTCATTAAGTCGGACTTGGTTTTGTACTTTAAAGACTGTTTGGAGGTGGTTTTAATTTTGTAGTTTTGAACATTTTTCCAGTAATCAATGAAAGAAAATGTATGAGCCATTAATGAGAAAACTGACATTTTCCAAAAATTTCAACCATAACAAAAACTTAAACTTCTGTCATTACAATCCACAAATATCAGTCAATATGTACAACCTCTCAGGATGTAAGTCATCTAAATAATTCCACATTTAAGAAATTTGTAACAAATGAAGAGGTTGCTACTGGCAAACTACTTTATATTTCAATGTTTCATCTAATAATTCAGTGTGTGCTACCCTTGAAGAATAAATTGACTATATTACATTAAGATAAGCTGATAATTTTGCAATAGGAAATGAATGGCAAACCAACAGCCAGTTCATAGTTACTAGACATCTCATCCAAAGGAGGACACATTTAGTACTACAACCCCTTCCCAAAGGTACACCATAGTAGCAGCAAGAGCTGAATGGCCTATGCAATCCATCTACATGGTGTGGGAGTCAAACCCAAAGTCTTCTGCACTAAAGGGAAATATGCTAGCTGCTATGCTATTAACACTGCTTTTAAACTCTGTAGCACAAACAGTGGTGGCCATTTACTAAGCAAAATGGTTGCATATTGAAAATGGACTTTACATGAGCAGCAATAAACTTTTCTTCCCTTGATGATCATAAATCCTTGAAAAGCAGAGTGCCTCTTTGGCCCTCTTCAAAAGGAACCTTGATGATTGGATGGGAGATAGGAAATTCACCCCAGGGATCATGTCAGCCACCCTGCTAGACAGGGGCCTGGAGAAGTAAATATTGTGGGAAGACATATCCAGGGAATTGTTATGGCTAGGCTAGAATAGGCCCTAGGGCCGATAGCCTAGTACCAACCTATGAACCTAGGAAAATGCACTGAAACTCATATTTGTTGAGCAGTCTGGTAGTTGGTGTAGAGAATTCAGGTGTCTGTCTCCTGTAACCAAAGTACAGGGTTTGAGCCTGAGCAAATTAACTAACCTGTTTTTACTAATTAAGATATTACATATACATACACACAGACACACACATTCATCTTTAAATTCTGTGGAGAGAAGAAGCAGCAGAATGTACATCTTGTGAGCAAGTGAGTTTAAATTCCATGTGTAGAAAAAAGAAGCAGCAGTAGTGATTTTCTAAATGTGAGTGCATTAAAGCAGAAGGAATATACATTTGTGTTGCACTCACAGGCACAGAGTACTTTCTTAAGGAAGAGCACACTTAAAAAAGACATAATATGTAATTTATTTTGTTAAAAGTTGCAGCAGACCCCTGTCAATGGGCCCTTGGTGACTGCCTAGGTCATCTAGTGCTGGATCTGGATGCATATATGGACACAGTTGGCTGAAACATCATAGTAGCCTATGTAGGCTAGCCACAATTTAATACTTTTGCGAACATTCCTGTTCTGGGTCCTTGGGATACTGGTCACCGACTATTATCCAAGGCTCCACTTTTTCAACAGTAATGGGTATCTGGAACCCATCATCATATGGATCCCCTCAGGGTACTGTCCACTAATGCAAAGTCAATCTTTGATAAGACTGTGATTGTCTCAAATCAGTAAAAGGAAGATCTTTCATTTATCTCTCAAACATAACTTGATGTTACCTCTGGCTCTTTTTTAGCCTTAGCTAGTCTGCCAGTGCTCTAGTTGAAATTAATTGATGATAAGGTCACTAGTTTCATTAGTGACAGACAGCAAGCAAGTCTGGTTGATTCTGGGGAGATTAACTCCCTTAGAGAAGGCCTTGCTGGAAGAGTAAACTGTAGGTTTCTTTTTGTTAATCATCCACCCAGTTTTGCAAATACATTGTACAGCAGTCCATAGACTTCCTCATTGACATATCTATTATTAGCAGCAATTAATTGTGCCTGATGTCTTTGTTTTCTGAGTTAAAGATGATTTAGGGACTATTGCTAAAAATGTAGTTGTAATATGAAAACCTTTGGGCTTTCTCAGGTTATAACCTCTGCAAAACATGGATTTGGCCATATTTCTGGACTTGGTAGTAAAGTCTACTGGAAAGTAGACTCCAGTAGTAAAGTCTACTGGAAAGGAAGACATTAGACTTGGTGGTAAAACCAGTATCCATTTCTGATCACTTTGTGTTTTTTTTCCCAGAGGCCTCTGAATTCAGATTCACCCACTCTGCAATTCACATTAGCTCTGAACTTTTTTATTCTATGATCCTACAGTTCCTTTAAGGGGTTGGTGTTATTTCTTGATGCCTTAGTCAAGGACTATAATAGGTCCCTGCCCTTGACACTGGATTCTTTTGCCCCATGTCATGTACACCCTGTTTCTACTAGGTGATGTAAGCCATGGTTTTAACATGACTCATTTCTTCTATGACTAAAAGGGCAGATGTTGAAGTTTCAATGGTGTTATGAAATCATATTGCCAATATCCTGGCAGATCGATTCATTGCAAACTTCACCCTCCCTCTCACCCCTTAAAGAGCCCATCTCAATAGCAAAAGATTGCTAAATTCCGGTAATAACAGCCACACAGGTAAAAACCGCACTCTCCAAACCTAAGAATACAGCATCTATGGGACAAGACGACATCCCAGGCTGTGTACTACATGAACTACAAAATGAATTGGCACCTCACCTAAGTGTCATGTTTAACCATAGCCTCACCTCAGGCTTCATGCACACTGAGTGTCACACAGCTACAGTTATCCCACTCCACAAGGGGGATCCACCTTGGATCCCGGGAACTACCGGCCCATCAGTCTGATGAGCCTGATCTGCAAGGCCATGGAATGTATTATCATGGAACGTATAAACAAAGATACTGGCAACCTTCAACACTGGACCCCATGCAGTTTGGGTTTGTGAAGGGCCGATCTTGTCTCCTGAACCTGATAGACTTCTTCGAATCAGTCTCCAGAGCCGTGGTCAATGGTAAGGTGGTCCACACAGCCTATCTGGAACTTGCCAAGGCCTTCGACACCATATCCCACTCTGGAATCATAGATAAACTTACTAAGCTGGGCATTAATCCCTAAGTCACTCAATGGGTTGCCAACTGGCTTACTGACAGAACCCACACTGTAAAAGTAGCCGACTCTAAATCCAGCTCCAGACAAGTGACACTTGGAGTACCTCAGGGTTCAGTCCTGGGACCGCTCTTGTTTGGCATCTACTTCTCTGAAGTACAGGCTAGCACTAAGGGACTCTGGCTAACAAAGTTTACACATGACTGCAAACAGGGAGCCATTACTGAATCCCCAAATGATGTGGATATTTTATAAAAAGGCCTTACAAAAACAGATGCTTGGTGCCAGAGCCACAGGCTCAAGCTCAATGCAAAGAAATGTATAGTTATCCCCTTTGGGAAAAAAAATGTACCCGTGAATTACCACATAGGTGGCAGTACACTAAAAACCGAAAGTGTGATAAGAGACTTAGGGACACAGGTGGACAGTGGTCTCACCTTTGATAACCACATCACCAAAACAATAAGGAAATCCTTCTTTGTGGCACACCTAATCACTAAGGGCTTTCCATCCAGAAAAAAGGAGGTAATTGTCCCACTGTACTCATCTCTCATTAGTCCAGTTATAGAATACAATGCCCCATTTGATATGCACCTCTCAAGCCATCTGCAACAACTGGAAAGGCTGCAGAAATACCTTACTAAAAGAATCACAGGCCTAAAGCAGATGCCCTATGCTGACCATCTAAAAAACTCCACCTATACTCTGTCGCATATCGTCTACTCAGAGGTGATCCCTGCTTAACATACAAGGCCATATCAAACCCAGAGCTGTTGGACATGCTGCACTTAAAGAAATCCCAATCTTTCAGAGAAACATGATCCAGGGATCTATACCTTGTCATCACAATGAACAAAACATGCTGGAGGGATAGGTTCCTGACCCAGAAACTCACCAAACTCTGGAATTGACTGCCCATACATGTCAAGCAGAGCACCCCTTTGGCCCTGTTTAAAAGGAACCTTGATGATTGGATGGGAGATAGGAAATTCACCCCGGGGATCACGTCAGTCACCCTGCTAGACAGGGGTCCAGGGAAGTACATACTGTGGTAATAAATAGCCAGGGAATTATTATGGCTAGGCTTGTATAGACCCTAGGACCGATAGCCTAATTACAACCTATGAACCTATGAAGGTCAGTAAAAGGACAGATTTGACTTGGAAGAATACTGTTATTTACCAGGCTGAGATTTTATTTCTGTGAAGCCAGCTCTCCTTTCCAGACAGATCACTGGAGATTGACCGACTGTGTTCTTCAGGGTGGGGGATAGGTCGCATCATGCATTTTGTCCTGCAATTAGATTTGCATTATCTTTTTTGGAATGTAAATCTGCAGCTCATTTTTTTCCTGATAGGATTGCCGCCGTTAGATTAATATTTCCAGCTCCTGGACTCCATGAGTACTGAACACATTTCAGTATGTCAGCTCACTGTCCCCTGGATGGTGTTTGATATTCCCATTTAAGGCAAGTCCATGGTTGTTGTCTCAAACATGTGCCTGGTTACTTATTTGCTGGATACTTCCCCCCAAAAAAATAGGTTTGAGCAGTATTTCTGCCTTCAGGCCAGTGAATTCCGGGTTTTGTTTCAGTTTTTTCAGATCAGAGAAATTGCCATCTGCAGTGAAATTGGCTTTTGGTATCCCTACTCTCAATAAACAATCTTTAGAGCTTAATTGCTTTGATATTTTTCCCATTTTCTGACCTGTGTTTTCTGTTTTATGTTTTATTAAGACTGTCTTGAAGCAACATGAGGCTCATCATACACTCAGTGAAAACATGAATCCATTGCAGTATGGGATTTCACTTGTGATAATAAAGAAACTGCTCTCAACAGAATTATTAGTGATTTTCTGATGGCTAAAGACAACTAGTACTGTTCAGTTCTGAGTCCCTGAGGATCTCACAAAGGCAGGCTTACAGTCTTACTGTAATATCGCCTCTTTGATTTTGGGCTAATTTATACTCTATCTCAGAAGCCATTGTCAAAAGTTCTAGACATACAGTAATTACTCTTTGTGACCCCCTTGATTGTGGAGAACCACAGGACTCTACCACAGTCCTGCTGTCATTCAAGCATTATATGTTTCTCTTAGAAGATCTTATTAGAGAGAGAGACACTTAACATACCATAGATGTACTGATGACACACAGATTTTTCTTTCCTATCCAGAAGATGAAATGATGTGTGTATTTACTGTCAGTTGACCTTGAAGTCATGCACTCATGGCTTTCCAGCATTCAGTTGAAATGGATCACCTCCAAAATGGTGGCTATGGTCATCCATAATACCATGATGGACTCTTCCATACCCTTACTTCATCCCAGATAACTAATGGTCAGTTACTGGAAAAGAAGCAGGAGAGCATACATGGGCAGGAAAACCATGAGTGACTGATGTTGGCTTGTCTGCCCTGGAAAAGTGAGGCAGCCTAAAGGTTCTTTGCAATATGCAACATATGGCCCTGGCCAGCTCTGTGGTGCATAGGTGTTGAGCCACTAAATCAGGAGTCAAGCATGTGTGAAAACATGCATGCACTTCCCAAGGGTAATGACCTCAGAGCTGCCAAGGCTGATATGAGGGAACAGAAATTAGGATACACTCCTTGACAAGCAGTATGATGGTATACCAGCATCCTCCACTGCCTCATTGGCCTTAAACTAGGGTTAGGTTGAGTTTGGGGTAGTATAAAATTAGTCAAGTAGACTAGGTGAATGAGGAGAGGACCTAGAGGCAGCCAATGGACATCTGCAGTGGAGGAGATAAGGTGAATGGAAAAAAAACTATAGTATTAGTCTCAAAACAGACAGAACTATCCAGTTCTGTAAGGACTACAAGAGATGGAACAGCATCTCCAAGTTTGAGAGTCATCCTATGTCAAGGAGAAATCAATTAATAGAGAAACGAGAAAAGGCAATATAGAGTATTCAAACATAGACAATACACCATGAAAACAAGGAAATGCTTTAAGGACTACCTTGCTGAAAAGATTTGCGTTAAAACATTATCCTATACTGAGACTAGTCAGCAAGGGAAAATCATTGTAGAACCTGACAGAATTCCAGAATCACAGTCACAAGGAGAAATTCAACAAATTAAAAAGATGATTAGTACAAGCAAAATAGAGGAGGTCAAAGTGAATTGAACAGTGTCATGCCATTAGTTTCAACATTTAAAGGAACTATCTGGATTTGCAATGATATCAATAAGTGGAATAGCATTTCCAAATTTGACAGTAGCTATATTCCTAAGGCAGATAAATTAACAGAAAGGCAAAATTCATGTTTACACTGGATTTCAGGAAAGGTTATTGTCAAATTTTAACAGTTTAAGCCAGAGAGGGAAAATAGATTTTCCTACCTCTGATAGCTTGTTTTGGTGCACTGCTCTTCGTTTTGGGTTGCATTGCACTCTTGCAACATTTCAGTAACTCATTGATTAGTTTCAAAATATTAGAGTAACAATGTAACAATGCTGCCGCTGTTTATTTGGATGATATTATTATTCACTCTGAGGACTATGTTTCCCATCTGGCCAAAGCGCTTGCTGGTTTAGATGCAATAAAAGGGGACAGACTAATTGTTAATATTTCTAAAACCAAATGGGATATGACTGAAATGGAGTACCTGTCATATGTTTCAGGTTTCTAAGTGGTCAGAACCCCAAAACAAGATACTGGAGGCTGTATAAGACAAGACCACCAAGCACTAAAAAAATTGGTACTGTTATTACTAGGGATGGCTGGATACTCCAGGAAGATTGCACTTAACTTTCCAATGAGTGGTAGCCCCTTCATTGACTTAATGAAAAGGAAGATGACCCTAAACATAAGGTGGACGGTTGAAATAGATAACTGTTTCAGAAGTTTAAATGACTATACTCATTGCTGGCACTGACATGCATGAATTTTTAATAAACCATCTATAGTTTACAAGAACGTGTTATCAGTGTGTCTTTAGACCATGTTCTCACAGATATTAGAAGGGAAGAACACCCATCTTGTTATCTGAGGTATACATTAAGCAGCACTGAAATGAAATGCTCTTCAGAGGAATGCTTAGCAACATAATGTTTCTTCTCTTCTCTTAAATATTATTTATTTGATAGAGTAGAATCACAGCAATGGTGTGGCAAAGGGGCAGACTCCCCAAATGCAGTGTTAGAGGGCGTGATTGGACACTCAATTCAAAATACGTAGAAGTTCTTTTTTGAGCTGAGGAGGCATAGGTTTGGTTGTTGCAAGCCTATTGGTACAAATGCACCTATCAACGTATTACAGTAAAAAAAAAAAAAAAAAAATATATATATATATATATATATAAAATACTTCTCTTTTGCAGTCATCTCCCTGCTCTGTGAAGTGTGCTCGCTCTGTCTAAACATCTTGGGTTGCAGGTGCACCCCCCACACCCTCCAAACTTGAATAAGTACTATTGCTGAAGTGCAATTCCAGTGAAAATATTAAAAAGGCTTCTCTGCAAGCATGGCTTTTCTTCAAATTAGAAGCAATGTATGTCTTAACTTTCAGCATAAAGACTTAATGTTAATGCCTTTATATACTGAGTTTTTTTGTTTTTTAAAGCGTGCACACTTGCAGAGGCCTGTCTAGCTAGCCCAGTTTTCCTAACTCCAATCCTGTAAAACCCCATTTTAGACACTAGTTGATGACACACTGCTGGATTTTGTACCTGTCTCTGAGCTACAAGGCAAAATTTTAAATTTGTATCTAGGGCTTTTATATCCAACTGTGTCTTTTCCCCCAGTTTCATCTGTGACCAGTCAATATTTTTGTATGAAAATTAATATAGGTAGAGTAGCAGATCAGTCTATTAGCGATACACACTATCAAACCTTGAAAAAAGGCGTCAAATAGATGAATTCAAACTTTCGGCAGTTTTTCACTTCACCGCAAAGTTATTCAAGTTGATTCTTCTTGTTAATTAACCAAGGCTCGTATGTATCACATCATATATCCAAGCAATGCAGTAGGAAAACCAGCAGTAATACAATCCACACGTACGATATATGAAATAAAACTGTTATTTATTAAGAGAAACAATCTGGCAAGCGCTTTCACCCGTAGGCTTCATCAGGCCAATAAAGTAACAATTTCTAAGTGCTACCTTTATAGTTTTAGACTCTGACATCACTTCCTTAAAATCAATCAATAAAACACATTTTTTAAAAACCTAAAATATAAATAAGATTATATCAAAGTTGAAATGCTTGATAATTAATCATGAACATATTATGAATATGTGGTTTTACAAACTAGAACATATCATACACCACCGCTATGTTTTAAACAGAAAATGCATCAGAATTATAAACAGGTTAAAACCTTCATGCGCATTATAATAATGCAAATATATTAACCTCTCTTCTTTATCTAACAGATGCTCTACTTCAAATCAACTAGTGTATTATTATATTATAATATTATATTAAATATATTGTTTTATTAGATATATATTATGAATAATTCATTATAAAATACATTATTTTAAGTGACTAATAATGAGCACCTCATTTGCCATTTATATCTCAAATACTGTTGCTAATAACAAACGGAACATATGAAACAATAGCGATACAAACATATTATAGAATTAAGAACAATAATATATGCACGAGGCAAACCTATATATAGTACCAAGAAATTTGCTACCCTACGCTCCATTAAATGTGCAGCTATTTTTACCAGTATATGAGATTGTAATAATAATATTATCATATAGTGTTTAAGACAGTTAGCTCTAAGTAAACGTATATGCAGCACTACTATGCATAGTGCAAAATAACCCATAATGCAAGCTAACTGGCATAGCTAGCTAGCTCAAAAATAAAACAATCGAATATACAATTATAATCATATTGATGTGCTAAACACAATTTACTCTATCATGTCGTATAGAGGTTTTCTATGTATATAAATCAAGAGAGCTTTAGATGTATAAAGATAAAGGCAAAACATCATATATAAAAATACGTATATATTACATGTGCATTACTATGCACATATACATATGTATATGTGAATCAAGATGTTATGACTACTATGTGGCATTAATCAAATGTATAAAGAATAGGGATAACAGACGTATAAAAATATATATATGTGAAATGTAACTCGTGTGTACTATGCATATACATAAAAATAAAAATATGGAAACAACAGGCATGTGAGATATATGTATATATTATTACACATGTATATACTATGCTCATAAATTATGAAACAAACATACATTTTATATAAGTACTAGATCTCAAGTCTTCTATCTTTCAGCATAGGTTGAATATGTATCCTATCAATGAGACCTGGATCTCTGTCCGCCCTTAATCTTATAATCCATTTTGTTTCATTTTGTTCAGTCTGATTACGTATGGGCCCTCTTCTAATTGTAGGATGATTAACATGCATTACCATAAATTTAAATGTGCGTTCAATAGATGTACTCATAACATGTTTCGATAGTGCATTTTTGTCTGATTTGATCCTAATATTATATAGATGTTCTCTAATTCTTTCTTTGGTGCTCATTATTAGTCACTTAAAATAATGTATTTTATAATGAATTATTCATAATATATATCTAATAAAATGATATATTTAATATAATATTATAATATAATAATACACTAGTTGATTTAAAGTAGAGCATCTGTTAGATAAAGAAGAGAGGTTAATATATTCGCATTATTATAATGCGCATGAAGGTTTTAACCTGTTTATAATTCTGATGCATTTGCTGTTTAAAACATAGCGGTGGTGTATGATATGTTCTAGTTTGTAATACCACATATTCATAATATGGTCATGATAAATTATCAAGTATTTCAACTTTGATATAATCTTATTTATATTTTAGGTTTTTAAAAAATGTGTTTTATTGATTGATTTTAAGGAAGTGATGTCACAGTCTAAAACTATAAAGGTAGCAGTACTGCGGTGGTGGTGCTGCGGTAGCATTGTCACCTCACAGTTAGACGTTGCCCGTTCGATTCTCAGAGCGTCTTCTGTGTGGCGACATGCGTGAATGGCCATTCCTTCATTGAAGGTTGTGCGATAGGCCTGGCAAGCCAGTATGTAAAAATCTACTGCCAATCATTAAGCCTGTGTAACTGATTTATCACTGTTTCTGCATTTTCTGTGTGTTTCTATCAAAAAAACAAAAAAACAAAAAAATAATCCTTGTTTTCCCGCCTCTCCTCGACTAGTTTAGACCAGTTTACAGGCATTGCTGTATTCTGGGCTGTGTGTAGTTCCTGTGTTGTCCATTACCTTACTTGGATAGAAGGAAGTTTCTTTGCTCACCAGTGGGAGTGGGAAGCCTTGAGCAGCCTACCTGTCCCTGTAGGAAGTGACCTCAGCACAAGAGCTGTAGTAATTGGTTGTTTTGGACCATTTCTAGCTCTTTTGTAGTTCCCTGTTTAAAATCCGCCTCTGGGCATTTTTTTCTGGCTATACTGCTCAGACAAGCTCCTCGTGGTCCTGCAGAGTGGTCCTAGCTACAGACAACTCAGAAAAGTGACTACTATCTGGATTTATGTATCTTTGCTCTTTTGTTACTTGGAATAGCTTCTGTAGCTTAACCTGAACAATCTTAAACTGTTTTTTAGCTGTTTGCTGCATTATTTTAAAATCTGCACTTAAAGTTACTTTTTAGTCGAATTTGATCGAAAGTTTGTTTGTTTGTTTGTTTAATTTAACTGTTGAGGCTGCCCACTAAAGTGTGCTAGCCTGTGTAACTGATTTATCACTATTTCTGCATTTTCTGTGTGTTTCTATCGAAAGAACAAAAAAAAAATCCTTGTTTTCCTGCCTCTTCTCAACTAGTTTAGACCAGTTTACAGGCATTGCTGTTTTCTGGGCTGTGGTGTAGTTCCTGTGTTGTCCATTACCTTACTTGGATAGAAGGAAGTTTCTTTGCTCACCAGTGGGAGTGGGGAGCCTTGAGCAGCCTACCTGTCCCTGTAGAAAGTGACCTCAGCACAAGAGCTGTAGTAATTGGTTGTTTTGGACCATTTTTAGCTCTTTTGTAGTTCCCTGTTTAAAATCTGCCTCTGGGCATTTTTTTCTGGCTATACTGCTCAGACAAGCTCCTCGTGGTCCTGCAGAGTGGTCCTAGCTACAGAGAACTCAGAAAAGCGACTACTTTCTGGATTTAAGTATCTTTGCTGTTGTTTTACTTGGAATAGCTTCTGTAGCTTAACCTGAACAAGCTTAAACTGTTTTTTAGCTGTTTGCTGCATTATTTTAAAATCTGCACTTAAAGTTACTTTTTAGTCGAATTTGATTGAAAGTTTGTTTGTTTGTTTGTTTGTTTGTTTAATTTAACTGTTGAGGCTGCCCACTAAAGTGTGCTAGCCTGTGTAACTGATTTATCACTGTTTCTGCATTTTCTGTGTGTTTCTATCAAAAAAACAAAAAAAACAAAAAAATAATCCTTGTTTTCTCGCCTCTCCTCGACTAGTTTAGACCAGTTTAGAGGCATTGCTGTATTCTGGGCTGTGTGTAGTTCCTGTGTTGTCCATTACCTTACTTGGATAGAAGAAGTTTCTTTGCTCACCAGTGGGAGTGGGGAGCCTTGAGCAGCCTACCTGTCCCTGTAGGAAGTGACCTCAGCACAAGAGCTGTAGTAATTGGTTGTTTTGGACCATTTCTAGCTCTTTTGTAGTTCCCTGTTTAAAATCTGCCTCTGGGCATTTTTTTCTGGCTATACTGCTCAGACAAGCTCCTCGTGATCCTGCAGAGTGGTTCTAGCTACAGAGAACTCAGAAAAGCGACTACTTTCTGGATTTAAGTATCTTTGCTGTTTTTTTACTTGGAATAGTTTCTGTAGCTTAACCTGAACAAGCTTAAACTGTTTTTTTAGCTGTTTGCTGCATTATTTTAAAATCTGCACTTAAAGTTACTTTTTAGTCAAATTAGATCGAAAGTTTTTGTTTGTTTGTTTGTTTAATTTAACTGTTGAGGCTGCCCACTAAAGTGTGCTAGCCTGTGTAACTGATTTATCACTGTTTCTGCATTTTCTGTGTGTTTCTATCAAAAAACAAAAAACCAAAAAAAATAATCCTTGTTTTCCCACCTCTCCTCGACTAGTTTAGACCAGTTTACAGGCATTGCTGTATTCTGGGCTGTGGTGTAGTTCCTGTGTTGTCCATTACCTTACTTGGATAGAAGGAAGTTTCTTTGCTTACCAGTGGGAGTGGGGAGCCTTGAGCAGCCTACCTGTCCCTGTAGGAAGTGACCTCAGCACAAGAGCTGTAGTAATTGGTTGTTTTGGACCATTTCTAGCTCTTTTGTAGTTTCCTGTTTAAAATCCGTGTTTGCACGGCTTTGCGCGGTTGTGCGCATAGCGCAGCACTGGTTAAACAAGGTTAAACTTCTTCTGGCTCCGCCAAGTCTGCTCTTCAAATTTTCCCTTAAGAAAGCTCTACTCTTAGTATAATCAGACTACTCGCTATACTATAAGCCTAGCACTTGTTCTCAAAACTTTTCTACTAAGTAAGCACTCTCATACTACGTAAAGCACTACATCCACCTACCACCCCTGTGAATATCCACTTCCCTTAAAGGCACAGCACTCCCTTGTACTGTTCTAGCATGTCAAGTGGTAGATTACTGGTGTCCTCTCCAGTTCAGCTGGTTAATCTGGGTATCTTGAGACAATGCTACAATTGTCTCATGTACACAGACAATCCTCTCCTCCTCCCAACAAACACAAATACATGTGAGAGATGCAACTATATAGCCAAACTGGAGGCTGAACTCTCTCAACTCAGGGCTGGCATGACCAGACAGGAGGAGATGGTAACCACACACACAACAAACCCAGTCCCACATAGACCTACCACAACTGCAAACCAAACACATAAAAACACAAGGACATACTCGGAGGCTCTAATAAAAAGCTTACCAAAACAACTAGGCTCCCAAAGCAGACATCCAAAAATCCACCACCTCAAAACAAAACACATGCAACACATACTTCAATAAATCAGTGTGTCCACCAATCACAGCCCTTAAGGCCAAAGACCATGCCTGATACACTAGTAATAGGTGACTCTATAGTTAGACACACTGATGTCCCGCTTACCAGGCTGAACAAGGAGAGGGGGACTGTGAGCTGCCTATCGGGAGCTAGGATCCGCCACATAACACACGCACTCAGGTCACTCCAAAGCAAGTACAAATATGACTCCGTCATTGTCCATGCTGGTGTGAATGACCTGAGACGTACCTCCCTGGACTACATGAAAAGAGACATAGAGGAGCTCTCCGATTATCTAGCCCAGGCTGGTATGACCCTGACCCTGAGCAGCATCTTGTCCTCACCAAGAATGATGCCACAATACAAAGACAAGATGATCAGCTTTAACAATTGGCTTAAGTACTGGTGTCATTGTAAGGGGATCCAATGATCTGTCTGCCTGGGATGACATGTTGGAGAAGCCACGCTGCTTCGCAAGGGATTGCTTACACCTGTCAACACTGGGCTTCTGGATATTGGCTAAGGCTCTTGCCACCCCCATAGTGCCTTTTTTAGGCAAGGCTCAAAAGACAAACCCACCTCTTTAGAAAACAAAAATGGAAAAAAATTAAGGATAATGCTTCTCAACGCCAGAAGTCTAAATCTCAAGATCCAGGCACTCGATGCACTCCTCAGCATGGAGAACATTGACGTCTGTGCAGTAACTGAAACCTGGTTCAAGGCTCCTGAGAGCACCCCAGCACTACCAGGCTATACCTCGTATCATGCTTTTTGGACCCAAAACCTGGGCCGAACCACAAAGGGAGGGGGAGTGTCCATATTCATCAAGGACACCCACACCTCCAGGTTAGTAGCAACACATGAAGCATCAGAGACCATACAGGTGCAACTAACCATAGGCAAAACTGCTATACAACTGGTAGCATGTTACAGACCACCCTCCCAATCTCAGGAACCCCACTCAGCCTTCCTGAAGACATTGGAGGATATGAATGTATCACAAAATACCATCATACTGGGAGACTTCAACTACCCAAACATAGATTGGGTACATTATTCTAGCCCTAACACCCTAGCCCAAAGGTTCCTGGAATTTATAAATTCAAATGCACTGGAACAACTAGTCACCTCTCCCACTAGGGGAGATAATATACTAGACCTGATCATCACAAACATGGGGACAAAATGCTCCACACCGGATGTATACCCCTCACTAGTGAGATCTGACCACAAACTAATCAAGCTGGATATACATATCCTACCTCCACCCCCAGCACAAAAGACCACAGTGAAAAACTTTTCAAAAGCAGACTTCACTCTTCTTAAGACTGAGATGGTATCCTTTAAGCCCACTGGGCCAGCGGATACCATATTCCACAATGCCGAATCCTTCACAAATGCTTTCTATGGACATCTCCAAGAATGCATGGATCATGCAATCCCAAATAAATCCAAGTCCCTCGCCACCAAAGGCAAGCATCCTGTCTGGTGGACCTCAGCCATTAACAAATTGTATAACAAAAGAAGGAAGCTACTGTACGTCAGAGGAAAGTCCCACAAAGGGAAGACATCTCTGATCAACATTAGCAGAATACTACATTCTCTAATAAAAACATCCAAGGCCAACTTTGAGAGAAAAATCACTAAGGACGCTAAAGATAACCACAAAGCCTTCTTCAGCTATGTTAGAAACCTAGGCTAGAAACCCTCAGATATGCTCAGAGTTAGTTCACAACAACAAAAAATACACTGAACCCACAGATATTGCCAACATTCTGGCTGACAGGTTCAGTGCAAATTTCTCCCCTCCCTCACCCCCAAAAGAAGAAATACTTATCCCAGCTGAATGTAATCTCCCTGTCATCTCAGATGTCCAAGTGAGAACCGCCCTCAACAAAGCTAAAAACACAGCATCAATGGGACCTGACAGTATCCCAGGTTGCGTGCTACGTGAACTCCAAGAGGAGCTAAACCCGGACATAAAAATGCTATTTAACCTTAGCCTTACTACAGGATATGTACCTGAACACTGGTGTACAGCAACAGTGGTCCCACTCCACAAAGGAGGTACCTCTACAGACCCTGGGAACTACCGCTCCATAAGCTTAACCAGCCTGGTCTGCAAAGCTATGGAAAGGATCATTATGGAACTCATAAACAGAGACATAGGGGACCTACAGACACTTGACCCCACCCAGTTCGGCTTTGTAAAGGGCAGATCCTGCCTTTTGAACCTGGTTGACTTTTTCAAAACAGTTACTAGAGCCATTGATGAGGGCAAAGCATTCCATACAGCCTACCTGGACTTGGCTAAGGCCTTCGACACAATACCCACTCAGGCATCATAGATAAGCTCAACAGCTTAAACGTAAACCCTTATGTCACTAGATGGGTTGCAAACTGGCTAAAGGACAGAACCCATAAAGTTAAAATCGCTGGAGCAATATCAGACTCAAAGCCAGTCACAAGTGGTGTCCCACAGGGATCTGTCCTGGGACCCCTCTTGTTCGGCATTTATTTCTCAGATGTTAAAGCAAACATGGGAGGGTTGTGGCTGACAAAGTTCACAGATGACTGCAAACTAGGCGCCATAGTCAATACACCAGCGGACACATACATCCTACAAAAAGGCCTCACAGAAACGGACAACTGGTGCCGGAGTCACAGCCTTAAACTAAATGCCAAAAAATGTATAGTCATCCCCTTTGGGAAAAACAAAGTACCCACAAATTATCACATAGACAGCAACCCACTGAGTATGGAAAAAGTAATCAGAGACCTAGGGACCCAAGTCAACAGCGACCTCTCATTTGACACCCACATTGCCAAAGTGGTTAGAAAAACATTCTACCTTGCACACCTCATCATGAAGGGATTCACATCCAGATCCAAGGATGTCATTGTACCCCTATACTCCTCCCTCATCAGACCCATGATTGAGTACAATGCCCCATTTGGTATGTACCTCACCCGGCAATTGCAACAGCTGGAGAGACCACAAAAGTACCTCACCAAGAGGATCAAGGGTCTCCAACATATGTCTTATTCTGCCAGACTAAAGAAACTTCAGCTCTATTCAGTAGCATACTGCCTGCTCAGAGGTGATCTCTGCCTGACGTACAAGGCCATGTCCAATCAGGATCTGATGGACATCCTCCATCTCAAAAAATCCAAATCCATCAGGACCACGATAGCTAAAGACTTAAACCTCGGCACAAGTAGGAATAGGACATGCTGGAGGGATAGATTCATAACCCAGAGGCTTCCCATGCTTTGGAACAAGATCCCAGTTCATATTAGGCAGAGCCCTTCACTAACTCTCTTCAAGCGAAATCTTGATGAGTGGATGGGAGATCGTGAGTTTACCCCAGGGGTCACATCTGTGTCACTGCTAGACAGGGGCATAGTAAATTAATTCTATTATATAAGGGGACCTTCATTGTGTCACTACTAGACAGAGGCACAGTATTCTAAATTTATTCTGTACATTTTTGTACCATTTCATGGGGAGGCAAAAGCCACATCACTATGGCTAGGCTTACAAATGCCCCAGGGCAGATAGCCTAGTACTAAACTATGAAACTATGAAACTATGAAACTTAGAAATTGTTACTTTATTGGCCTGATGAAGCCTACGGGTCAAAGCGCTTGCCAGATTGTTTCTCTTAATAAATAACAGTTTTATTTTGTATATCGTACGTGTGGATTGTATTACTGCTGGTTTTCCTACTGCATTGCTTGGATATATGATGTGATACATACAAGCTTTGGTTAATTAACAAGAAGAATCAACTTGAATAACTTTGCGGTGTTGGTTAATTAACAAGAAGAATCAACTTGAATAACTTTGCGGTGAAGTGAAAAACTGCCGAAACTTTGAATTCATCTATTTGGCGCCTTTTTCCAAGGTTTGATAGTGTGTATCGCTAATAGACTGATCTGCTACTCTCCCTATATTAATTTTCATTATTGACTGGTTTGTATTAACGGGAGAGTTTACTAAGCGCCATTATTCTTTTTATTTTTATCTCAATATTTTTGTATGCCAATTGCTATCCACTTCCAAGCTAAACTGCACTACCCCAGAATTAGTAACACCAGAAATAATTAACTTGTGTTGGTTTAGTCCCCCTTGAACTGTACTGCCATTTACTTAACTGCAGTTCATCTATTCTCTTGGTACTCTCTCCATATCACTTACTTACAGTTTGAGTCAATTGATTGTTTGTTTTTGTTTGAATTGCCCATTCTCCAGAATCTGGCTGAGAGACCTGTCAATCACTCACACAGGACTCCTCCTGCAATTAGTCCCTATCCTCCTCCCTCACTAGGAATGCATAAGACATAAGTTATATAAGGGCCTAGTAACAACGACGCCATCTTTAAACACACTAATACTTCTCTTCTGCAGTCATCTCTCCTCTCGGTGAAGTGCGCTCGCTGTAAGTTAAGTATTCTTTTAACAACTGATACCACTGTATTCTGGAAAATTTTAGACATTTCAATTGAATTAAGAACTGATTGTATGTAGGCAGGTTTTAGAATGCAATACTAGCTTTTTATTTGTTTTTGCTACAGCCACTTTTTTGAAGTAATAACTTATTTTATGAAGGCAGCTGCTAGACTATCTTACAGGCTTTTTATTGATTTGTTTTTCTTTCAGCAGGTTTTCTGCTTGATAAATGTTATTTGCACGAGTGCATGTTTTCTAGTTAAGTTGCTTGGACTTAACTGCAAAACTACAGCTACTTTATTTAGAAATGGTTGTGGAATTGTACTGTGTATGAATACAGTAGAAACAGTTGTTTACTGCATTCTAGTATAATTGCATTTCTATATTTTGGTACTCACTTTCTGACTGTTCTTTCCCCCTGTAACTACCTACCTAAACTGTTCCTACCCCCTGCTGTCTGCACTCTCACTATACTGTTAGCTGACTTCTGCTCAGGCTATCAACTCCCCCCCCCCCCCCCCACGTACCCTTCCTGCCTGCTACTAACAATCTGTAATGTTCTATACCTTGTAAACTTGTCTCCTAATTACTTTTTGTTTTTCTCCATTACAGCTGTTTAAACATCTTGGGCTGCAAGTGCACCCCCCCACCCTCCAAACTTGAATAAGAACTATTGCTGAAGTGCAATTCCACTGAAAATATTAAAAAGGCTTCTCTGCAAGCATGGCTTTTCTTCAGATCAGAAGCAATGTATGTCTTAACTTTCAACATAAAGACTTAATGTTAATGCCTTTATATACTGAGTTTTTTTTTTTTGTTTTTTAAAGCGTACGCACTTGCAGAGGTTTGTCTACCTAGCCCAGTTTTCCTAACTCCAATCCTGTAAGACCCCATTTCAGATATTAGTTGATGACACACTACTGGATTCTGTACCTCTCTCTGAGTTACAAGGCAACATTTTTAATTTTTATCTATGGCTTTTGCATTCAAAAGTGTCTTTTTCCCCAGTTTCATCTGTGACCAGTCAATATTAGACTATTTTTGTATGGCAATAGCTATCCACTTTCAAACTAAACTGTACTACCCCAGAATTAGTAGCACCAGACATAATTAACTTGTGCTAGTTTAGTTCCCCCCTTGAACTGTACTGCAATTTACTTAACTGCAGTTCGTCTATTCTCCTGGTACTCTCCCTATATCACTTACCTACAGTTTGAGTCAATTGATTGCTTTTGTTTGAATTGTCCATCTTGCAGAATCTGGCTGAGGGACCTGTCAATCACTCCCACAGGACTTCTCCTGCAATTAGTCCCTACCCTCCACCCCCACTAGGAATGCATAGGACAGAAGTTATATAAGGGCCTGTATTCTCTGTTACCCAACGCTCCCCACCCTGCCCCCAATTTCCACCCACCCACAGTGGTACTACCTTTATTAGAGCAATCCCCTCCCATCATTTTTACCACCAAGCACAACACTACTCCCAACTCTTAACTCCACCATCTTCCCACTACTACCCCTCCTCTTCTGCTAACATGAATACACATACCATACTTATACTCTTTGCATACCCTCTCCTTGCATATCTTACATCTTACCAAAATTCCATTATACCCCCACTCAACCACTTCCACTGTACAACTATTCACTCCATCACTCATGACTCACGCTCACTCTGCTCCTCGCCCACCAACTCAAGAACCATCCCTATGCATCCCACCAACTCAAGAACCATCCCTATGCACTCCCCAACTCAAGAACCATCCCTATGCACTCCCCGACTCAAGAACCATCCCTATGCATCCCCCACATATTCTATCAACTAAAATACTCAAACTAAATGCATCCCTACAAGTTAAAATAACCCTCCCACCACATCTGTTACCGACTGCACCCAGTCATAAAGTTTCCCTAAAATGCAAACTCTTTCACAAACTGACAAAAAACTAATAACCTCATGTATATCAAAACGTGCCCTCAGTGGAGACATCCACCTCAACCCTGGCCCCTCCATCTCCAACCCCACTTCTAATAATCAGACTAACAACCACAACTTCTCCCAGATCCCAGCCAGTAGAAAACCAAATGACCTCCTGCTAAGCCTAAATATCAGCAGTATAACCAACAAAGTCCACGAACTCCGTGTCACCATAGACTTGTACTCCCAGATATAATCATCCTGACAGAAACCTGGCTAAAACCTCACATTACCAGTGGGCAAATCCTTGCTAATGGTTACAACATACTAAGACTAGACCGACTAAACATGAAAGGAGGTGGTATAGCTATAATATTTAAACAGCATCTAAACATCCAGATACTAAACTCATCAGCACCCCAAATTGCCAATGAAGAAATAATATATACCAACCTGAAAATAAACCAAAATAAAACCATCAACATAATAGGATGCTACTTCCCACCTGGCCAAAATATCCCTCCACTAGAAAACCTCCTCAGCTGGACTACCCACCATCTCCCTCAAGAGACCATAATTTTAGGTGGCTTCAATATTGATTGGCCATCCTGTTACGGCAACCATCCAACCCATCATCTAAACCTTCATAACTTCACCCAACTAGTCCAGTCACCAACCAGAATAAATAAAAACTCCAACAAGCACACTAACCTGGATTGGATACTAGCCAGCAAGATTCCCCAATCCTATATAGCAGCCTGCCTAGCAGATAGCCTCAATGATCATTCCCCAACATTCCTACTCAAAAAACACATATACCAAGTTAAACCTGTCATCTTCTGTCAAATACGTAAAAAAACGACACTTTAACCCAATCACATTCATCTCATCCCTCAAATAATGTAACTGGCACCCTCTAAATTACCTCAGCCTAGATGACGCAGTCCAATTTTTCAATACTACCTTCCTAAGCATCCTAAATAACCACACCCCCATAAGACTTACCAGAACCAAAGCCCAACCCTCCCCATGGCTACAGAAAACCACTAGGTCAGAAATGAAAAAGAGATAAAGCCTGGGAACACTGGTGAAAAACCAAAACCCCCTCAGCTAGACAGAAATTGCTAGAACTACACAATAGAGTCAAAAAGCTAATAAAGCAGGACAAAATCCAATACTACCAGTCTGCCCTCAACTCCTCCCAACACAACCCCAAACAATTCCTGACCTCCATAAACTCCATCCTCCACCCAGGTAAAATCAATACCCCTACACCTAACATTCCTCACTCCTCAGAAAATATTGCTACCTCATTCAACACACACTTCACACAAACCATACTATGACTAGGTAGACAACACAACCCCCCTCCCCTACACCCCACACCTTCACCCAGTAATCCCCCCACACTCTTCTCATTTTCTCCCATTCCTACCTCCAACATAAGAAAACTCTTAACTAAACTTAAACCCACAAAATTAGCAGTAGACAACCTCCCAAGTGAATTCCTACAAATTGCAGCTGATGCCCTAGCCTACCCAGTATCCATCTTGATTAACCGATCTCTGTCAGAATGCTACGTCCCTACACTATGGAAAATATCACACATCATTCCCCTTCACAAAGGTGGCCCCTCCACAGATCTAACCAACTACCGCCCCATAGCGATTCTGTCTCCACTGTCCAAAATACTAGAGAGATGCATTCACTCTCAAATCTCAGACTACCTCCTTACTAACAACCTCCTTTCTAATACTCAACATGGTTTCCGACCAAACCATAGCACCACCACTGCCTTACTTTCTTTTACTAACACTAACATTCACCATAAAAACAATAGCCATCTCTCCTCTGCTACTTTCCTAGACCTATCCAAAGCATTTGACGTGGCCCCACACAAACAACTCATCTCTGTTCTCAATAACCTATTCTTGTCTCAATCAGTCACCAATTGATTTCAGAGTTACCTGTCTGACCGCCAGCAATCCGTTATATGGCAAAATGACATATCTCCCCAACTACCTGTCTCTATTGGTGTTCCCCAAGGATCCACCCTTGGACCCCTACTCTTCTCTATTTTCACCAATAATCTAACCTCTGCCACAAAACATGGCACACTCATACAATATGCAGATGACTCAACCATCATCTGCTCAGCCCAGTCCCTACCTGAACTGCAAAAGGTCACACAGGATGCCTTTTCCTCTGTTGAAACATGGCTATCTGATGCCCAGTTAATACTCAACCCAAACAAAACTAAACTCCTCATCTTCCAACCCACCAAACATACTCAAAACAACTCTCACTTTAACATCACAGCAAAAGACAACACCACTAACTACCCAACAGATCACACCAAATTACTGGGAGTTGAAATAGACAGCAGTCTCGAATTTGACAATAACATATCCATCCATGACCATGAAAAAAGTCCACAAAAAAACTAGGAGCCTTATACAGAAATAAGCAACTCCTCACCAAAGCAGCTAGGATTTCAGTTGCAAATTTGCACCTTATCTTCACCCTACTTTATGCCTCTCCAAAATATACCAACCTAAGGCAATGCGATCTAAATAAACTTGAAACCTGCTACAACAAAATCGCCAAATTCGGCATTGGGACATCCTACAGCAGTCACCACTATCTCTCACTTACTAGACTAGAATGGCTAGAACTCCCTCACCTCCTTCAGTGGTATCGACTCACACTCTAGTAAACCATCCTCTAAAGGTCCCATCCTTCCAGAATCTACTCCAACCCTGTCTCACCACCAGACCACTATGATCCAGCAACAAAAATCAATTACAGGTTACTAGAGCCAATAACGCTGCTTGAGAAGCACTATTCTCCAGCACTATAGCCAGATTATGGAACATCCTCCCCCCACAATAACCTCTGTACCATCATGCACCCACTTCGAAGCTTTACTTAAAGCGCACCTAAAAACATGCTGGCTATGCCCTTGTAACCCTCCCCTCTAACTTCTCCCACTCCATCTACCCTCTACCTTTCTTCCACCCCACCAACTACCTTTCATTACAGCAAGTTCTGATACTTCCATGCCTGTCGACTTATTATACAGCAGTAACTTCTTATTGTAGCAATTGTTAATATCTGCTATGACTTCGTGGATGGAACAGATGCTAGTTATCTATTGAATGTACTATGTTCTTCATCTGTAACTATGTTTGTAATATTTTAATTGCTAGGATTTTTCATCTGTAACTATAATATTTTAATTGTGGAGCTTTTCTGCCCAGGCCTCTGCTAAAAATGGACCTGCGTCCAGTCGAACTTTCCCAGTCAACAAATGTAAATAAATAAATTATATATATATATATATATATATATATATATATATATATATGTATATATACTATAGCCCCATCCTTTATTCCCCCTCCCATTCTCCACACTGTTTACCCCCCCCACTTCCTATCAATGTCTATACATTGCCCTTCTTTTGAACGATTATCTTTTTGTTTTTACTCTCATATGTAGTACATTTTTGACCACTGCTATCAGTGCAACCCTTAATGTTCATAATTTTATTCTTTTGTTTTTCTCTATAATTAATTTCATATTTGCATTGTTATTTTTAATAGTTTTTGTCCTGTATGTTTATCTTTGCTTATGTTTGCTGGGGCTCTTTCCCCTTGGGTCTCCACTGAAAATGGGTTGCTTACTATCAATGCAATGCTAATAGTTAATAACCTTTTCTTTTTTACAATTGCTTTGTATTGTGATTGTTATTTAATATTTGTATATTGTCACTTTACCTTTACTTATGTTTGCTGGGGTTTTTCCCCTCGGATCTCCACTGAAAATGGGTTTATTTGCAAACTAAGTTGGACAAACCTGGTTAAAATACACACATATATATATATATATATATATATATATATATATATATATATATATATATATATATATATATATATATATATAGATATGCACACACACACACACACACGCACACACACACACACACACACACACACACACACACACACACACACACACACACACACACATATATATATATATATATATATATATAGAGAGAGAGAGATAGATAGCGCTTGGTTTGAAGATATGAGGGTGTGGGGCCTGTATCAGGAACAAATATTGGGGCACCAGGTAAACCAGTTATGGCTCAAGGTACAGTTTCCATTGATATCTGATCAACCTCCCCTCATGTAGCTTCACAGGCATCAAGGTAGCAGCACCAAAGTTTATTGGGGGATCCTTTCACTTCAACCCTTTAAGTTTAATATAAAGCACTGAGATGATTCAACTAAACATGGTACTGGTGATTAATAGCAGTCTTACAGGGCATTTATTGAGAAAGAAGCAAATGCTTTCTTGCTGAATGGCGTCATTGTCACATGATTTGGTAATTCGCATCATCTGGAGTAGTGCAGTGACCTAAAAATTATTGTCTTATCTACTGAAGCATTGATGTTCAAGAGGTTTTTGTTTAAAAAATAAAAGTTATGGTGAGTTTTACCAGAATGTATTGTGTTGTGTGAGGGCATAGTATGCTTTTGAGGGTTTTTTGCATTTTTCTCCTCTGTATTGCAACCATGGAGTTGATATCTATAGATAGACAGATACATAGACCGGTAGATAAATAAATAGATAACATGTGGGAGCAGGGTCCCCTTAACAAGATGCAACATAAAAAACAATAACATGTTTTATATTTATAATCACCATTTTCAGTATTTAATTTTTGGTACTCTCTGATTCAGTAAACTGGCAGTTAATCTGATGTAATTAAATCAAAATGTGTACAAAGTTATATAAATAATGGCAAGGATTCAATAAAGTTACGTTAAGCTAATCTCCATGTAAGAATAATGGCACAGCTTGAACACGGAGTTTGGAGCCTGTGCGATCCAGTAAACAAGGCTGTGGGAGTGCACGAGCCTCCCAGCACTATTCCAACATGGTCACCATGAAATAATGTAAATCACATCATTTACTGGTGAAAACCATGCGAATGAGGTGAATTAACGATCCAGCAAGCAGACAGGAATCTGTGTTGAAGCCGTGTCTGCAGCAGAAATGTTTTTGGTTACTAACTGTACATTTCTGCAAAAGTCTATACGGAGGCATGATAGCTCAAAGTAAAGCATGCATTATGTTTATTAGGCATGCCAATGGCCAAAACTATGGCCACTGGCATGCAAGTGTTTTAAAATTGCAAAAATAAATTTTTTGGCTGATTTTGTCCGTTTAAGCGGAGCGCAGCAGTATGCAAACATGATCGTGCAGAAAATAAAAAATGTAAAAAGACAATTAAATGTGAAACATGAAATTTGCCATTATACTGGGCAGCATGCAGACTCATAACAATAACAGGTGACAGTGGTTGCTAAGGACATAGGCTCCTGTGTAGTGGTGTAACTAGGGACTAAGGCAGTGGGGTATGCAAATGAGCTAAATTTATTGAATAGCAAAATGGAAGAGTGTGCCCGCGGGTACCTGACCGTGTAGCAGCTATAATGTGGTGGTGTAAGCAGAAGAAGCAGCTGACATAAGAAGGGTGTGTGTCATGCTTGGTGTAAGCACATTGGAGCTCCGCAACTCCTATTTGTGCTCAGCTAAGCACAGGTAAGCAAGAGGGTTTATCTGAGGCTGCTTAGCTGTTCTTAGCTGGTTCAAGAAATGGTAACCATTTTTGTGTCTAGGGCAGGACCTTTTCTACTCAGCAATGTTTACACTAGCTAAAACACTTTGCACGGTGTGCTGCGGGGCTTAAATACAGTGGAAATACAGAGAAAAATAAAAGAAAATAGCAGAATAAAGGAAATTAACTACAAATCACAGATACAGACTTTGACACTAACAGTGGCCAATGCAAACTGCTCAGTAATATAGCTGGCAGGTGGAATGTATCATAGTCAGCCAATTACACAGGCAGTATCTGCAGCACACCAGTATAACGTATGCAAACACCTTTCAGTCTGGTTTTTCCCACAAACTCTGCACCATTGGTGTACACACTTGGGAATTTTAACTGACAAAATGTTAGGGGCTGCTCCTGGTTTTCTACATCTGTATGTGCTACAGACTGAGGGTGGTGATGAGGATATTGCTGACAATTGGTCCAGACTGATGAGGAGAAGAGTGTTCAGACCCAGAGTAACCTTCCAGGGGTTACATGATCTGGAGATACTTGTGCGCTACAGGGTGGACAGGGACATACTTCAGCAACTTACCGAGCTCTGTTGGCCTCAGCTCAGACCCAGAGCCAACAGAGGGGAACCCATCCCAGTTGAAACCAAGGTATGTGTAGCCTTAAGAGTAGTAGTTACAGGTACTATCCAAAGACATACTGGGGACAGCATGGGGGTCTTGCAGGTATCTGCATCCAGGGTACTCCACCAGTTCCCAGATGCCATGCAACAACATGCCGGTCAGCACATTTATTTCCCCACCACCTGTGAGGAGAGGGCCAGCAATATGTGTCTCTTCCACCATGTAGCAGACTACCCAGAGGTACTGGGTGCCTTAGACTGTAGTCACATCCACATCAAATCACCACCCAGTGAAGACGATAGAGTGTATGTCAACTGCAAGGGCTATCACTCCATCAACTGTCAGGTCATGTGCAATGCCCAGGGCATTATCATGAATGTGTGTGATGGTAGCCCTGGCAGCTATCATGACTCCTACATCTGGCATGCCTCACAGCTGTCCCAGGCATTTGCCAGGGGGGATATCCTGTATGGCAATCTTGTGGGGGATGCTGGCTATGCACTGGAATCATGGATGATGACACCCATCAGAAATGCACACACACCCATTGAAGAAAGCCATAATGAGGCACACGCACGAACTAGGAACATTATATAGCATGTGTTTGGGATGCTCAAGTCATGGTTCTGCTGCCTTGACATATCTGGTCGACTCTTGCAGTACTCACCAGCCACATGTGTACACATGCTCATAGTATGTGCCATGCTACACAATATGATCCTGCAGAAACAACTGTGGCAGGAACATCACAGCAAAGGGGCACACAGTCCCCCATCATTGCCAAGGCCTCCACAGGCACAGGGGGACTCAGAGGAGGAGCCCACAATGCCTTCCCCTGTAGGCAGATATAGGCGTGCCCAGTATGCCTTGGCAAAAAGGCAAGCATAGCACATATACTGACAACCTAGGGACCCAGGGACTGACACCGCTCTCTGACTCACATACACAGTAAAATGAATGCCACACACATCACACTACCTGTACCTTATCATGTATAGGCTGTGTACTGTGTGCATTCAACAGAGCCAGTCCTCAAACACCATCCTCACAACTGCCGCACGCACAAGGTAAGTCACACTTAACAATAGATGAATGTAGTAGTATGTTTTGGCAGCATATCTCAGGTATTGCTGCATGTATGCAAAGGAATGGGGTGGCATACCGGGATAGTAGCAGACAACTGACAGCTATGTGAGATAACAGGAAACGTCTGCTGAATACTGGCTTCCATAGAGTATGCAGTACCACCCCCCCAGCTGACAAAATACACTGCAGTGTATGTGGGGAACAAATAAACTGGGAGAGTGTCGTAGGTCACATGCATGGATATCAATGTTGGGGACCCATGCTTACCCCTCAGCCTCTCCCAGCAAGTCAGCCATAGAAATCCATTTTGAAATGTCTGTCAAAGGCCCAGAAATAGGGGCAATGATGTAATAGTCCTCTGACAGACTTACACAGTGATATTACTGCAGGTCTTGCAGTTGCATGAAGTCTCTGAAGGGTAGGAAGTCTGAAACCTGAATGTCTGCCATTACATCCTAACCTTTGGTCTTTAGTGATATGCCAGTATTCTACAAGTTGTGATTTTCTGGCAAATCATTTGCAAATCATGAAAGACTAAAGTCAGAAAATAATGAACAGATGTTAGTTTCAGACTTCATACCCTTTAGAAAAATGCATGTTAATGCAAAACCTGTTATTTTAGCAGCTAGCTACGTTTGTAAGGGTAATATTTAATACCTGTTCCTATTTTTGGCCCTTTTTCCCCCAATTATTTACGGCGTTCCTCAGATTTCTGGCTCTAACAGGTTGAGAGGTATGGTGCCTAGTAGGTCAGCAGGTACCTGAAAGTTACTGTACTGCCAGGTTATAAATGGCTGCCACCTTACTGTGTCAGCACTGACAACAAGTCACTGTCCACCATCTATACCCCTGGAATGACTGGCTGTCACAGAAGAACCACAGGTATGCCACGTATATCTGTTTTGCTTGTCCTAACATTGCATTTGCCTGACAAACTATTTGCAAAACAAGAAAGGTTCAGGTCAAAACATCAATGGCAGACAGTGGAGAAGCAGACGTCATACACATAAGAAAAAGCAAGCAAATACCAAACCAGTCTCCCAAATGTCTATATTTGGCAGAATATTATTAACACCCTTTCTCCATGTGTGGGCCTGTGTCTGACTGTCATATATGGGCCTGTCCAGATGTCAGTCTGTGATAGGTTGACAGCTAGGGCCATCATGTAGCCTCATAAAAACATAGCAACACAAACCATTTGATGACCAAAGCAGCTGTAGTGATGCAGTGATGGATAACCTGCTAAATAGGTACCACTCAGAGGTGTGAAGCCCATAACCCTGTGTATGATGTTACAGCATCTACCCCACTCACACCACAAATACAAATACATAACAGCAGCCACTGCGGCCAAAGCCTGTGACTGGACTACAGAAAGACAAAGAGACACACACATAAGGGGAAAGGAAACCACTGGCCAGACAAACGGAAAATGTGCACAGCAGAAAAAAATCATCCAGTAACATAAGTACCCTGCAGGGTATGGAGTCAGTAAACATCTCCCACAACTAGTAACCAAAAAATCACTTCTCCACCACAAAACACCTTATAATGATAACTCCAAGCCCGCTAGCTGTACAATAAAGGGTATCCTCCACTAGTCTCCGAAACAGCAACACATTCGCAACTCACAGGATGTGTTAAAAAAGTTCACGAATCACGAAGTCACCACAAAGAAATTTATTGTAAACTCCAAACAACAAACCAAGATTGAGCGCGCTTTCGTCTATTAGACTTCCTCAGATTCTGAGGAAGTCTAATAGACGAAAGCGCGCTCAATCTTGGTTTGTTGTTTGGAGTTTACAATAAATTTCTTTGTGGTGACTTCGTGATTCGTGAACATCTCCCACAACTAAACAACATACACCCACATAAGTGGAGGTAATCAACAAAACACAGATGCAAACAAAGGACACCTCAGAGGCAAAAACACATGGGAACTCCACAAACCGACACACCAAAGAACATGCATAGTCCACACACCAGTGTCTCGCAATCACTAAGACCTTACCATAAACCCAGCATATTACTCATAGGAGACTCCATTGTGACACACACAGATGTGCCTCTCACCAGGCTGGATAAGGAGAAAGTCATGCTTACTTGTCTGTCTGGTGCCAGAATCTGCCATATCACACATGCACTCAGGTCCCTCCACAACAGGTACTGTTATCACTCTGGCCTAGTCCATGGTGGTGTGAATGATGTGAAATGCACCTCCCTGGATTATAGGAAGACAGACAGACATGAGTCAGCATGCTGAATATGTGTCCCATCCAGGAATACCTGACAGGACAACATCATTGTCCACAAGGGAGAGTAAACCAATCTGCAAACATCTGCAATAAAGGAACTATGTAACAAAAGGATGACATTGTTTTTCAGGACCGAGAAGGAGCAGGTGCACAATTGGAAGAAATCACCCCTAGCCTGAACAAACAAATAAGAGCGCCACTGAAATCCTCTAAAGTTCATAGGTTCATAGGTAGGTAGGTAGTAGGCAATTGGCCCTAGGGCCTATATAAGCCTAGCCAAAAAGGTACCCTGGCTTTCGCCACCCAAGAAAATTATTTTCATCTGCCCCTGTCGAGCAGAGCCACAGAAGTGATCCCCGGGGTGAATTTCCTATCTCCCGTCAAATCATCAAGATTTTTCTTGAAGAGTGCTAACGAGGAGCTTTGTTTGATATAGATTGGTACTTTGTTCCAGAGTATGGGAAGTCTCTGGGACAGGAATCTATCCCTCCAAAATGTTCTGTTTATTGTTGTGACAAGGTTTAGGTCCCTAGAGCATGTAGGTAAGAGGGATTGGGATTTCTATAAGTGGAGCATGTCCAACAGCTCTGGGTTTGACATAGCTTTGTATGTTAGGCAAAGATCACCTCTGAGTAGGCAATATGCGATGGAGTAAAGCTGGAGTTTTTTGAGACGGTCTGATTAGGGCATCTGTTTGAGGCCAGTAATCCTCTTTGTGAGATATTTCTGTGGCCTTTCCAGTAATTGTAGCTGTTTTGTGAGGTACATACCAAAAGAGATACTGTATTCTATAATGGGTCTGAGTGATGAGTAGAGGGAAACAATGACCTGTTTTTTCCTGGATGAGAAACCTTTTATGATGAGGTGTGCCATGTAGAAGGACTTCCTGACTACTGTGGCGATGTGATTATTAAACGAGAGACTACTGTCCACCTGTGTCCCAAGGTCTGTTATCACACTTTTGGTGTAAAGTAGACTATCGCCTATGTGATAGTTCATGAGTACAAAGTTTTTACCAAAAGGGATGACGATGCATTTTTTTGCATTGAGCTTGAGGCCATGGCTTTGACACCAGCCATCTGTCTTAGTGAGGCCCTATTGTAGGATGTCCACATCGTTAGGAGTTTCGATTATGGCTCCTAGTTTGCAGTCATCTGCGAACTTCATTCGCCACAGAGCTTGTGTGTTGGCCTGTACTTCAGAGAAGTAGATACCAATCAGGAGAGGACCCAGGACTGAACCCTGTGGTACTCTTCTTGTCACTGGTCTGAAGTCGGATTTTGAGTCTGCTACTTTCACACTGTGGGTTCTGTCACTGAGCCAGTTGGCAACCCATCTTGTGACATAGGGATTTATACCTAGTTTAGTGAGTTTATCTATAATTCCAGAGTGGGTGATGGTGTTGAAAGCCTTGGCGAGATCAAGATAGGCTGCTTTTACCACCTTACCCTCATCTATGGCTTTGGTGACCACTTCAAAGAAGTCTATCAAGTTTAGGAGACATGATCTGCCTTTTACAAATCCGAACTGGGTGGGGTCCAGAGTTTGGAGATTGCCAATGTCATTGTTTATAAGTTCCATGATGATACATTCCATAGCCTTGCAGACCAGGCTCATCAGGCTAATGGGGTGGTAGTTCTTGGGGTCTGTGGTGGATCCCCCTTTGTGGAGTGGGTTGACTGTCACGTGCACCATTCAGTGGGCACAAAGCCTGAGGTAAGGCTATGATTGAACATGGTACTTAATTGGGGTGCCAGTTTGTTTTGTAGTTCATGTATAATGCAGCCTGGGATGTTGAAAGGTCCCATGGATGCTGTGTTCTTTAATTTGGAGAGTGTGTTTTTTACCTGTGCAGCCCTGATTACAGGAACTTTGCATTCTTCCAGTATAGATATGGGCCCTTTAGGGGGTGAGAGGGGGATAAAGTTAGCACTGAACCTATCTGCCAGGATGTTGGCAAAATCAGTTGATTCTGTATATTTAGTGCCATTGTGCTGTAACTCAGAGCAGATCTGAGTGTTGCCATTGAGATTCTTGACATAGCCATAGAATGCTTTGTGGCTGTCTTTAGAATCAGTGGCGATTTTGTTTCCATAACTAGCTTTGGAGGATTTTATGAGGGATCTCAGCTTCTTACTGAGGCTGACCAGGAAATTCCTCCAATCATGGGATTTTACTCTTTTTTGCAACAGTTTCTTTCTTCAGTTGTAAAGTTTGTTTATGACAGGGGACCACCAGATTGGCTTCCTTTTTTGGAGGATAGCACCTTGGTTCTGTTACAGATTGCACAATCCATGCAGTCATGTAAGTGCTTATAAAGTGCATTTGTGTAGGATTCGGCAGTCATACCTCTATTGTCCATGTGCATGGGTGCTGTGAAGTTTGCCACTTCTGTCTTAAGAAGCATGAAGTTGGCTTTGCAGAAAATTTTTACAGTGGTTTGCCTAATGGGGGTGGGGCTGGGATGTGGATGTCTAGTGTGATTAGCTTGTGATCGGATCTGGCCAACGAGGAAATGACCTCTGGTGTGGAACACCGGTTGCCCATGTTGGTAATGACTAGGTCTAAGATATTGTTGCTGCTGGTGGGGATGTGAATAAGTTGATCCAAGGTGTTGGAATTTATGAATTCCAGAAAACGTTGAGCAAAAGATTTGGTACATGAGTAGTTTTCCCAGTTAATGGTGGGATAGTTGAAATCACCCATTATTAGGGTGTTAGGTTGTTCCATAATATTTTCCAGTCTATCAAGAAATGAGGAGTGGGAATGCTGGGGCATGGTGGGAATCTGTAGCAAGCTACAATATGGATTGCGGTCTTGCTCAGAGTTAGTTGCACTTGAATAATCTTCCATGCATTATGCTAGCAACTAGCCTGAAGGTGTGGATATCCTTAATGAATATGGACACGCCTCCACCTTAGTGTTTCAGTCTGGGTTAGGTGGCCGAAAGGTGTGGTATGAATTATAGCCTGGTAATGCAGGGTGCTCTCTGGAGCCTTGAACCAGGTCTCTATCGCTGCACAGATGTCGATGTTCTCCATTTTAAGGAGTGCCTCGAGTGAGTGCATTTTGAGGTTTTGACTTCTAGCATTGAGTAACATTACTCACAGATTTTGCTTGCTTGTACCTGTTACAGTGGTGAATTTGTCATTTGAACCTTGCCTAAAAAAGGCACTATAGGGGTGGCAAGAGCCTTAGCCAGTATCTAGAATCCCAGGAGCGACAGGTGCAGGCCATCTCTGGCAAAGCATCGTGGCCTATCGATTATGTCATCCCAGGTAGACAGATACTGGATCCCCTTTGAATGACACCAGAAGCTTAGCCAATTGTTGAAGTCAATCATTCAATCATTTTGTCCTTGTACTGTGGTATCATTGTGGGTGATGGCAGGATGCTACTCAGGGCTAGGGTCATACTTGCCTGGGCTACAAGATCAGAAAGCTCTTCCATGTCTCTTTTAATGTAGTCCATGGAGGAAGTAATTCTTAAGTCCAAATTGCCCACGTCTAAGATAGACAACCATAAGGCCTTCTTCACAATTGCCTGCATTCCCAAAGGAAGCTCCCAGATCTGTGCAGAACTGGAGGTCAAGGACACCACATACACAAATGCTGTAGATATAGCCAATCTACTTACTGACAGACTCAGCGGAAATATCTACCCTCTGCCCCCTATCAGGAAAGCAGGACATCCCCAGTACCTGGCCACCCAACCCTTATCACTAGGGAATAGGGCATTACTGCCCTCGCAAAGCCAAGAAGACAGCCTCCATGTGACCTGAATACATCCCAGCCTGCAACTTACATGAACTTAGGCATGAACTGGCAGCATCATTATGCACCCTATAAAACCAAAGCCTGAGTACCACCTTTGTCACAGCCGAGTGGTGGACAGCCACTGTCATCCCTGTACATCAAGGTGGAGTGTTCACCGATCTTGGAAATTAAAGACCCATCAGCCTAACTAGCCTTGTCTGCAAGGCCGTGCAATGGATCATCATGGAACTTATTAACAGGGACATTGGCAAACACCAAATACTTGACCGCACACAGTCTGCCTTTCTCAAGAGGAGGTATGTCAGTGAACTCTGGATGACTTCCCTGATACAGCCAATAAAGGCATGGATGAAGAAAAAATGGTGCACTCTGGCCACCTTGACTTGGAGAAAGCCTTATGCACTACTCCCCACTTAGCCATAGTACATGAACTCTGTCAACTAGGCAGCAATCCATGTGTTACCAGATGGGTAGCAAACTGGTTCATTGATAGAACCCACATGATCATAATAGGGATAGCAGACACAAGCAGTACACCTGTAATGAGTGGCATACCCCAGGGATCAGTCTGGGGGCCTCTGGTATACAGAATATACTTCCCTGAGGTGTAGGCCAAAAACACTGGCCTATGGCTGACCAACTTGACTAATTGAGTACAAACTCCCAGGCTCAGCGCTTCCTGGAATTTATCAACTCAAATGCCCTGGATCAGCTGGTAAACTACCCTACCAGAGGCCACAACATATTGGACCTGGTCATCACCAACATGGGCGACAGGTGTTCTGCACCGGAGGTCAACCCATCACTTGTTAGATCAGACCATAAACTAATTACTCTGGATGTCCACACCCCACCACCACCCTCAACCAAGGAAACCACAGTGAAAAACTTTTCTAAAGCAAACTTCACCTTACTTAAGGCAGAGGTGGTAAGTTTCACAGCCCCCACACTAAAGGATAACACTGCCCAAGATGCAGAATCCTTTACAATTGTACTCTATGAGCACCTACAAGGATTCATGGCTCGTGCCATCCCTAGCAAAACCAAGACTCACTTCCCAACAGAAGGAAACCAGTCTGGTGGACCCCTGCCATAAACAGGTTATACAACAAAAGGAGGAAACTAGTTCAGAAAAAAAACAAATCCCAAGAAGGAAAGACATCCCTGATCAGTATCAGAAAGAAACTAAGGCCCCTCATAAAATAATCCAGCACTAACTTTGAAAGAAAAATAGCCAAGGATTTGAAAGATAACCACAAAGCCTTCTTTAGCTATGTCAAGAATCTAAGTGGCAACTCACAGATTTGCTCTGAGCTAGTGCAAAATAGCACAAAATATACTTAAAATATTGATATTACCAACATCCTGGCAGGTAGATTCAATGCAAACTTCACCTCCCTCTCACCTTCAAAAGGTCCACAACAATACCGGAAAAGTGTAGTGTCCCAGAAATCACGGAAGCACAGGTGTAAACAGCCCTTTCAAAAGCCAAAAACACAGCATCAATGGGGCCCGATGGTGTCCCAGGCTGCGTCTTGCATGAACTACAGAACAAACTAACCCCCACCCCCACCTAAACATGCTGTTCAACCTCAGCCTCTCAACAGGCTATATGCCCATAGAATGGTGCACAGCAATGGTTATTCCGCTCCAAAAAGGAGGGGCCACAACTGACCCTGATAGCTATCACCCCATAAGCCTGACTAGCCTGGTCTGCAAGGCTATGGAGAACATCATCATGGAACTCATTAACAAAGACATTGGGAACCTCCAAACACTTGACCTGACCCAGTTCGGTTTGTTAAGGGCAGATCATGCCTACTAAATCTGACTGACTTCTTCGAGACAGTCACCAAAGCCATAGACGAGGGAAAGGTGGTTCACACAACCTACCTTGATCTCACCAAGGCATTCGACACCATTCCTCATTCAGGTATTATAGAAGAACTCACCAGCCTGAACATAAACCCCTATATCACAAGATGGGTTGCCAACTGGCTTACAGACAGAACTCACATGGTAAGAATAGTGGGCTCCAGGTCCGACTCTAAACCAGTCACAAGTGGTGTCCTGCAAAGCTCGATCCTGGGACCCCTACTGTTCAGCATATACTTCTCAGAAGTACAGGCAAACACAGGAGGACTATGGCTAACCAAGTTCGCCGATGACTGCAAACTAGGAGCCATAATTGACTCTCCGACTGACATGGACATCCTTCAAAAAGGCCTTACTGAGACAGACACCTGGTGTCAAAGTCATGGCCTCAAGATAAATGCCAAAAAATGCATAGTCATCCAGTTTGTGAAAAACAAAATACCCATGAATTACCACATAGTCAGCAGCCCCCTTAATACAGAAGAGGTAATAAGAGATCTGGTGACCCAGATAGACAGTAATCTCTCCTTTAACAATCATATTGCCAAAGTAGTTAGGAAATCCTTCTATGTGGACCATCTAATCACTAAAGGGTTTGCATCTAGAAATAAAGAGGTTATAGTGCCCATCTACTTGTCACTCATCAGACCCATCATAGAGTACAATGCCCCATTTGGGATGTACCTCACAAGACACTTCAAACAGCTGGAAAGACCACAAAAGCACCTCATTAAGAGGATTACTGGCCTCAAACATCTGTCCTATGCAGCCCGACTGAAAAAACTCTGGCTGTACTCAGTGACATATTGCTTACTCACAGGTGATCTCTGCCTGACTTACAAAGCCATGTCCAACTCAGAATTGATGGACATGGTCCACCTAAAGAAATCCAAGTCACTGCGAGCCATGCGCTCTAGTGGGATAAACCTCGCTACAACAATAAATAAAACATGCTGGAGGGATAGATTCCTGTCACAGAGACTCCCCATAATTTGGAACAAAATTCCTAACTACATTAGGCAGAGCCCCTCACTAACACTCTTCAAGAGAAACCTTGACGAGTGGATGAGTAACAGAAAATACACCTCTGGGATCATTTCATTGGCTCTGCTTGACAGAGGGCCAGTTAATTAATCAATGGGGCAGTGAAAGCCGACACACTCTGGCTAGGCTTATAAATGCCCTTGGGCAGATAGCCTAGTACCTACCTATGAACCTATGACTGCAAGATGGGAACAGTCATCCATACCCAAAGTGATGTGGATGTCCTACAACAGGGAATCACCAAAACAAATGACTGCTGTCAGAAACATGGCATTTGGCCACCCAGGTTGATAGCAACCTGAAGTCTATGCACCATGTTGCTTCCATTGTACATAAAGCTTCATAGATCGGCCAACTCAAAAGTAAGGGTATCTCATCCAGAGACAAAGAGGTCATAATACCCATGTATTCTAAGTTTATAAGGCCAATTATTTTGTAAAATGACCCCTTTGGCATGTACCTCACAAAGCACATGAAGCAGCTGGAGAGACCACAGAGGTTCCTCACTGGGAGATTTCAAGACCTCAAACACCTACTCTACACAGATAGGCTAATAGCACTGTCCCTCTACTCAGTCCCATACAGAGTCCTCAGACGTGACCTCTGTCTAGCATATAAAGCAATCCAGACCCTGCCGTGATTGGACCATTGCACATGTAGAAGGCAAGGCCCACTCGAACAACCTGTAGGCACACCATCAGCATGGTCTGTGTTATCAATAAGGCTTGCCGGTGTGACAGATACATGTCCTACATACTCCCCCTTCTGTGGACTACACTCGCTGTCCACATAAACCCAAGTGCTGCAATACACCTTGTGAAGTGCTTCCTGTATAAGTTAATTGGAAACAGAAAATACAGTGCTGTGATTTCACCTGTGTCCCTGCTGGACAGGGGCTCTGGGTGCTGACATATCTTAACATGGGCTACACTCTCATCTGCGAGGGTTATAAGGGTTTCAGGCCCAATAGCCTAGTAACCTCATATAAACCTATCAACCTATAAACAAATGCCTGTCAGTGGTTCATAAGTTCATAGGTTCATAGATGTGTACTAGGCTAATGGCCATGGAGCCTTTACAAGCCTAGCCCATAGGATTACCCATTGTGCCACCCAACCTTAGTTCCTAGTGCATCTGTCGAGTAGAACCACTGGAGTGATCCCCGGAGTAAATTTTGTATTTCCCATCCACTCATCAAGATTCCTCTTGAAGAGAGCCAGTGAGGTGCTCTGCTTGATATGTATGGAACATCTATTCCATAGCATGGGCAGTCTCTGGGTTATAAATCTGTCCCTCCAGCATGTTCTGTTGATTGTGGTAATCAGGTTGAGGTCTCTGGAGTGTGTGGTGCAGAGGGATTGGGATTTCTTTAGATGTAGCATTTCTAACAGCACTGGGTCAGACATGGCTATGTAAGTCAAGCAGAGATTGCCTCTAAGTAGGCGTTATGAGACAGAATAGTTGGAGATTTTTGATTCTGTCCATATAGGACAAATATTTAAGGCCTAGGATCCTCTTTGTGAGATACTTTTGTGGGGTCTCTAGTTGTTGCAGGTGTCTAGTGAGGTACATGCCAAATGGGGCATTTTCTCGTTGATTGGCCTCATGAGGGAAGAGTAGAGGGAGACAATGACCTCTTTCTTCCAGGATGCAAAACCCTTAGTAATGAGATGTGCCACATAGAAGGACTTTCTGACCACAATGGCAATGTGGTGGTCAAAAGAGAGGTTGCTGTCAACCTCTGTTCCTAGATCTCTTATAACACCTTCTGTGTTCAGTGGACTACCATTGATGTGGCAATTCAAAGAAACCGGGTTTTTCCCAAGGCGGATGACGACACATTTTTTGGCATTGAGCTTAAGCCCATGGTTCTGACATCAGTCATTGGTCTCACTGAGACCTTTCTTTAGGATGTCAGCATCACTTGTGGAGTTAATCATAGCTCCCAGCTTGTAATCTTCTGTGAAATTTGTCAGCCAGAATCCCTTCGTGTTGGCCTGGACATCAGAAAAGTAGATACCAAACAGTAGAGGACCCAGGACAGAACCTTGTGGGGCTTTACTCGTGACTGTTCGACAGTCTGACTTGGAGTCAGCTACTTTCACACTGTGGAATATTCCTGTGAGCCAGTTTGCAACTCACCTAGTGATATAAGGGTTGATGCCTAGCTTAGTGAGTTTTTCTATGATTCCTGAGTGGGGAATGGTATCAAAGGCCTTGGCCAGATCATGGTAGGCTGTATGAACCACCTTCCCTTCACCCACTGCTCGTCAAAGAAGTCAACCAAGATGAGCAGGCATGATCTACCCTTCACAAAACCAAACTGTGTAGGATCCAGAGTTTGTAGATTCCCGATATCCTTGTTTATAAGGTCCATTATGATGCGTTCCATAGCTTTGCATATCAGACTCATCAGGCTAATGGGGCGATAGTTCCTGGGGTCTGTAGTTGCTCCTCCTTTGTGGAGAGGAATGACTGTATCAGTTTGCCATTTGGTAGAGAGAAAGCCTGAGGTGAGGTTGTGATTGAACAGGGGATGTAAGTGAGGTGCCAGTTCACTCTGTAGTTCATGTAGAACACAGCCAGAGATATTGTCATGTCCCATAGAAGCTGTATTCATGGCCTTGGACAGTGCTGTTTTAACCTGTGCAGCAGTAATACTGGATGCCTGGCAATTTACTGGTATTGTGATTGGTCCTTTGGGGGGTCAAAAGGGGTAAAGTTGGCATTGAATCTGTCGGCCAGTATATTGGCAATATCTATTGGCTCAGTATAGCAGGTACCATTGCACAGTAGCTCAGAGCAAATCTGGGTATTGCCATGGATGTTCCTTACATAACTATAGATGGCCTTATGGTTGTCTTTACTATCTGCTGTAACTCTGTTGTCACAGCTAGCTTTAGAGGATTTGTTGAGGGATCTCAGCCTTTTGTTGAGGCTGATAAGGGAGTTTTTCCAGTCTTGGGACTTCAACTTATTCCGGATAGATTTCCTCCTTCTGTTGTAGATTTTGTTTATGGGTGGTGACCACCAGATTGGCTTCCTTTTTTTGGAGGACAGCGTCTTGGTTCTATTGGGTATTGTGAGATCCATGCATTTGTGTATGTGTTCATACAGTGCATTGGTGTATGATTCAGTGGTCATGCAACTATTCTTCATTTGCATGGGTGCCATGAAGTGAGCCACCTTTGTTTTTAGGAAGTTAGCTTTGGAGAAGTATTTCATGGTGGTTACCTTTGTGGGAGGGTGGGATGTGGATTTCCAAGGTGATTAGTTTGTGGTCAATCTAACCAGGGAGTAGTTGACTACTGGTGTAAAGCAATGGTTGCCCATGTTAGTAATGACCAGGTCAAGGATGTTGCTACCTTTAGTGGGGGTAAGAATGAGCTGGTCCAGGGCATTGGAATTAATGAATTCCAGAAAGCGTTGGCCAAGTGTTTCGGTACATGAGTAGTTTTCCCAGTTAATGGAGGGGTAGCTGTAATCACCCACTATGAGAGTGTTAGGTTAGACCCCAATATTTTCCAGGGTGCTTAGGAACGTGGAGTGTGAGTCTTGGGACTTGGTTGGAGGCCTATAGCAGGCTACAACCTGAATCATTGTCTTACCCAGTGTTTGCTGCACCTGAAGTATCTCAGATGTGTTATGTTCGGCTACCAATCTGGAGGTGGGAACATCCTTTATAAATATGGAATTCACCACATTACTCTGTACTGCTCTGCCACTGACATAGCTGGAAATCGCAGTGCTATGTTAAATATGCCACACATTTAATGGACATCTCTTCTCAGTAGAATGCTCTCTGTACCCACACCAGGATATGGCTTTTCAGTTAATAAGAATACCACACAAGCAGGATATCGTAAGCCAGTATATCATTGATGTGCTGGACTGTTTACACAGCTTTATCAGCCAATCAGCTGTAGCCACAACTCTCAACTAGCCAGATTGTGTGTGTGCATGTATGTTTGTAGATTAAAGTATTTTGAGGCCTTTCCCACCCAGTCCATTTCCCATTGCCCTACTTTACAAGGGCTGCTGATGTCATTCACCTTAGAATTACCTTTGTCATGCAATTACTGTGTAACACTATAGTACAAATAACTACATAGATAGGGGTTCTAAACTCAATACTGTCAACTGTGATGCTGTGTGTGTGTGTGTGTGTGTGTGTGTGTGTGTGTGTGTGTGTGTGTGTGTGTGTGTGTGTGTGTGCATGTGTGCGTGTGTGTGTGATGCACATCCTCTGGGGGGTGGGTTATACCATTCTGAGGTGTGTTCCACCCAGTACACTTCCCATTGCCCTACTTTACAAGGGTCACTGATGTCATTCACCTTAGAGGTACCTTTGGACAGCCAACAGCCCCATAAAATCTGTGGCACTTATGATAATAATGGAACAGTTGGGTACAAATAACTAAATAGGCACGTGTTCTATTCTCAGTTCTGACAAATGTTTGTGTGTATACGTGTGTGTAGGTTAAAGTATTTTGATGCTTTTCTGAACCCAGTACATTTCCCATTCTCATACTTTACAAGGGCTGCTGATGTCATTCATCGTAGAAGTACCTTTAGGCAGTCCTTAAGGCTATAACCCTTGTGGTGTGTGCAATAACTGCGTAATACTGTAGTACAAATAACTAGATAGGTAGGGGTCTAATCTCAGTCCTGCCAAATGTAAATATGTGTGTGTGTGAACCATATCCCTGGGGGGTGTTATACCATTTTGAGGGGTGCTCCATCCAATACACTTCAAATTGCCCTACTTTACAAGGCCCACCTATGCCATTCACCTTAGAAGTACCTATATACACTCCTCAGCACTATAAGATGTGTGGCGCATGCAATAACTGTGTAATGCTATAGTGCAAATAATTAGATATGTAGGGGTTCTAATCTCAATACTGGCATCTATAGTACTGTATATGTTTGTGTGTGAAGCATATCCCTGTGGCTGTTGTGTATGTTGCTTATACCATTTTAAGGCCTGTTGACTCCCTCTCCATGACATTACTTTACAGATGAAGTTAATGGCATCTACCTTACATGAACAAATCCAAAGTGGCTGCAGAAGAAATTAGAATCCACTCCAATGGTGCCAAATGAAACATACATTTAATATAACTCCTCACTGGTTAAAAAACAAGTACACGTAAATTCCTCAATGGTTAAAACAATAATACAAAGACCTTTTCATCCCACTGGTGGGGAGACTTCTTCAGGTAAAACTTTTAGGTCAAGTAAAAGCATTTAAATACACTACCCTTTCTATGCATTGCTCCATCATCCAATCATTGAAGGCTACCCATTACTCATGCAGCAATTACTATTGTCAGTGTAGTTAACATGAAACAACCATATTTTGACCCCCATATGTTACCCCTTGTAGGTCACCATTTGAGTCCATTACTACATTTTCTAAACCTTTTCAGTAGAAAATATTACACATATATATATATATATATATATATATATATATATATATATATATATATATATACGTCTAGATGTTTTGATACATTACTCATTTTACTATAACAAAATCTTTAAAAATAGTTGATAATTAACACAACTCATATAGAACTTCCTAGAATATCAAGAGTGTTAATAAAAATAATAATAGGAAAAAATGTGTATAAATATATATACATGTATATATATATATATATATATATATATATATATATACATATATATATATATATATATATATATATATATATATATATATATATATATATATATGTATATATATATATATATAGATATATATATATGTATATATATATATATATATATATATATATATATAAAAGAAATAAAAAGTGTGTAATAAGAAAGTATTGTCAATATATACATACATCTTTGTCCTACTCTCATATATTACCTTAACAAGTTCTTTAATTTCAATATACATGTTATAGAGTAAATTTCATTTAACCCAGGGTAAACACAAGCTTTGGTCCTGAGTTGCCAAATCAGTTCTAATCTTTCCAGGTATAAAGGTCCCCCTCTTCCATCCGGAATAATCCTGTCTATTGCCTTGAACTTAAATGTATGGTCAGTCTTTTCTTGTCTATATCTACTCAGGGCATTCTCCAAGTTCCCCTTCCGCATTTGGTACAGGTGTTCTTAAACACTTTCCCTAAACTTCCTGTCAGTCTTTCCTATACATCCCATACTCTGGAACAGGCTACCCATCTATGTCAAGCAAAGTTCTTCATTAGCACTCTTCAAGAAAAATCTTGATGAGTGGATGGGAAATAGGAAATACACCCCGGGGATCACTTCTGTGTCTCTGTTCGAAAGTGGCACAGGAAAATAACTTTCTTGGGTGGCGTAAGCCAGGGAACCTTGTTAGCTAGGCTTACGTAGGCCCTTGGGCCGGTAGCCTAGTACCTACCTATGAGCCTATGAATCTATGTAGAATGCTGGACATTGCTGGCATTGAGCTACATAGACTACAGCATTAAACTGACAGTTTAGTTTATGCTTGGTCATATATTCCCTGTCTCTGATTGTAAATGATGACCTCGTGGACAAATATGGAAAGTAGTGGCACATATCACATTTTAACATTCCGTTTCTATTTCCATACTTGCACGTTGTACTTTTGGATTATAAAATGTTTTTCAAATTTTGACCTCACTTAAACACCACTGTAGGTAGACCTTGGATCCTAGACCTCCTAGTTAGGTCATTCCTGATCACATCCCATTTCTTATTAATGATGTTCATGATTCCATATTCATCTGCACTAAAAGGTGTAATGAGACTACCCTGGACAAAATGTGTCCTTTCTTCATTGGTATTCAGTTCTATAACTGTATTTACTGTTATATCTTTCCTAGCCAGTATTGGTTTATAGAAGCCCTTTAATCTTTTATTCTTGGCTTCTTCCAGTAGTTGATTCAATAAAGCATTAGGGTAACCTCTACTAGAAAACATCTCTTTTAGTTTTTTGCACTCAATAACAAATTCAACATCCTTAGTTACCATCTTCACTTACCAATTGACCCTTCACCACAGATCTCTTTTGGTGAAGGGGGTGGCAATTACTAAAATGTAAAAATGTGTTTGTGTACATTTGTTACCTAAAAATAGTTGCTGAGTAGCAATTATTTTTTCAGTCTTTACTTAAATTTACATCCAGGTCTGCTATATTGTCTCTCCCAAAGTTGAAAGTGAAGGCTAAGAAGTGTGTAGTGTTGTTGAAGTATGCTACCAGTTCACCTGCTTGAATTTCATCCCCTTTGATTAACATAAATATGTCATCCAAAAAGCGTGTATAGTAATTGATATGATGGGGTGGGGCCTGTCCTGGTTTCTTCACATGTTCTTCCTCCCAGTGGGCCATCACTAGATTTGCTATACTGGCTCCACATGGGGAGCCCATTGCTACCCCTATTTTCTGGAGGAAGAATTTATCATTGAACATAAGGAAATTGTAAGATAAAATAATATCTATAATTTCCTCAATGGGTGTAATTTCTTCTGCTTGTGCCCCTTTCTTTCATAGTATGTTACTAACCCATTCTATACCTTCTAGGTGGGGGATGGATGAATACAAGTCCTTGACATCTACTGTCAGGAAGTTTAGGTCTTTGTCAAATTCCAGTTCATTAATGATAGCCAAAAAGCTCCAAGAGTCTTTGCATATTTGCCCTTCTTCCTTAACATATTTCTTAAATATATGATCTACAAATTTTGCATATGAATATGTAATGCTATTCCTAGCATCCACTAGGGGTCTTATCGGTGGATCATCCAGGCTTTTGTGTATTTTGAATAGTACGGGAATTTTAGGTGCTGGCTTATTAAGGTATTTATATTGGTCCAGGTCTATTTTGCCCTCTATAAACATGTCATTCAATAACACTTGAATCATCCTATAAGCTATGTTAAGCTCATTTCTTGATACTTCAACATACACATTGCTCTCCAAAATCATTTTAATCACATAATCTTCACAATTTGTAATCACTACCCTGCCCCCTTTGTTGGGTTGCATCACCCTGACAGGGGCTTGCTTAAGTAAGGCCAATGACTGTTTTTCTGCTACAGAAATGTTACTTAGTAGACCCTGCATGCACCTACTATTATTTAAGTGATTCATTATATCTGACTCACATATCTGTTCATACAGTGCTAATGTGGGATGTAATGGGGGTTATACGTACTAGCAATATGAAAAATATTCATAACTTTGCTGCTCTGCCCACAAAAGTGCTGTCAAATTTAACTTTCTCACAAATAATTTTAAATATATCAATGTTTTAGAAAAATTAGCTCTGCAAGTTGGTACAAACGTATGTCCTTTGCGAATAAGTCCACCAACATTGAAGCAATACTCAAATTAAAAAAATTAAATACTTTAAATTCTTTCTCAGCGTTATGAATGATCTCACAGGTACAAGAGTCACTTAATGTATATTTGTTTAATTGCTCCATTTGTTCTTGCTGTGGTAGTAAGTCCTGGTAGTCCGTTGCTTCAAACTGCATGTTGAGGCTGGTTGTCAAAAATTTTGGGGCTCCTCATCTGCATGGTTATTCATATTCGATTGTTCGCTGCTGGAATTATTCGGTCCTCTTGCATGTTCTGCCTTAAAAGACCCTTTATTGCCCGTTTTGAAACCTTTGTGTCTTTGTTGATAACTGCCATTCTCCTGTTATTCTTCTCTGTGATTATTACTTCCTTGACTGACTAGTTTGTCAGTAGGACCTCCCTTTGAGGTTGTTTGACCAATCAATGACCCGGTTTGCGATGGTGCCAGTCTCGGATAGGTCGAGCCTGTTTCGTAGGCGTGCCGATCCCTATTGAGCTTTTTCAGCTTCACATTCTTCAATTTGACTATATGTTGGTCTATGCATGTAAAAGACCTTTCATAGTCATACTTATATCTATGGAAGTCCACATTTTCCTTAATATGATTGTCCAAAACAGTAGCTTCCTCTATCAGATTATAGGCTAACTGTTGGTAATGTTTACACATCACTTCTAATAATGCATGGCCATGTTTGTCAAACAGTTTTAGAAGGCCTTTATAGAATTCAGACCCCTCCACTAAACCAGTGGGAAACTGCCACTCGCTGAGTCCCTTCGGTGTGATGTTTTCACTCATACATTCGTGAAAGTACGTGATTTCAAGTTGTAATTTTTTATATCTCAGAAGTCTCTGATCAAATTGTTTAAGCAAGTATGAAATGTCAGCGCACCCCCAGCCGGTTGCTCTGTTTCTCTGCTTACTGATGATGTTTGGATAGATAAAGGCTCCTTCAGCCATGCATTCAGTACCGGAGCCCCAATGAGCTCTGAGGGTGTTATCTGACTTGCAGTTGTAGAACCAAGTTCATTTGTTAAAGGAGTTTCCCGCAGTCTAGTTTGTTCCTCTGATTCCATGTTGGATGTTGTGGTATGGACAGTCCAGTTTCCATTCACACTCAAAGACCCCCTCCCATTACTCTGATCCAAATTTGAGTCCAGACCATACAAGGATGTGCAGGGAGGGTGAGCTGAGTGGGGAATTGGTGTAGTCTTCATAAAGGAATCCAACCTACTTGCAATATCTTCCACTCTTTGGCTTAATGCTCCTTTAAGCAATGTGAGATTGCTGACATCGCTGTTTTGTGTCAGCATGATGGGTGAACTCACAAGGTCTTCTGTAGCCATTCAGATAAGACACTCAACCAAGAAAGAGAAAATAACGAACAAATCCAAAACGACTGCAGAAGAAATTAGAATCCAATCCAATGGTGCCGAATGAAACACAAATTTAATATAACTCCTCAATGGTTAAAAACAGGCTCACGTAAACTCCTCAATGGTTAAAACAATAACACAAAGTGCTTTTCATCGCACTGGTGGTGAGACTTCTTCAAGGTAAAACTTTTAGACCAAGTAAAAACATTTAAATACACTACCCTTTTTATGCATTACTCCATCATCCAATCACTGAGGGCTATCCATTACTCATGCAGCAATTACTATTATCAGTGCAGTTAACATGAAACAACCATATTTTGACCCCCCCATAAGTTACTCCTTATAGGTCACCATTTGAGTCCATTACTGCATTTTCTCAAAATAATACATTACAGTTCTACCTAAAATCATGTAACTAACCTTTTCAGTACAACTGTTTTTTTTAATGCATAAAATATTATATATTACACACACACACACACACACACACACACACACATATATATATATATATATATATATATATATATATATATATATATATATATATATATATATATATATATATATATATATATATATATACATACACGTCTAGATGTTTCTGATACATTTTACTATAACAAAATCTTTAAAAATAGTTAATTAACACAACTCATATAGAACTTTCTACCCTATCAAGAGTGTTAATAAAAATAATAATAGTAGGAAAAAATGTGTTTGTGTGTGTGTGCGTGTGTGTGTGTGTGCGTGTGTGTGTGTGTGTGTGTGTGTGTGTGTGTGTGTGTGTGTATATATGTATATATATATATATATATATATATATATATATATATATATATGTGTGTGTGTGTGTGTGTGTGTGTGTATATATATATATATATATATATATATATATATATATATATATATATATATATATATATATAAAACAAATAAAAAAGTGTGTAATAAGAAAGTATTGTCAGTATTTACATAAAACTTAATCTCAGTCCTGCCAAATGTATATGTGTGTGTGTGTGAACCATATCCCTGGGGTTGTGGGTTATACCATTTTGAGGGGTACTCCATCCAGTGCACTTCCCATTGTCCTACTTTACAAGGCCCATTGATGCCATTCACCTTAGAAGTACCTATATACACTCCTCAGCATTATAACCTGTGTGGCATGTGCAATAACTGTATAATACTATAGTACAAATAATTTGACAGGTAGGAGTTCTAATCTCAATACTGGCAACTATAGTACTGTGTGTGTTTATGTGTGAAGCATATCCCTGTGGCTGTTGTGTGTGTTGCTTATACCATTTTAAGGCCTGTTGAATTCCCCCCATGGCATTACTTTACACAGGAAGATAATGGCATGTACCTTACATGCATCATGTTAAACTACACAGGCCATACCAGTCACCTGCACAGATGTACAGTATATGGAATGTCCAGATGCTTACAATTTATATGTGGTCTGCATGATGGGTGAACATCTGGTTAAAGCCATATGGGAAGCTGGTGCCGTAACAATGGGCATTTATGAGTAATCATTACCAAATATGTCATAGTTACTGTAGTGACAGACATGTCAGCATCAGACTTCTTACTTGTCTGTAACATCATGTTGATACAAAGTCTGTTACTCTATCACTTGTCCAGCTATGTAAGTGCAATGTATGAGACCATTTGCTATTTTGGGTGTTGTATCCCACCATCCATGACAGCATTCCCAAGATTACTTGTTCTATGAATTAGTAAGTTATGTCCCCAGAATATAATCTCTGTGGTACATGTAATGTGCACGTAGCACTATAGTAGCTACAAGTGGATATGTAGGGCTACTAATCAATTGGCAACTGTATATGTGTTTCTGTATGCATGTCTCCTGTGGCTGTCTGGGGTTTATATCATAGAAGCGAATTGCACAAATTGCGAACGCTCATAATATTAAATGTACTGGACCTCAAAGTGCTTTTTCTGAGGTTGCCGTACAGTGAAGAATAGGATATTTGCCCTTTCCTCACTGTAGTGCGACCTCAGAGTTGAAATATATATTTAGCTGGAGATGTGGGGGTGCAGTCCCCCACAATAGGAAGTTCAAGGTCTGGTACATTCAATATTACAAGCGTTCACAATTTGTGTGATTCGCTTATATGATATAGACCCGGCTGTTTGTACTGTCTGCATGCAATAGTTATACTCTTTTGTGTGCCTTTTCCACCCTGTTAGCTCCCACATTGCCAACCTAGTTGCAGCCCCGACAAATGTCATCCACCTTACAAGCCCAGTTACAAAGTTTCTAACACAAAGGCACTGTGGTGCATGCAATAGTCATATCACTGTTTATTGTACATAAATAGATAGGTGGGTCAACTAATATGGGAAGTGCCAACTCTGTGTGAATGTGTGTTTCAGTGCATGTCCCCATGCAGCAGTTTGTGTGTATTTCAGGTGGCTCTACAATGTTAAGGGCCTCTGAACACACCACTTTCAATCCTAACAGCCCCTGCAATTGTCACCCATTTGAATAGTAGTGGCAGACGCTGCAACACTACATTACCACTGTGGTGTTTCTGTTATGTATCTAGCAGTATCATTTGTAAAACAGGGCTGGTAGAGGTTCAGCTATCAGCTGGGGCAGGTCATGTATGTGTGTGCGAGTGTGTCTGTGTGGAGTGTGTCTGTGTGGTGTGTGTATATGTGTCTGTGTGGTGTGTGTGTGTGTGTGTGTGTGTGTGTGTGTGTGTGTGTGTGTGTGTGTGTACCAGCATACCTCTCAACCACTCACAGAAAGACATATGGTTAAAGCCATATGGGAAGCTGGTGCAAACAGCAAACTTTGAGCACACCCTTCACATGTTGCTGTGTCACACATGGGAAATAGATAGCAGAACATGTCATGCATGTGAATGCACCTTTCAGGGGGTATGTTTTGTTACATGACAATATCCATCATTAATGTCAATCTGTCATGATTTTCCAAAACACTCGCCAGAAAACCACAGGTTTATGACAGATGGAAAGAAATTATGTGTCAGACATCAGGACAACCTGCAGACATACTATGCAGAGGTCTGAGGTATGGTCAATATCTGTACCTATACCTCCACAGCTCTGACAGCACAAAATGTTTACAAAGCCATAAATAATGGGGTGACAAAGGCCACATAATAGAAACACCTGTCAAATATTGCTCCTACAAACTTATATAGGTGATAGAATAACAGGTATTGCATTAGCATATATAGTGTGAAAGATATGACATCTGCAATTCATAATGTCTGCCATTATTTGTTGACAAGAACCCGCAATGATTTGGCAATGATTTGCCAGAAAAACATAGGTTTATGAGAAAATGGGCCACAAATATGAGGCAAGAATCTGGGCATTCTGTGGAAATCTGTACAGTTGAGAGGTATGTCTGTACCACACTGCCAGTTGCAGTCCATGAATGACAAGGTGTTACCTGTGACCACAACCAAAACAGTAAAAAGAGGTCCCAAGACTGTAGAACAAGAGACATGTTATACAGTTCTGTACTGATTGCATAGAGCAGTTAATGCACATCAGAAGCACCTTACTGTTATGAGAATACTGTAAGCTAAGGTAATGTCACACAGAAGCTGCCATAGTAGCAAACCAGAGGGAGTCCTGTGTATTGCCCTTACTGTAGGCATGATATGTGCTGTCAACTGTCACATTACTACAAATGGTGTCCCTCACTCCACATTTGATAATGTCACACACTCATTGTGTGTTGCCTATGTGTGTGCAATATGTAGACATGTGAAGGCCCTGTGACTACCTGGTGCCCACAAGATAGGTGAATCTGTTTGGGATGAAGTACTGGCTAGGCTTGCGTGTGACCTAGTGCCAGTATTCAAGTAACCTCCTCTGTATTTATGAGCCTGTGGTACTACAAAACACCCAGGTGACATGTATGAAGGCTAGCTGGCTGTTCAAGGGGTATGTATGCAAGGTCACACTGTCTGCCCCCAATGTTCCTCACACATTGTTGCATGCATGCACACCTGGTAAACATGCACATATACAGCTGTACCTTGGCTAGTAAAAGATCACTGTGTTTCCACTCTGCCATACTCATCATTGGTAATGTCAGAGGGCCCACAGCTTGCAGACACACAGACACCTGGAACACAAATGGAATATAGTATGTGAGACTACAGTCAGTCAGCAGTCCTAACAGCAATAATGCATCATGGCTATAAAAGGTACATACACTTTGATGTGTACACATAACAATTGCCAGCAGACAGCACTTTGCACAGCGTTACATGACCACACTGTACTGTATTCACCCTGTGCATCAAACATGTATTGGCATCTCTCTACATCGATTCTATGGATAACAGGGATGTGGCACATGTATCATCACATGCACAGGGTGTGGTGTGGGTTTGCCAGAGGTCTAGGCTGGGCAATACGGTTGATATTGTATATGTGTGTGTGTGTGTGTGTGTGTGTGTGTGTGTGTGTGTGTGTGTGTGTGCTGGGGTCACCAGGAATGCCGGCGATAGGTGTGAGGCAATCAGTGTGTGTGTCTGGAGGGGGGTTATTCAACTGGGCCGTGCAAAGGAGCTGTGTGTGTCTGGTGGTGACCTGCCTGTGAGAGGGATGTGTGAGTGTGTGTGTATGCACACAGTCAAGTCAAGTGGTTGCCCTACACAGGGGTATGTTGGACAACCATGGACTGTACATGGCATGATGTAAAGTTCATCGTCCCCGCCCACAAACACGGGAACTGGGTCTGCTAGGAGTCTCACTGGCACCACCAGGCCCAAGGAGAGATGCAGTACTTCTCCCGGATGGTGACTGCTGTCTGCTGGATCTGTGTCCCTGATGGGATGGGCCAGGACCACGTGTCCATGGCCTGCTTTTTTGTGGTGTGGATAGCACCCTCCCTTTGGTAGTGCTGGTGGTACTACCACTTCAGGAGTGTGAATGTGCACGGCCATGTGGACTTCCAACTGATCTTGTTGCTGATGTATGTCCACGTGGCCGATGCCTGACTCCCACCACATGCTCAAGCACAGACATTGCATGGTCGAGCAATGACAATGTCTCACCCCACTGTCTATCCATGACAGAAGCATAATAGCGTGTGGCATCACCAAGGTCATGGAGGTCGTCACGCATGACAGGAAGTATTGCATTCATGACTCTGAGCATCTGTCTGATGTTGCATTCAGAATGTGCCTGTGCATCCACAATGGACTGATACAAATGTCTGGTGACACCTGGTGTGACACTTGTGACATGGGCTTGATAGGGAGCAGTCCTACTTCATGCTACCCTGTCAATACGCCTGTGTAGGTCCTCACCCACTCCCTGGCTATGGCTAGTGTCTGCACTCATACTTGCCATAGTCACCTCACCTGCCTGTCCATGCCACCACCTTTCAACTGTCCATTGTCTGTGGCTGCTGGGGACTGGGTATGTGGGTGCATACTGACTGTGTGTGGGGACATTGTGGGTGAAAGTGGGATGCCAACCAATGGCACAGATTCAGCCCCTGAGAACCATACCTGTGCCTCACTATTGCCAACATCATCATCAGAGTCCGCTATGACACTGACATCAGGTTGTGAGGGGGTGTGACCCCAACCCCCATGTTCATCTGTGCAGAGGTAAGCTGGCACAAAGGCATTATACAGACCACGCACTTTCTGAATGATGACATGCACAACACATAATCATACCACAACAGACACACTCTGGACAGACCCACAACAGCATGCAGTGCAGCTATTTTGACTTAATGTTGCTACTAATATACACCTCTGAGATGTGTGAGGTGTGGTAGTATGTGATGGACCTTCACCTAACACACACTGCACCCGTGTACACAATATTAATGTACCCCTGTATAGCACAGTGGCAACACCTACAGAAATGTACGTGCCAATATGTTACAGCTCCAGCGAATAGGCTCCTGTGATGACCACTGTGATGCATTGCAGTTAACCTCACCACATGTGAGCATGCAAATATTGCAATATGGCTAAGAGTAACAGTTGTGCGCATGGAAAAATACATGCCTTTAACATGCCTAGGGTATTGGTGAGCCACAACAAGACATTTCCATACTCACTGGCTTCAGGCAACTGTTCTCCAGCCAGACCAGAGGGACCTATGAAGTTGTGAGGGAGAGGTATTGTCAGCACACTCATATGTGGCATTGGCACAGGATAAATTTTATTTATTTATTTATTTATTTATTTATTGACATTTCTTAACCGGGTTTGTCCAGCTGGGCCAGAGGCACATTTTCAGTGGAAAGCTGAGGAGAAAAGCTCCAGTTACAAAACAATTAAGGATTACATAAGTAACAAAATAGAAAGTAGCGAAACCAAGTGACACTCCCAAAACATATTAGTACTAATTTGATCATAATAAAACATATTTAGATTACCCTAAAAAAATCACAATGAAATAAATAGATGAACTATTTTTGATATATGTACAGACAACTTATATACAAGTGATCCGATATATTGCCTAGGCTTCCTAGGAGGTATCTTTTCTTGCAGGAGCTCAGAGTGAAGAAGCACCATTCGATAAAGGGGAAATTAGGTAGGTTCTAAGCAGGGACAAGATTTGGTACTGAGCAGGTAAAGTTTGAGTTTCTTTTTAAAGTGTGCAGGTGCATGATGGAGCGTATTTGTAGAAGATGTTTGTTCCAAGTGTGGGCTATTGAGCAGTTGTCTAGTAGTTTGCCTATGTTCTTCTTTGGATGATCTACATTCAGAAGTTGCTGGTTAGAGGTGTGGAGAGTTCTAGAAGGGGTATAGGTAGATAAAAAGTAGTGAGGGCTGGAGAGGATGAAGGTGTGTATAGAATGGAGTGTATAAGTTGAAATTGAGAAAGTAGCAGTAGTTGAGGGAATTTGAGCCATTGTAATCAGTTCAGGGCAAGGCAGTGATGGGAGTTGTAGGGGGAGTTAGTAATGAATCTTGCAATTTTGTGGAAGTTTCTTGCAGTTTGTTTAAGGTGGTAGCTTGTATATTGGTTAGTAAATGATGCATTTCTGAACATGTACAGTACAAGCTCTGATACCACACAATTTGCTGTCACTCACAATAGATGGGAACTTGTGTGCAATACAAAACCCAACCCACAAACACAGTTTGACTTGACATATGCATGCATATACTCCAAGGATGCCAGTGTAAATGATACAGTATTGAAGTGATATCCACTGGGGCCTTACCTGGATGTTCCTTGCCTGATGACTGTGTGCCAACAACTCCACAGCATAGGTTTGTATGGCTTTCTGAGCTGCAGTGGCTGCCCCAATGTTGGCAAGGAACTCCTCTGTTGGTGTAAGTGGGGCTTGCATAGCAAGAACCCCACCTGTGGCTGTCCGGTCTCTGGCTACAGCTGCAGCCCTTTGCCGGGCATGGTGGATGAGGTCAGTGGCCCTGTGCCTGACCTGTGCATATGTTCGGCCATGCTGCCCCAGATTGTTCACCACGGCCACTAGGACAGGGTGTTCTGCTGTTGCAGCTGCTGTCTCCCCCTCCCAAACATGATTGTGTAATGCAGTGGCATGGCATCTATGATTGCCACAGTCTCAGTGTCTGAGAATGGATGGCGCCACTATTAGGACATCCCACTTGAAAGACATGAAAAGGCAAATGTCACAGGACCTCATACATTGGGCACTGTGTTGTACAGATCCTGAACATCCACATTTGCTAGCAAAAACCACCACTAACACCGTCATCATACCCTTGCCATCTATCAGCACTGTGTGTGTGTGTGAGGGGGGGGTAGTGTCACAATACTGGCATTAAAGCATGCATTGCACTCCTGATTCTGATAATTCATGTTCCCCAGAATAAGGACCATTAATGTGCATAATCCTCCATTCATCATTGACATCAGACATACAGCAGCTGGGGACATCACAGAAATTCCCTGCCAGGGCATACCAGCCCATCAGACATCTACTGTTCACCTATAGGCTATGAGGCCAACCCTCTCCTTGGTGTCATACATACCGCTCAAGAGTTACCTCATTTTTGCATGCCAGCCAATTACACACTACACATTGCTGAGACTGCTGCATGAGTGCGGATCATGCTCCACTCTATTAAGACACACACACACACACACACACACACACACACACACACACACACACACACACACACACACACACACACACACACAGACAAACAGCCTCCACCTGGTGAGTGACCTGGACTGGCCTTGTTGGCAGCTTGGTTTTGGGTCACACACATTCAGAATGGGCACCCTGTCCACATCAAGTGTAGTAGGTACTTACACCTTTGCAGGCATAACTGGATGGTTAATGGCACATAAAACCTTGTGATACCACCTGTGTCCCTGTTGGATGGGGACATCAGCTGCTGCCTTGCATACACATGGGCTAACATGTGGCCTAGGGATATGGCTGATCAGGGCCCACAGCCTAGTACCCTGGTATGGTACATGGAATACCATAAGTGGCCTGTCTGCTGTGACAGACTGTGTTATTATGTGTCCACACACAACAGTGCCATTAACTGCTGGTTGTCCCCTATGGGCAGTGTTACAGTACGATGTGTTCAGGACTACATCCCACAAATAGGCGAGTGTTCCTACAGGTGCATGTGGACATTCCAGGAACATCAGTGCTACACAATAACTGATACCAGTGCATATGTGTTGTAGGGTGATCTCCTCATAGGTGTATGACATCTTCAGCACCCAGATATTTGTGGAATACGTAGATGTGCCTGAGATGTGCCTGAGAGATGCTGACCCCACTGCCAGACAAATGTGTATTTCTGCACACCAGCTGAACAATACATGATTTTTGCCACATAGTTTGGAGAATGTGTCTGTGGCATGCCAGACCCCTAGGGCACAGTGATGGCACCTGGGTATCTGGTACTGTTTCCATTCCCATACATTGTATGCTCAGTATGTATGCACGGCTGCTGACCCAGTGCCAGCATTCACCCACTACTACTACCTATAACTTGCTGTCCTGCTGCTGGGGTCACCAGGAATGCCGGCGATAGGTGTGAGACAATCAGATAAAGATGCAGACTACACACACACACACCTTAGCAGAGTATGTCAGGAATGGTCAAGGAGACCTGGACAATCTGTGAAATTACCATGTATGACAGTGTCACACTGAGAGAGGCTCAATGACAGTACATGATGTGATATGCCATCTGTATCCACCAGTACGTACTGACAGTGACACCACTGCACTGGCCCAATAATCAGAGAGTCTAAATACTCGCCACTACCACCAGTGAGGGATGTACACAATGGCAGGAGAACAAGTACACACCCATTAATGTACAATTATCCTTCAGAGCACACAGAGGTCACAGTCATTGTGGGGATTGTTTCTCCCTCTCTCTCCATAACCCCAATAACACTCCACACTGGCACACCTATGAGGTTAACATCTGAGCAGAGTGGTCAGTCCAAAACATCAGTCATCCTCTCTGTCCAACCAGTACTTTGGGTCCCTGGCCAAGTAGCTGACACACACACTTTGCTATTTGCATTATGAATCACAGACACACACACACACACACACACACACACACACACACACACACACACACACACACACACACACACACACACTCACTCCTGTTAATGTCTGGCGCAACTTTGGCACCTATGGGCTCTTCGGCCCAGACGTTAAGGTAGTTCTGACTGCCACTATCCATCTCTGTAACAGCTACTGTAAGGCCCTCAACAAAGGGTGACAAATCCTACTGTGTGATGAGCCTATTAGTAAAATGGTAAGTGTGACCAAGACCAAGTCTATTCGCGTGAGCTATACAGTGTCACCATGTGCATATGCAAGTACTCTAATAGCTGACTTAGTGCTATACATACCAGACACAATGACAAGGTGTAACGATATGTGACAATAACTAATAAAGGGACAAGAGAATACTCTATCAATACAGTAACTACACAGTTTGGACTCACAGGGATTCATACATGACAACATTGCAGGACAGTCTGCAATACACACAGCAAACATGTACTACGTGCATAGGTTCTTAGGATGATACTAGGCTATTGGCCTAGATGTCCTCATAAGCCTAGCTCAGATGTTTGCCCATGTCCTTTCAAAGTCAGCACTTGTTTCCCCTGTCCAGCTTGGACACAGGTGGGATCCCAGGGGTGTCTTTGTGTTTCTCATTCAGTCATCCAGCTTCTTGCAGAAGGCCAGAGAGGTACTCTGCTAGACATGGGGAGGGACTGTATTTTACAGACAGTGTATTGTTTGAGACACAAACCTATAAGTACTATTCATGTCACAGACCAGGTGAGGGCCTTGTGTGCAGGTTGCACGAGTGGTGTTAGTCTTACGGTTATGCATAAACTCCATCAAATCTGGTTTGGGAATGGTCTTGTTAACCAGACACACATCACCTATGATCAGTCTGTATGACACTGAGTAGAATGACAGGGCTTTTAGACTATCTGTATAGAATAGGTGTTGCAGACCCTAGCTTTTCCTGGTCAGGAACGTCTGTGGTCTCTGCAACCACTGCATGTGTTTGGCAAGGTACAGGCCAAATGAGCCATTGTACTCGGTAATGGGTCTGATACAGGAGGAGTACAAGGATGCTATGGCCTTCTGGTTCCTGGATGACATACCCTTATTTGTGAAGTGGGTCATGTAAACAGCCTTTCATACAATGTTGCCAATGTGGTGGAAAACTGGCAGGTTGCTATCAACCTTGTTGCACAAGTTGCCTCATGCCTGAATGCATCCTCATTACATTGTTATTACTGTCATAACTAGTGTGGGTGGCATCTACCACAACAGGGATGATGATGTATTCCCTGGCATTCAGTTTGAGGCAATGCTTCTGGCACCAGTCATTAATTTAGGTAAGAGCCTCTTGGAGGATGCTCACATCACTAGGGGGATGTAAGACAGTGGCCAGTTTGCAGTCATCTCTACACCTGGTCAGCCACAGAGCACCTCAGAACAGTATATCCCAAACAGTAGAGGCCCCCAGACAGATCCTTGGGGTACACTGCTCTTTAAGGGTCTACCATTAGGAGTTGCCTCAACTACTTTGAGTGGGTACTATCATTGAGCCAGTTAGCTATCCATCTGGTAACATTGAGGTTGATGCCTAGCTGTGTAGGATTATTGTCAGAGGCTTTGGGTAGGTGCAGGCAGGCAGTGAGCACCGTCTTCCCTCGTCCATGTGTTTGTTGACTGCTTCAGAACAGTCAATCAGGTTTAACAGGCATCATCTCTCTTTGACAATACCAAACTGTATTGGCTCAAGCATTGTAAGGTTGCCGATGTCCCTGTTTATAAGGTCCTTTATACTGCCTTCCATGGTCTTGCAGAGCAAGCTAGTTAGACTGAAGTGCATATGATTGGCTGGATCAGTGGATGCTCCACATTTGTGCAGAGGGGTGACAGTGGCTGTCCTCTGTGCAGATGGGATAACACTAGTGCTCAGGCTTTGGTTGGCTACAGTGTGTAATGGAGCTGAAAGCTCATGCCTGAGTTCATGTAGGATGAAGTCAGGGATGTTATCAGGTCCCATGGGGACTTCATATAGTCACAACCGCTAGGAATCAACATTATATGAGGGATACCTTTTGGAAGAATGATAACAGACAGAGAAAGCAAGGGCATCCTCAACAGGAACAGTTTTATGAATCTACTTTGCAGTGGGGTGGAAAGAGAACCAGATAAAACTAATTCTGCTGGTGATAGTGATCATAATATAATTGTTAATATATCAGGACAGAGTATTAGTGAATATTTGTATTCTGCTTTATGTGATGGGCTTAAATTTCTTCCCAGAGTTGTACCTAGATTACATCAGTGTAAAATTGAATTATTCCAACTAGCCCGTAAGTTACACCATAAGTTTCAGAAAGGAAATTTGTGCTATAATGAATATAGTAGTGATGCTGTGAGTAGGGTATTTGATATTGTGGATGGCAGTTTGTCATCCAATGAATCAGATGAATCTTTTGTGTCATGTACATCAACTTTATCAAATGAATATAATGCTTATTGTATGCTTGATGCTACTAATATTCAATTTAAAAGTAACTTTATGCCACCATTTAGATACAAAGGAATAAATAAATTCCATGGTATGGTGGATTTTGAGTTGGAAAAATGCGAAAAATGTTTAATATTAAAGAAGTGGAAAATAATTTAACTAAAGATGAGTGGCATACATTAGTAGCTTTTAGTAAACAGTACGATTTAATTATTAAGCCCTCTGATAAGGGTAATTGAATTGTGATTATGCATTTTTCTCAATATTTGAATATGTGTCTGAGTTTATTGAATGATAAAGAAACATATGAGACAGTAGATAACACAGAGTATCAAGAAGCTAGAGATAGATAATTAATGAAGGGTTAAGGCTGGGATATTGGCTGGATTTAGATGTGGATACAAAGTTAATACGTACTATACAGGTACAGCATATTTTTACTGCCGACCTAAGATCCACAAGGATATCTTACAATCCCCTGGCAGTTCAATCGTCTCAGCTGTTAAATATTTTTTACATAATGTTGGTGTGGTGATTCATAATTTTTTTGTTGAAAGAAGCTATTAAGCTACCATCATAGATTAAAGACTTGATTTTCTAAACAAAATTAATGACATTAGGTGGAATTCTGATATGTATTGGATCTCTATAGATGTAAGGAGTTTATATACTACTATTAAACATGAGTTTGGCATGGAGGCTTTAAGGTTGTACTTGGGAGATTCACCATTAGCATATTATGTCATGGAATTAATATATTTCTGTTTTACCAACTATTTTGTGTTTGAAGAAACATTATACTATCAGTTACAGGGGAGAGCAATGGCTTTGCCTTTTGCTCCCATGTAAGCAAACTTATTCATGGGGATGTCTGAGTCAAAATACATATATAGAAGTGAGATTTATGGAAATTTTTTGTTAAAATATTTCAGATTTATTGATGACCTCATCTTTATTTGTGAAGGAGGTACAGATTAGGTAACAGAATTTGTCGAAAGTTTGAATCACAATAGGTTTGGAATTCGTTTGGATGGTTTACAATATGGGGCTACAGTAACATTTTTGGATCTAGCCTTGGAAGGACAACACACTGGTTCAATTAGAACTAAGATACATTGAAAGTTCAACTAACAAAATCAGTTTTTAGTGGGGGTCTAGTTGTCATCCATCCATATGATTAATTCCCTTCCATTTGGAGAGTTTTAACGAATTTCTAGGTTGTGTAGTAATTTTGAAAATATGAAGGATGAACTACTGTGTACAGCTGAAATGTTTCTTAAGAGGGGATATGCTAAACATATAGTGGAAAATGGTCTACAAAAAAATTTGAATAGGGAAGGTATAACTAAACATTACTATGGATATAATAATTTTGAGAAAAATAATGTGGACAATGAGAGGCTTTTTATAGTAACCACATATAATATTTTAAGTCCTTCTGTTAAGAAAATGCTATTGTATTATTGGGATTTTTTGAGAAAATACAGGGACTTACAGAGTTTTACAATGCAACCAAATGTTTTTTCTTATAAAAGGGGAAGGAACATTAAGGACATTGTTGTCCATACTCAGTTTAAAAGACCAATGGATATCAGAGGTGGGAACCTTCCAGTGTGGAAGGTGTATCAGCTGTGAATATGTGGTGAAAACTTTTATTTTACAGTTAAGGAACATTTTAATTGTGCTACTGAAGGAGTTATTTATGCTATTAGATATGGGTGAAATTATTTTACATAGGAAAAACTAAAAGGGCTTTCAAGACCAGATTACAAGAACATCTCAGAGATATTAGATCTGGTAAACTTGAAAGCCCTTTGGGACAACATTTTAAATGTGTACATAATAGTGATGTGAGTAGCTTGCAAGCTATTGTTTGTATAAAGTATATTGTGTATCAAGTGAACATATAACAAATTAATTGTTGCATAAAGAAGCAATATTTATATTAAAATGTTCTGCATTGATCCCTTGGGGGCTTAACACTGAGTATAGTTGGAAAAGTTTAATTTAAATATTTAAATGACAGTTTAATTGTATTATATAATTACATGCAATTAGTGGAGGGCTGCTGGTATTTATATGAGTGTGTTTTATGGTGAATTTTACTCCTTGAAGGCTTGATGCAAGCCGAGGTGCTAGAGATTGTGTTTTAATAAACGGTTTAGCTGACATTATGGTTTCTTGGAACCATAGGGACTTCAGTTTGTTGCCATTGAGAGGGCATTATGGACCTGCTCCCTGATGATGAGGGGAAGGGGCAGGTGCTGTGCATGTCCTCCTTTATTGATGTGAGGACAGGGGGGGGGTGAGGTTTTCACTTAACCTGTCTGTGACAGGTTGGCTATATCTAAGGTGTATGTGTATGTGGTGTTATTGACCACCAGTACAGAGCATATTTGGGTGTTGCCTCTGTGATTGCAGACATATGTGAAGAAGGCCTTGTGACTGCCTCTGGTTGATGTGTTCAATTTGCACTCAAAGTTAGCCTTACAGTAATTCATCTGACCTTATTTGCTTGTTCAAGCAAGGGTGGCATTGTTTCCAATTTGGCACCTGATCCTTTTTGGCCCTGTAGAGCAAATATTTCCACCTATTATGGAGTTTGTGTATTGCTGCTGTCAACCACAGAGGTTTACACTCCCTTGGGGGAGATGATTTTGTCCAGTCAGGTATTGCTGAGTCCATACAGCTATGTAGGTGTTCATATAGATGTTTGGTGTAGTCTTGGACAAAAAGTCATGACACATTTAAACACTTTTCCAATTTCACCCTAGTAATTATTATCAAACTACTAATTATTTCTGTTTCAAGGCAATACAACAACCTGTAGCTGTAGACATTTGTCTATTTGATACACTAAAACTAAGAGTACACATTTGTAAAAAAAGTACAGCATATTTACTTGATGTTTTGCAACTCATGTCTGTATGTTTGGGGCTTTGAGCTACAACTATTACTACATACACGTGCACAGGTAATACTTGATATACATTTCTGTCTTTGTCAGTATGGCACACTGTGTTTACACTCTTGCAGCCATACCCCTAAACCTGTTAGAGCAAGACATCTGGACAGCAAGTCTTGTTAAGACCTGTTGTTTAACTTCCTATTTCCCATTCTTGCATCCTCCCTTCTGCATTCTATTACAAGCTTAATTATTTGACATACCTGTTGTAGTGGTGCAGTGTTTTCTCATAGTAATACAGATGTGCAGGTTCTGTAGTCACAGTCTTTCTTTATGTAGAAAGGTTCAGACCTGTTTTGAATAGGCAGCAGCTTGCCTTTTGTAGGTAATGCTCATGAGCACCAATTGATGTCTATCAGTTGCTAATTGCATCCAGAACAGTTGTGTTTTCTTTCCATTAGCCAATAGCATGTCAACAGACTGCTATAATTAAGTCCTTCATGTGTGGCTTGCCCCTTTTCCTTGCCTATGAGGATGACTTTATTTTATGGAGGTGTGGGATCTACAGCATAAATGAGGGTAGGTAGAAATACCTCTTAGTACAAGAAATGTAGAGAAAGACCAACAAAACGGTGGAGAAAGTTCCAGAATTAGGGGAAGATTGTGAGTATTGGTGTTATACAGTTAGGAAACTGCTAGATTAACAGGTTTTGTCTGGACATGCATTTTCTGTGTGATTTCAAGACTGACAGTGATATGTATATGACATACCTCTCAACTGTACAGATTTCTGCAGAATGTCCAGAGGTTTGCCTCTTCTGTTTGGTCTGTTCCTCAGACAATTATTGTTTTTGGCAAATCAGTAGAATAATCGGAGGATTGAAGTCACTAAATGATGACATCCATTTTTGTTTCAGACTTCATATCCTTCAGAAACGTTATGTTACAACAAACCCTGTAACTCCAGCATCGTTTTCAGTTTATAAAACCATTATTTAAGATCTGTTTCTATTTTTGGCCTTCTGTCCCCCAAGTATGTCAGGCTTTGTCCAGATGTCTTGCACTAAGAGTTTCAGAGGTATGGTATATCATTAATGATATCTATCCAGATATCATTTATTTATTTATTTTTTATTTTACATTTGTTAACCGGGAGAGTCCGACTGGATACATGTCCATTTTCAGCAGAGGCCCGGGGAGAAAAGCTCCAAGTACATAACAGACATATGAACATTGTTAATGCAAAAAAAGGAAGATAGTTGAGTTCTAAATACAATATAAAGATACATCACATCTTGGGAAAAAAAAAACAACAGCAGCATATAAAAAAACATAGGTCAGTTACAAAGGCGCCTTGTTAAAAGCGTTAAGGATAGTGAGGTAAGAGAAGGGTAAATGATAGTGGTTAATCAGGTTTGGAACAGGGACATTGCCAGAGAGTATTGAGATGGGGTTTAAGCTTTTTTTTGAATTGTAGGAGTGAGGGTTCTGAGGTGAGCATGGTCGGTAGGGAGTTCCACATTTTACCTACAAAGTTTGAGAATAGAGAATCCCCAGCAGAATTATTGGCTTTGGTAGTTTGAGCTAAGATCTTATTGGAGGAGCGTAAAGATTGCAGGTTAATATAGGGGTGAATGATGTTTTTCAGAGCTGGTGTTTTCTCTGGGTGATAAAGTATCTGGTGAGCCATTTTGAGTTGGTTGAAATGGAGTTTGCTGGAAAACTCTAACCACCCTAGTTGCTTCAAGTTAGTGCAGTGGTGCATTCTAAAGGTGGAATTTGTGGCAAATCTAGCTATGTGATTGTAACAAGAAGCAAGTGTGTTAAGGGTTGTCTTGTTTAGGTTTGTAAAGAGGGGGGAGGCATAGAAAAGAGTTGATAGTAGGTGTGTGCTGGCAATTGTAATTTTAGCGTGAGGAGTGAGAAAGTGTTTTACTTTATAGAGAGAGCCAAGCTTTTTATTGACGGTTTTGATGGTAAGATTGAAATGGGTGTCAAATTTAAGGGAGTTATCAATGGTAACACCTAATAGCTTTGTGTGAGCTTCTGGTGATATAGTGATTCCATTGGAGGATGTAATAGAGAAGGTAGGGGGAAGAGTCTTGTGAGTGGGTGAGAAAGTAAGTAGTTTTATTTTGTTGGGGTTGAGAACTAGTTGTCGACTTGAGGACCATTTTTCTATTAGGTTGAAGGTGTCTTGGGTTGAAGCAGTGAGGTCTGCCAGGTTGGAGGCAGTGCTGATGATAGTCGAATCATCTGCCTATTGAATGCATGTGGCATGGGGGGTGATTGTGGGCAGGTCATTAACAAAGATGGTGAAGAGAAGAGGGCCAAGAATAGATCCTTGGGGAACTCCAAGTGTAACAGGTAGGCATGTAGATAATTTGTCCTGCCATAGAACAGCCTGTTGCCTATTGGACAGGTAGGATTGGAACCATTTCAGCATGGAATTGCTGAGTGATAGTTTTTTAAATGTATGGAGGAGTTGAATGTGGTTCACCATATCAAAGGCCTTGGAGAGGTCTAAGAAAAGAGCAGATGATAGTTTATTATTGTTTCTGAAGTTATTGATGGTATTAGAAAAGGATAGTAGGGCTGATGTGGTACTGTGATTTGGCCTGAAGCCATGTTGGGAGTTAGCTAGAATTTTATTTTTGGTGAGGTGTTCCATCAGTTGTTTGTGGACACACTTTTCCATAATTTTGGCCAGGGGTGAGAGTATAGCTATAGGTCTGTAGTTGGTTAGCTCTAGTGAGCTACCACCTTTATGGAGAGGAATAATGTGGGACATTATCCCAGTGATTTAGCAGAATCCCGGAAATGTTATGAGGCAGTGGCCATAAATATGGTCCCACACCCTGGACATTCTGTGGAAATCTGTACAGCTGAGATTTAGGAATGTCTGGCCATTGTTAACAGACTGTCAAGATTGTGTAGCAGTGTAGTGTATAAATGTCTGTTGGGCTGAGTAGGGAGAGGGGCAGATGTGAGTATCATAGATCCTTTTCTATCTGACTGTGCATGGTGCTACAGTTGCTGGTGGTCTATCAGCTGTATACGTTTCTAGGGGCAGACTGAGACATGTCCCATAACAACTCAGGATTCCAAGTACACTGTAACATGAGGCAGTATATGTAGGAGTAGTGTGTGACTGGCAGTCAGTATATGTTTTTTCAAACAGTCATTATACTCTAGAGGTCAGTTGGCTTACTGGTATGTTGCTGTGGCTGTGGTGCAAATGGTTGTGGGTAGACAATTTCTCACTGATGTCTATTTTTCCCTTCAGTTGCATCTCTGTAATGCATGATATATTTTCAAATGCATGAGTAATTCCCAAGAACTGATTTGGTGTACTGTTGTGTTGGTCTGACTTGAAGTTCAGAAGGTGCTGGATGAGATGGTTGGCAGCTCTGTTTTTCCCTTCTGTTACATGACTGCACTCATTCCTCTACACTGTCCAGATGGGTTTACTATTGTTTATTTGAACGGCAAAACAGTTGCCGTTCGAAACAATGAATAGTAAACCCAAACACACACATTCCAACTGGCCACAATGTCAACCCAAATGATCGACACATTTGAGACAACATTGTCGCTGAAACCATCACGTGATAGCCATATATGAGCTGATGTAAATCAGACTCCTATATGACATTTAATGTTTTGGCAGGGGCAGCCCCCCCCCACACCCCTACTAATATATTCTAACTCTGAGATCAAACTATAGTGGGGATATTAATGAATTTCCAATCTACACTGTACTGCGATCTCAGTGCAGATAGTCAGATTCACTTATGCGAATGTACTACTGCATTCGCATAAGTGTGTTCGACTACCCCATCCATTTATGTTTTCTGCACGACATTCTGATTTTCAGCAGCAGTGCTGCAGACATAATTTCGTTTGCACAAACCATAGTAAACCATCCAGATGTGTGGCTCGTATATTTGATCTGTTCCCCATAACTGTTGTGCATTTCTGACAAGTCACTAGGATGATGTGAGCATTGAAGTCACTAAATAATGACAATCTATTGTGTTTCAGACCTGAAATCTACTAGAACATATATGTTAAAACAAACCATGATACTCTAGCAACTTTCTAAGCTTATAAAATCCATATTTAAAATATGTCCCAAATTTTGGGCCTTTGTCCCTCCACTTTGTCAGGCTTTGTGCAGATGTCTTGCAATAACAGGTTGAGTATAGATAGATAGATAGATAGATAGATAGATAGATAGATAGATAGATATACATATACATACCATTACTAATTCCACAAGTTTTTCCGTAATGTTGGATGACCATCCTACATGATATATTTACTGAAGCATTGCTAATTCTTACAGCTCATGTAGAGTAGTGGAAGCTGCTGTGACTGGAGTGCACAGGGTCTTGGGTTTAAGACTTGCCATGGATGTGTATTTTTCCCCTTATGTTAAATGACTGTAATGCGTGATATGTTTGTAAAACTATTACAAATTTTGACAGCTCAGCTGGTGTAGCGGTATGTTGCTGTGATTGTAGTACATGGGGTCCTGGGTTCAAGAATTGTCAGCGCTGCTTATTTTGTTGCTGGGCAGAACAAGGGCTGATTAAGACAGAGTGATTAAAGCACTTTTAAGCAGTTGTAAGTGGGTTTGCATGGTTTTGTGTGAAGCTAAGCGATGCTAAGGGACACTTAAGCTTATTCCAGCTTAAAGCCATGCTCATTTTAAATTAAAAAAAAAAAAAAAAGGGTTATAGGAAAGTGGTGAAATTGGGGCAAGCAGGTGGTAAAACATTAGGAAAAGCAGCTAAGGATGTGCAGGATTGGTGTAGGAAAGGGCAATATCTCTACATTTCTTCTGATTCAGCAGCTGTGACTGATGTGGGAAATTTGGAATTTACAGCCTCACACCCCACAGGGAGGGGTATTGGCAACATACTTTTGTAGAGTAATTTGAGAGTAGATTGATTTACTTCACTGGACATGGGGACAAAATGTTGAGCTATGTATGGGGCAATGATTTTTTTTTTTTGTGGGACAGATGCTCTTTTTTTTTAAGATGAGAGTGGGATGTTGGGGAAAGGCTGTAGGTATGTTTGGGGAGGTAGGTTGGGTACGATAGGTTGCATCCACAGACAGACAAGACATACAAGACAGCAGACAGGGGTGGTATATGACACATGAGGGGTGTAAACACCTTGGACGGGGAGGGTGGTTGGGAATCAGAGGCACATGAGCCCCCAAATGGATACAGTGAGACTGAGATCCCCACCCATGTGCAGTCACCATTGCACCTTCATGGCCCAAAGGTGGCTGTTCTGCAGGCTGGACAGCAGGGGCAGGCTGCACCTCGAGGTGTGCCAGGCAGCCCTGGATCTGGCTCAGGCATCCATCCAACTCTAAGAGGATGGCACTGCACACTAGACCCCAGAACATGTGGCAGGTGACAGACTCCTCTATGCACCCGCACCCAGGTGCGGGACGGACCTCGTCCCCTGAAGTGGTTCCACCCAAAGTTGGTACAGGATGAGTGGAAGGGGATGCTCCAGGCTGGGTACCAGACATGCTGGGACCCAGTGCCATGACCAGCTGAGGTGGGACAGGCAGACACACTAGGATCTGCCTTCCTGAATGTGCTATGGCATTGAGGTTTTCCAAAATATATTGGTTAGTCATGAACAAAACATTTCAAAATTAGTTACAACAGCATGTGTGGGTGTTCCAATTAACCCAAAACAATGGATTTGAAACAGTTGTATAGCAAACTGAACACATCATAAATGGAACAACAGTAAGCAGTGTAACAGCATGCCAGTTACATTGACAGCAACAGGCCATCAACAATGGTATTTGAACAAGATATGTTAATATACAATAAAAACATGAACACTGTGCCAAGGAATCAAAAGAAAATGAATGAATGGTCTGCTTTGGTATCTCTTAGTAATAACAGGAATCTTATTTTTAAACCATCTAATAAGGGCAACAAACTTGTCATTATGGATGTAACCAATATTTGAATATGTGCTATAAATATCCAGATGATGACAATGTTTATTTGAAGGTTTCTTTTTCTGTGTATACGTCAACTATCAGTGAGTATCTAGATTTGATTGAAAAGGCTGTAATATTGGGATATATTTCCTCTGATGATGCTAAAAAGAAATTTGGTGTGGATGGTGCTGATATTGCATGCCCAAAATACACAAATGTCTGTTAAATCCACCTGGGTGCCCTATAGTATCAGAGACTAAATACTTTTCTCATAATATTGGATGTTTGTTACACCAGCTGTTCTTACCTAAGATGCTGTTGCTACCTGCATATATTAAAGATGTCTTTGATTTTTTTGAAGAAAGTTAATACTGTGGAAATTAATAGGAACATGTACTTTGTTACTATGGATGTGCAAAGTTTATTTACAAGTATTGCTCATACATTTGGTATTGAACGCAACAGGCCATCAACAATGATTTTTGAACAAGGTATGTTAATATTTTTGTTTTTTATGGGTGAATCTCCTGCCACATAATATATTTTGGAATTATTGACTTTTTGCTTAGAAACAATTTTTTTTTAATTTAATGAGGAAATTTATCAACAGAAACAAGGTATGGCCATGGGGGAAGCATTTGCCCCTGCATATGCCAACCTAAGTATGGGGTTGTTTGAACTGGAGTGTATATATAGATTGTCATTTTAAATACAACTTAAATTCTATGCTCAGTTTATTGATGATCTAATTTTTTTGTGTGATGGGGAGAAGAGAATGTGGATGAATTTATTGAACATATGCATTCCAATAGATTCAATCTGTCATTTGATGGCATACAGACAGGCAAAAAGTGTCCTTTCTGGATGCCGAATTGGATATTTCTGGACCTAGAGGGTTAGGGTTACATACTAAAGTACATAGAAAGTTTGATGGAATTAATCAATATCTAAAAGCTTCCAGTTGTCACCCCCACATACTATTGAAGCCCTCCTCTATGGGGAAATGGTGTGGATTAATAGGTTATGTAATGACCCTATAAAGCTTCAGGAGGAGACGCTGAGAAAAAAGCTTTAATGTTTGAATCTAGAGGCTATAGTAGCTTGATTATTGATAGAGCAGTTACCAAAATAAAAAAGAGAGAGAGAAATAGTTACCCAGGTGTAGAAAAGTTGATAATATATATAATGGAACTCAGACTGACATTTATTTTGTATCTACTTATAGTTGCTTTAGTATTATTCTAACAGGTTTGGTGAAATACTATTGCCAGTATATGCAATGTAATGGAGACTCTCAGTTATGGTTAACTGAGAAACTTAAATTTTCATTTAGGGTGGGGAAAAGTTAAAAAAAACTTTCTAGTGAAAGGTAAATTTATTATGTATAGTGTTAATGTACATGAATTGAGATTTAACTTTGGTACTTATGTATGTAATAGATGTAAGGCGTGTAAACATATTGGTGGACATAGATTGAAGTGACATTTTTTTTAAATGTGATACCACTGGTATAATCTATGCCCTGAAATGTCCATGTAATAAATTTTATATTGGTCAATCTCAGAGAGCTTTCAAAATAAGAGTTCTTGAGCATATAAGAGATATAGAAAAGTTTAATGAAACTAGTTCATTTTTATCAAGCACATCAGGGTTCATCTGTGGGCTTACAAGGTACCATTTTAGAAAAAGTGGAGGGTAATAATTGTGAATTTACTGACACTTATTTTAAGGATAAACGTTTATATAAAGAAGCCATCTATATACTTAAAGTTGATAATCTTATACCTAATGGTATGAATTCTGAACTTAATTGGGGAGTTCTCCTTTAATTATGCTTGAGATTTTATCTAATTGAATTTTTATTGAATAATTGATTGTGGTATTTATATGGATTGTTTTTTTGGTATGTATTCTCCTTTGAAGGCATTCCAGTCAATACGTCAGACAGGGAAGAGAGTGAATAAAGTACTTTTGGATTTTTCTGGATTACTGGTCTTTTGGTTGTTTTTCTTATTTATTAAACTTTAGGTGTGTATTATTAACCAAAAGAAAATGGCCCAAATAATGGTTAAGCACTTTCATAAGGTTTATTACCAAACTTCATCAGAACAATTCAAACAAACAAGCAAGAAATACTACAATAAGGTCTAGAGGGTGCTTTAATTGTGGTACTAAAGGTGTCACGTATTTAGTGAAGTACACCTCCTGTGCAAGTTTTCATATTGGCAAAACAGTGATCACCTTCAGAAAGAGAGTTTATGAAAATTTTTATGACTTGACCAACAAGAAATATTCAAATGCCTTGTACTGGCATTCTGTTGTATGCTCTAACAGAATTTTTTGTTTTTTTAATAATTGAACAAGTTACACCAAACCCTAGGTATGGTCATTGGCAGGCTCTACTTGAATACCATGAGCTGTTTTGGCAATTAAAATTAGATGCAAGTAGAGCCCTGGGACAATATCAGTATTTCATGTGTGTTAAAGTTGAAGGCTGCTAAATTGTGAGTTTTTTAGCCATAATAATTTATCTGCATTCTAGATCCAGTTTTTTATATATAGTATTGTTTTAAACAAATTTTGATATATTTACTGTAGAAATACTTATATATATATTTATAAAATGGATTTATGTTTGTGGTCATTAATATTTGTATTTGTGATATGCTTGATGTTGATTGGTCAATAATTTGTTTTAAGTAGGGGTAAACGTTTTGAATTGTTCTGATGAAGTTTGGTAATAAACCTTACGAAAGCGCTTAACCATTATTTGGGCCATTTTCTTTTGGTTTCTTGGTACAGTGTTTGCGTTTTTATTGTTTTTTTTTCTTGTTGCAATTTTTCTATGTTAATATGCAACCAATTAAATATATGAACAATAATAGAACACATGTCCCAACAATAGATTTTGAGAACATACCTGTAGTGTATATGAATAATAATTACTGATGCAGATAAGGGGTGGGGGAAGAGAAATTAATACATGCTGTCAAATACATATTTGCATACACATTCAATTTCTACAACATACCAGAGTAAACACAATAGTTTGTGGTATAAATCTTTATTTTAGTAACATGACACACTAGTTTACTACTGCATATCCTGTAGATCAATATTAGGCTGACAAACTTTATTTATTCAGTAGACACCTAACACACTATACTTACTGGCAGTAAACAATGTACTCCTTCGTATTTATCGCATTATATACTGCAAGATAGATCTGTACTCGCCAGCCTGTCAGCACAGCCTTAACAGTCTGTCTGCATGGGCCTCCACATTGCTAGCCCTTTTTGCTGCGGCTGTAGGGGGAAAAACAAACATTATGCATACCTGTCTATCACATACATATTCAGGCTAGAATTTGGTACAGATATGGATGAGATACTTACAAACTACTGGAGCATTCCGTGCCCGAGCATCTTGGATCTACTGGGTTAAGAGTGCCCCTTCCTACACTATAGGTTGGCATAATGATGCCATACCTGCTCACAAGTTCAGGGGATTCCAATGGCACTGGTGAGTTTGCATGCTAGATGGTCCCAAGCCTCTGCTTTGTACTGTGAGCCCTGGTATTGGCCCTGCAGCAGTCTATCATCATGGCTTTGACCCCAGTCATGACCCTGGACTCCAGAATACCCCAGTGCTGCACCCAAACGTGCACTGTCTCTCCAACGCCAGACATGGTTTCTGCACAGATCAAACTACAACAGGTTCTGGCTGCATTCCCTCCTGTGTGATTTAAATAAGGTGATATTCCTGCCCTTTGCCATTATCGGACCATTTTGAAAATGTTGATTACAGCTTAGTGGTGCGCAAATCCACTTAGCTGAACAGACTGCTGCTTAGACTTAACGCCTAAGCAATGCTCAAACTGGCTGAGCAGAGCTAAGCACTGCTAAGCATCGTTCAGTTCTCATTTAAGAAAATATTTCAGATTTGCAAACTAATTAATCATTACTGACATATTAGTAAGTATATATGATTTAATTTACATGACGTCCCTTATGTGCTTTCATTACATTACCCTGGGGTGTGACTATACTGTATGAGATACTTGTATTTACATGGGTGATTTCACATGTTTTATCCACTGACACTTCAATTTTGGGCCAGCTATACTACATTGGTTAACAAATATTAATTAATATGTAATTTAAAAATAAAAATAATTTTAACAATGCTTCCCATGTAAAAATGAAGGGCCTGTCTTGGTACTCGAACCATAAACTGCTGCATGCAAAGCAGGAAATGCAACCACTACTAATGCTGATTCATATTTGGTAATGTACTACCTGTCATTCTATCAACTTTCTAAGTCTGTATGAGCAATATCAGGATTTAATTCACTAAATAATGGCATACATTTGATTTTCAGACTTCTAATCCTTCAGACACTGTTATGTTAATGCAAACCCTGTTCCTCTAACAACTTTCTAAATTTATGAGAGCTGTACTTAAAATATGTCCCTATTTTTGGACCTTTGTCCCCCATTTGGTTGCTCTTTGTCTGGAATTTGAACACTAAGAGGTTTACAGGCATGGTTTTGTGTCTGAGGATACACTTGTACTGTAAAGTGCCAGTGCCGTATGGCACTTTCACAGTGCAGGGGGTGTATGACAGCACCTGTGACACACACCCTGCATTGGTTCCCATTGACAATCATGCTTTCAGTGTATGCAGACACTGAAAGCATTGTAAAGTGCTGTATGGCATTTTCACAGTGCAGGGGGTGTGTGACAGTACCTGTCATGCATCCCCTACATTTATTTCAGTGTCTGCTAACTCTTTCAGTGTCTGCGGACACTGCTTTAATTTTATTAATTGTTTTCAGTATCTGCAGACACTGAAAGTACTTAGAAAGTGCCATACAGTTTGACAGTGCAGGGGGTGTCGTGGATCTGCGAATACTAGTGCATCCCACCCCTGCACTCATTCAGTGTTCTCGTCCACAGATCCATTCCCAGTAGCATGTCTTCATGAATATGAAAGGCATGCTGCTGAGATGGCTATGCGGATGTGAAGACCATTCACTCCGTGTAGGAATAACACTATTCCTACATGCAGTTTATTGAATTCTGGGGAATGTATATAGTAATGGTTTAATGAGCTCATTGTAAATACATCCCACCTGTAGCAATGATACACAAAATTCTTTGTAAGTAGAAGGATGATTCCTTCAACAAGTGGTCTTTCTGTTAAAAAGTACTTTTTACTTTAAGAGCAAAAAGACTAGTGAGAACACGTTTTAGCTAGTGAATGTAATTTAGAAACAAAGCTGAAAGAAGCAAAAGGAGATAAGATCCTACCTTTGTGAAAGTGGATTAGGTGTCCAGAGCAGCAGTTCTGGGACAGATAATTAACTGCAGAGATGGAGGACCTGAAAGGAGAAACTGAAAGTTGTTCCTTGGGAAGGAATCCAAAAGACCTAACATCAGAGACAGCTTCACAGCAGTAGAGCATTACTATCAGACTGAGTTAAAAGCACTTGCTGTGTTTTCAGTTAAACCATGTAACATTGCTATTGCTTGGAAGAACCTGCTTTTAATTTTGTTTATACATGATAAACTGCATTCTTTAATAAGACGTGGGGTCTCATCTGCTTTAACCTTCTCTAATAAAAATACATCTATATACAAAGAAAAGAAACAGAAGTAGCACTGAAAATGTAATTGCTCCTAAATGGCAGTTATATCTTTTCAAGCTTATAAATTACAAATGCAAATTGAATCTCAGGGTTTTAATCTTAAACATGTGAAGTGTAAATATTTTAGATACATATGTAAATATTGTACATACTGCAAATATATATTGTGTGCTTCAGTGTCACATACCACTTAAGTAGCACAATGAAATACAATGGCATGACAGTTTGATGTGCTATATTTTCAGTGCCATATGATTATGATTTCTTAGAACTATATGATGGCAGTATTACAATAAGTATTCATGTATGAAACTGTTTTGTTGCTTGCACGTTACCTATTGCATCAGAGTGTATGCACTGTAAAATTTCAGCACAGCATTTTCAATTACATGTCCTGCGTTTTCTCTCATTCATTAAAATTCTACCATACTGTCTAATGCATATGCTGCAATCACTTGGAAAAGAAAAAAGTCTGGGTATTGTTTCGTTTCTGCATACTGCAATATATTTTATAGATTCTATGGAGCATGCCATAAAAATGCTATGCAAATGTATATATGCTTTTGTAAGCATGCTTTCAAATATCTTTTATATTTTCCTTAGGTATGTACTACTGTATATTCCTGTCTTTGTCAGATGCCCCAGTTTATAGTTCAAAATAGTCCACTGGTTTATTTACCTGATTAATAAATGCAAAAAATATAGATATAGATAGATGGATAGATAGGCAGAGAAAGACAGAGATAGATATATGAATACCTATATATTAACATGTGTATATGTATGTATGTATGTATATATATATATATATATATATATATATATATATATATATATATATATATATATAATGTACAGGTCTAAATCAGATGATAAAAGTTTCAAAACTTTGAACATCATATGGCCGAAGACCAGCTGATTGAAGTTTTGAAACTTTGAACATCAAAATAAAAAATATAAAAGCAAAAAAAGTTTGTTTTACAATTTTGCAGGGGGGCAAGACTCCCTGCACCCCCACACTCCCTTCTGCTTAAATATACCAACTTTGAGAATGCACTACATTGAGGACAATGATACATTTCCGATTCCGCGCTTTATGGAGATCTATATATATATTTAGATGTCTCTCTCTAGCTCTCTGTACATATATATATATAGATATATATACCAACTCCGAGATCGCACTACAGTGGGGTTAAGAAATTAACTTTTTCCTCACTGTAGTGTGATCTTGGAATTGGTATATTTAATTTACAGGGGGTGTGGGGCTGGATGGAGCACGCCACATGGAGGGGGGTGCAGGGGAGCTTGCCCCCCTGCAGAAAAGTAGTACAAAACGTGTTTACTACTTTGGTGTTGTTTTAGGTATAGGATATATTATTTAAATGTGATTTGTAGGTTTTGAAGTTGTGATGCAAAGTTTCAATGTTATGAAATTCGATGTTATGAATTTTAGACGTTATGGGTTTTAGATGTTATGGTCTCAATGTTCTGAGCTTAGATGTTATGACCTTTCGATGTTTTGAAGGGGATCCATAACCACATTATATATATATATATATATATATATATATATATATATATATATATATTTATGGTTCCCCTTCAAAACATCTAACACCCATAACATCTAAAATCATAACATCGAAACCATAACATCTAAAACCCATAACATTGAATTTCATAACATCTAAAATGTGGATCACAACATTGAACGCTGCATATCACATGAAAATAACATCCCCTTCACATATAATGACACCAAACTAACAAACACACATTTTACTATGTTTCTGCAGGGGGGCAGGCTCCCCTCTGCACCCCACACCCCCCAAAAATTAAATATACCAACTACGAGATCGCACTTTAGTGGGAAAAAGTTAATTTCCTAACCCCACTGTATCACGATCATCATAAAGAATGTACACATAATGTCCATATCACTTTCATGTCTGGCCTAAAAAAACAAATACAGATTGGCAAAATAAACACTGTATAAATAGATTAAATTCCTACAGTATATTAATAATAACTATAGAAATAAAAACTACAGCATCTCAAAGTGGTACCATAAAGCTATTTTTTAAAGAAACAAAAACATTCATTACTAGATAAAACAATATCTTACTCTGTGTGCTGACTTTTTCACTGGGGATCACTTTGCAATCACTGATTCTATCTCAGTGCCCTTTCCTTACTGGGAATAAGTTTACTTAAGTTGCATTTTGGCCACTTTTGTATGTGATCTTGTGGCTGTCTCTGTTTCTGAACCACGTGTTAGCCACCACCAAAACATTTGCCAGATAGACGTGTCGAATGGCCTTTCCTTTTTTATTCCTGTTACTGCATGTCTATACCACCCAACACCCCCTGCTAGTTATATATAGTACCTCTGAGAAAACAAACCGCTGGGTAAGGACAAGTTCCCTTACCACACTGTATCACAATCATATTCAAAAGACTGACAGCAGAAGCAACATTCAAATGAATGTTTGCTCACGTGAGACCTCACTTTTTTCACCACTAAGAAGCATTTGCTCATGTGAATGTTCTGCCGTTAAGACTACAAACATATATATATATATATATCTTTATATATATACATATAAGCACCACACACACACACACACACACACACACACACACACACACACACACACACACACACACACACTTATGATTATGTATATGTAGACAATGTAATCCTACTATGTTTTCCTTTTTTACCTCCATATGGTAAATGCATATTTGATTTTCAACAAATAAATCTGATGGGCACAACTAAGGATGGCACAGCAGTGATGTTGCTTCATTGGCCATGGGACTAGATCCTGTACCTTAAGTGTGCAATTTAAAGATTGTCACATGAGGCCCGTGTCTTCTTCTTCTTCTTCTTTCGGGTGTTCCCGTTAGGGGTCGCCACAGTGGATCATCTGTTTCCATTTCTTCCTGTCCTCTGCATCTTTCTCTGTCACACCAACCACCTGCATGTCCTCTCTCACCACATCCATAAACGTTATGTTAGGCCTTCCTCTTTTCCTGTTACCTGGTAGCTTCATCCTTATCATCGTTTTCCCAATATACTCAGCATCCCTCCTCAGCACATGTCCAAATCAATGTAATCTTGCCTCTCTGGCTTTGCCTCCAAACCTTTCAACCTGGGCTGACCCTCTAATATACTTATTCCTAATCCTGTCCATCCTCGTCACACCCAGTGCAAATCTTAACATCTTCAACTCTGCCACGTCAAGCTCTGACTCCTGACTTTTTGTCAATGCCACTGTCTCCAACCCGTATAATATAGCTGGTCTCACTACCCTCTTCTAGACCTTCCCTTTCACTCTTACTGGTACTCGTCTGTCACAAATCACTCCTGGCACTCTTCTCCACCCACTAAATCCTGCCTGTACTCTCTTCTTTATCTCTCTTCCACACTCACCATTACCCTAAACTATTGATCCCAAGTATTTAAACTCATCCACCTTCGCCACCTCTACTCCCTGCATCCTCACCATTCCTCTACCCTCCCTCTCATTCACACACACATATTTTTAGTCCTGCTGACCTTCATTCTTCTTCTCTCTAAAGCATATCTCCACCTCTCCAGGGTCTTTTCCACCTGTTCCCTACTCTCACTACAGATCACAATGTCATCTACAAACATCACAGTCCATGGGGCCTCCTGTCTGATCTTATCTGTTAACCTGTCCATCACCATTGCAAGTAAGAAAGGGCTCAGAGCTGATCCTTGATGTAATCCCACCTCTACCTTAAACACATCTAGCCTGTTACCCACTGAACTACATGGAGATGTTGCTCTTTATCATTTCCACATTACATGGTCAATATTTTGCAGGAATGGAACACTGCCTGTGCAGCTATGAAGACATCCGGGGATGCAGCATGCATTCCATTCCTTTTACTGTACTACCATACCATGCCTCTCTCTTTTAACACATTCGGTGATGCACTAAGAATTCCATTCCAGAAGGCTGGGTGCTAGGCTGGCAACTCAGCACCATAAAAACTCCACTGCCAATCATGAGCGGACAGGTGATCCACTGTCTTGACCCCTAACTGGAAAAAGCCAAAAGAAGAAGACATGCCTCCCTCTGAATACATCTAGGGACACCACATGCATTTTATTCCTTCTATTGTAGCACAATAGTGTGCTTCCCTCTGAACACATCCGGGGATGCAGCATGCATTCCATTCCTTTTATTATAGCACCATACCATGCCTCCCTCTGAATACATCCGGGGATGCAGCATGCATTCCATTCCTTTTATTGTACTACCATACCATGCCTCTCTCTGAACACATTCGGTGATACAGCATGAATTCCATTCCTTTTATTATAGCACCATACCATGCCTCCCTCTGAATACATCCGGGGATGCAGCATGCGTTCCATTCCTTCTATTGTACCACCATACCATGCCTCTCTCTGAACACATCCGGTGATACAGCATGAATTCCATTCCTTTTATTATAGTACCATACCATGCCTCCCTCTGATTACATCCGGGGATGCAGCATGCATTCATTTCCTTTTATTGTACCACCACACCATGCTTCCATATTCTGTCCATGTACTGTATTTACTATGTGTATCTCTTTCAGAATCTTCAAATTAAATGTTTAAGAAATACGATGGCCACTTTTATTATACTACTGTAGACATGGTATCAGCACCATTTGTTTATAACTATTACACTTAAAAATAATAAGAACAAAATCAAGTAACAAGAAACTGTATCAGTTGAACCATAAATGTGTAAATGAATTCACCAAACAATTTTGCCTACTTCCATAGGAAATGGCAATAAACATCTAATAAAACATTGTTTTCAACTAGCACCAACAAATTACTTTTTCTTGTATACACAGATAGCTTTTTTTTTTATAATTTTATAGCTAGCTATCTCCCCAATGCCATTGAAGTGGGCGTCTTACTCAATTAACAACATGGCAGTTGAATACTTTATTTTGTTGTCAGAGAAAAAGAAACTATCAGTACATGCAGGAAGGCAAGTATTCCGCTGTTGAATACACAAAAAGCTTCCAGTTTCAACCTCTGAGAGTCCATTATCTTGAGGTTACTAGCCTGTGGTCCCTAATGTCATACATCAACACTGTAGTACAGATGCTGTTAATTTGCAAGCTAATTATGCACCAGCTATTTTATTCTGAATTAATTGACTGGAAAATAACATGTTGCTCTAAATTACAGCCCTCGGACCATTCTATGATCTGTATCATTGTCCCTGAAACCAAAATACCCAAATCTTAAACTACATATGACAGATTTCTGGATCACAAACTAGTTTATAAAGCAAAACAACAAAAATAACTGTTGATCATAATGAATGATTGTTAGCTTTATAAGATATGCTGTTGTCCTCTAGCATTATCTGAGAATAATATGTGGTTTCAATTGCAACAATTCAGGGTTTAAAAAAATAAATCACCTGATCCTCAGGATATGATTCAGAACATTTCATCAGCAGTTTTAGGTATTATTGCCCATTTAAAACAATTCAAAAGTGTGACATCCTGGGAAATTATCAGTGTGGATTCTGCATTTAAACTCTTTACATAAATTACTAACTTAATTAAGAAAGGAAAAATAACAATAATATACAAACGCAAATACTAAACTTTTGGCCTGGGTGCTGTCTAGCATACTTTGACTTAATAGGCAAAAGGAAGTGTCACTTCAGCTGTCAGTACTGACTGTTTTCCAGTTGTTGTTCATTTTTTTCTGTTTGAGCTGCTATGTGTGGTATTTAATTTTACAACCTGAAACCACCTTTTGCTTTATCTGTCTAAGCAAACCTGTTAACATAGTGGCACAGGAGAAAGATGTAAGGATGCATTATTTGTGAGTTAGGATTGAATACTTGCTACCTACATGAGGAGGTTGGCTAGAAGACATTTCTCAGTCACAGTTAATGGCAGTGATAGTAAAGAATTCACCTGAAAAAGGTAGAAATAATTCATTTTAGAAAGATAAATATTCCCACTGTGGTGAGGGTAGTAGCTCACCTTGCACAAATACCTCTTGAAGAGGTGGATGATTCAGCAATACAGGGATTTTTAAGAAATTAAGAATGACAGCTGTTAGCTTGCTTTGCTCATAGCCATTTGGTATCAAAATTGCTCCATATAAAGTAGCAGTAGTGTTGCTTTTTGGAAGGGCTGTACCCTGCCCTTCCCATAATATTTTGCATTAATGTATCAAATTCCAAGATCAAAACACACCTGAGAATAGGTAATCTGTTCATGAGATGGTTATTTCAATACAATGCCTTTAAAAATGGACTGTTTCTGTGAAAGAGAACTGCAGACTTACAGTACTAGAAAGATGAAATTATTTTCATAGATAACATCATATTGCCCTTATCTAAGGAGAAGGAACATTCTCTATAGGTTTATTTACAAGAAACAACACTAGACCTGCAGAATTACCTTTCTTCTCTTCAACTACTTTACTTCTGTTGAATGAATTAAATGAAAGAGTCAGAACATCTCACAAATTATATAAACTTAAATTAAAACTCAAATTTGACTCCTAGCTATGGTTATTAAGGATTCATCAGATGTAAAGCGGCATAAAACCATGGTTAGGATGAAGGAAATGGACAGAGCCCTGCATAATGACACTATATTAGCTTGGTTCCAAATCATTTGAATGAGCCATGAAGTATTTAATTTACATTTTTAAATGGGTAAGTGATATCTTCCTAATATACCCACGCTCTGGAGAAATCAAGGAAATATAATAGACCTACGCTCTGGAAACATCAAGCAAATATCTTAATCTCAGAGTCACCATGTTTTGATCATGAAGAAACTATATAACAAAGAAGTTACAGCAAGTTCTCACCTGAATTCATATGCAAGCTGTTTCATGAAAAGTGTAACAAAAAGATTTTCATTTTTTTGTAGTATAATTGAACTTATATTGATACCCTTAACATCTGTTTTGATATGTGTCAAGTAATTCCATATTAGTTTTCTAAGAATGATGAAATTGCACATACTACTTAGTTATGCATACTGGTCAAAATTAGATTATATAATTCATCAATGAAGTAAGTAAAATGAGTGCAAACAATATGCAACATAAAATCAGAGAAAAGTTATGACTTTACAGGTAAGTCTTTAACTATGGTCAACACTGTAAATTTTACTTTTTAAAGTATATAAACAAACCATTCCATAAATCATTATTTTGCCATGCGTATTTATGAAAGAAAAAATAGTTTTGAAGAATGTCATAGAATTTCTTCAAGTTCAGTTTACAAACTATTATATATGTGTAGTCTAACTTTATGAGAGTTTTATTATAAGTAGTACACGCTGTGTCAATCATTGGCTAATAATGATGTTAAATGCACCTTTCTTCATTATTATAGCCTTCATGTGGTCACATACAATAGAGGTATAAGAATAACCTTTGTAAATATTGTTGCCAGAATAGTCTTCCCTGTTTATCATCCATGCAAACTATAAAAAAATATATATAAAAACTCTATCTATGCTACTATCATATCCAGCTGAGTATATACAACACACATGACCAGCTTCAAATGTATTATTTACAGCTTCATTAATTTTACTATCCCAAGAGCAGTTGTTTTATGTAAGATTTGAATTACTGAACTGCCTACTTAGAGAAGTTTGGATTACAGCTTGTCAGTGTTGCATAAGCAGCTTCATTGCTTGGAATAAGTGCGATGATATGAGGTAGTGCCTGCTATGCAAGAGAGAGTAGAGCAGTGCATGTGTAACATATGCCAACATAGCTAGCTGGAGTTTTTTAAAGAATTTTAGGTCATATGTATATCAAACTGAATTGTACAGATGCTTGTCTTAAGAAAGTATTTGTAAAGCTGCTTGCATTAAAAATGTATCAACAGTGGCTCCTGCTGGACATAAAAGAAATATTCATGCATGCCAGCTTAACTTAGGAAAAGTAGTTTGAAATTAAATTACTTGGTATAAGCCATAAAGATTGTATCTTGCAAGTCTGAATGCAGCTAGAGATGGAATGTCAGTGAAAACAAGGACTAGGCAGTTGTATTGTCCTTAGCAGTGAGCTAATTGCTGTCCTGGAAGGGTAGAAGTGTTGGAATAGTTTTATAGCTTTCAGATGCTATAACACATTTTAGCAAAGCTCTATGTGTGTGTATTGTAACACATATGTACAAGATCCTGGTTCAGCTTCTAGTAAAGGGGTAGTGTGGTAACCACAGTGTCAGGTGACTTGATATGATGTCATTCTCTTATCCAACACTGAAATGATGCTTTAATAGTAGATGAGACAGAAATCTCAGTGCAGTCTGTTTGTGAAACCTGACAAGAAAGAACACTCACCCACATCATCTTGGCTTGCTCTATTAAGTAAGTAGAGAACAGTAATTCTTTAGATCAGTAAGGAAAATATTATGAGATTAGTTAAATATTGTTTTTCTGTATCTGTGTGAATCTTTCCATCTGTATTATTTTTAATATTTCCTCAGTTTGAAACTCTGGTGTTTATTGTAAATAGATATTTAGTATTTTAATTTTCTTGTGTTATTTATTATTAAAACTATTGAAAATTGTCATTGTGGCTGGTCTTTTTAGGAAATATTTAACTTTTGAAAGTTTGTTTGTTTGTGTCTTTCAGCTTTTCCCGGTTAGGGGTTGCCACAGTGGAACTCCGGTCCGCTAATGATTGGTAGTGGATTTTTACATACCAGGTTACCAGCCCTGATGCACAACCTTCAACGGAGGCATGCCCCATTCATGTATGCCTCCACACAGAAGACGATCTAGCTGAGAATCGAATGGGACAATGTCTTGCTATGAGGCACCAACGCTACCAGAGCACCACCACCGCAGAGAAAGTACTTATATTTATTTAGTGTTGCTGTGGCATCATGCTCCTGAATGTCTTGCTGTTCGGTCAACATTATCATTGGTATTAGTATTAATTTTACTCAGTATAACTGGTACCCTGTTAAGAGACTTAGAGTAACTGGCTGGTGGCAGTGCAACTTCCTTATAGCCGGGGAGGAGGTAGAGCTAGTTATCTGTGCCAGCCTTTCCCAGGTGTGTGTGTGTGTGTGTGTGTGTGTGTGTGTGTGTGTGTGTGTGTGTGTGTGTGTGTGTGTGTGTGAAAATCAAATCTCAAAGAGTGTGTATGTCAGCTACTTGGAACAGGGTCACAGTGCTCCTTAGTGGTCAGTGTGTATTCTAATTTGAGGCCTGGAGAGAGAGACAGAGAGTCCATCCCCAGGACTGGAGTGTTTTTCTGTGTGCTCTTAAGGGAAATTGTGCTTGGTGCAGAGAGCTGCATCTGAAAATACTGTGTGCATCTATTTCTCTCAGTGAACATTCCTCCACCAGTGTCCATGGTGAGGATTGAGGTTCCTTGATCACTCTCCCAGAGAAAGGAGCTCACAATGAGTGCAATAAGGAAATCTGAAGATGTCATTTCATCCTAGAATGAGTATTCTTAATTTTTCTGATAATATGCAACCTCTGGGAATTGCATACAAAAGTTATGAAAGTCTGTTCTGGGACGGGAGAGGAGTGAAGGTGAAATTCCTTCTTCCCCAAAATACCCACAGCTTTACTTAGTTCTTTTTCAAGGAATTTTTTTCATCTTTATTTTGTTTTGCTCTCATTCAGTATGTATTGGTTCTTACAATAAGTTAAACATCACTTTTGTCCTTGAAACATTGACATCCATGAAGTGGATGAAGTTAAAATACTGTGATATCACTATTGCAATGAAATATAAAACAGAATGTTAAAATAATCTTATATGCTATCACACACACACACACACACACACACACACACACACACACACACACACACACACACACACACACACACGTGTGCCCACACACACACACACACACACACACATCCCTCACATGACACATGCACAAATATACACACATACAAAGACACATGCACACAGACACACACACTCTCTCACACACACACACACACACACACACACACACACACACATATATATATATATATATATATATATATATAACATATAGCAGTAAGGAGGAAAAAACATTTTCAACTCAAACTGGCTTTACTACAGGTTGCTGTATTTCTTTTTCTAGAATGCAAAGTATCTGAGCAACAAGGGACTCAGGCTAAACAATGCCAATGACTCTTTGTCATGGCAAATCACAGCCAGGATGATTCTTTTGTGTGCAGAGACAATGATTATTTTCCTTTGGGAGAGTTTTCCCTTGTTTGTGTTTATGCAAGTGTGTAAGCTGGTGTATATAAATCTGGTAGTGTGTGTGTGGGTTGTGTAACTTGCCTCTACATTGTGTGGTGCAAAGACACTCCATCCATGCAAAAATTGTTACAGTTTAAATTCTCTCCCTTGCATATTTTGTGTATATCTTTTCACTTCTGTGGTTTGTCAGCTTTTAGGCATTCAAGTTTTGTAGTGTACCTTCAAATTAATGCATCATCTCCATAAAAAATGCAGCACTAAACATTCATTTTTGTAAAGAAAAAAAATGAGTGAAAAGCCCCAAAATATAGAACATATACTATAAGCAAATATTATTAAGTTAACATTATATTTTAAGTTGTCAAGCGAAAATGTGCAAGAATATGTCATCAGTGGTCTATAAACACCAGGAAAACTTAGGCTAGAAATCTCTGTACCTAAACTGTGCAAGAAAATATACTTTAGTGACTTGTGTGTTGTACATAGTAATAGCAGGAAAATTATGTTATTATTTCAGTTATCTAGATTTATTGTACCATTTTGGAAATCATCCTTTTATCCCACATCAATGTGTATGTGCTGCTGGTATATAGACGTGTAGTGTTGACAGTAGGACAACCAGAGAATTATATTTTATTTTATCATGTAACAGCAAGATAATGAGCCTTACAAGAAGGTCTAGCTGTGAACTTTATGCATTGTACATTTCACATAACACGTTCTCAGTGGGAGCTTTGCTACCGTACTCTCTGCAGGTATGTCCAATATGAAGCATTCTAATGTCAATGTGTAGCCATATGAAATTTTAGCTGCAGCTGGATTTCATTTTATACTTTGATTTACTAAATATACTTCAAGTGACCTAAACTGTCTTGACTGTGTTCATGTATAAAAGTTATCAGTATCAAGTTGCTGATCACCTAATACTTAGTGAATGCTCTGCTATGAGTTTGCAACTTATGTTTATCTCTGCCTGTGATGGTCTGAAATCTGAACCATTAAAGGCTGGCTGCTTTGCTTTACTTCTAGATTTCTGATATCCACATTTGCCTCTCCGTTAGGATTACTTCATCATGCTGCTAAATCTGCAGTGCAGTAAGGCAGCTTTCCTAAATGGGTTTTTAACTATTGCTTAACATTTCCAGTCTTAATGGCATTGTGTGCTACTAGTAGTTAGCTGTTTATGACAACAGACATGGGTGACAACACTTCATCAGTGCATTACGATTCTCTGCAGTCTCTCTTCTCTTTTTATTTGCTGTATTCTGAACTGCTATTTTCCAGCGTGTTACATTAGAAAGCTGTATCATCATTTGTCCCGGTCCCCTTCAATAAACACATCACACCAAATGACACTTGACGAACTTTATTAAACTTCCATAACATAGCTTTGTTCACCAAATTCATTAATTACAACTAACCATAATATATTTGATTCTAAACACAGCATAAAATCCCTGTAATGTTAATCAGAGCAGTGTACCTACTCACCTTGCCCAGTATGCAAGGTCCATACCTCAGCTTGCTTACTTTACTTTTGAAGCAGCATCCCATCTCACTTCATGCACCATTCATTGAATTACCTTCCACCAAATAAGCAGCATCCTTACCTCAGCTTACTTATCTATTCAGCAAGCTTCCTCCAACTGCTCATTTTCCTTTCTCCAGATCCTTGAAATGACCATCCAGACACCAGAGGGGGAACAGAAGAGGGAAAGTCTGCCCCTCTTCTCCACCTACCCCAACTGATAAAATAACCCTAATCCCCCAATCCACCAAAAAAAAGTGGAGGGTGGGTGGGTAGCAAGTTCATGCCAAAATGTGATTGTTTACCCAGCTACACTTGTCTAAACCTTTTAAGCCCTCCCCATCCTTATCTCATTTCCTCCCAACCATCCCTGCCTCCACTTAACCCTTTCACCTCCCCAACCCACTTAACTCCCACTAATATCAATCTAACCTCTCATGAAGATGTCCCGGGACAACATGGTTTGTTGCCAAACTTCATTTATGGTTAAATCAAAGCAATCAGGTCATTATTCATTTTAGCACTGAAATGCACAGTCATGTTTTGCCGTAGGAAAAGATATAGTTTCATAGTTAACATCTTCATTGTTTATCAAGCCATGGCTTTAAAATAATTAACACTATAAATGTAAGCAAAAAAACACAAAATACAAGAACAATTGTATAACATTATCAGTGAGATAATGACACATACTTAATATAAACCATTGTTAGGCAAACTATCAGTCTTAAGATGCAGGGTAAAGTGCATGTTAACCATTGATAAAGGAATTATGTACCTAATCTTCCTTTTTAATAATTATAAGAATAGCAAAATTGATTTAAAAGCCACTTCAAGCCAATGGTTATTATGAGTTACTGTAGTGCAGCATGAAGGAGGGTGCTGCATTCCTGAGTGTGTTTTCCTTTGTATGGGATGTTAAATGGGTGTCCCCATCTGTCTAAGATGGTGGTAGATCAGGTGGATATAAAAGATCCCGTGGTACCTATCAAAAAGGTTAGGAATTTACTCAATGCCCTATGTCAAATTTCCCCTACTAGTATAAGTACCATCCCAGGTCTCCTGTAAAAAGAGGCTACTAGCCTAGTGATACTAACCCAGTCAAAAAAGGATGAATAAAATAAATAAATAAATAGATAAAGCATTTACCAAGATATGTAATGACACAACATTGTGCCTTGAGTAATGTTACAGATCCAGTCGTGCAATTAACAAATTACAACCAAAACTCTACTGCCTCCTAATGCTTAGATGTTTTGCATCTGTATTTAAATGTTCCAATTATGCATTTGTAAACAGATGTTTTCCTCTATATAGTTTGATACCTTTTCTATAATAGTTCAGGCTACTTTAATGAGATTGTAATAATAATGTATAGCAGACCATCTATCAATGATAAACTGATGTAGCCAAAGTAATTAAATTTGAATATGACCAAAATCAAAATCAGCTGACACTAGAATCTGTCTTAAATATGGGACCTTTATGCTGCATTAGTGGCAGTCATACTGTACCACAATTACCCATGCAGACTTATTAAAAATCTGACATTACCATATTGCTGAACCATGGAGCCTGCTAACCATTTTTAAAAATGACGTAGTTTGCAAACATAATAACTAAAGAAAGAAGAGAAGGAGGAGCTAATGAAACATAATAACTAAAGAAAGAAGAGAAGGAGGAGCTAATGAAACATAATAACTAAAGAAAGAAGAGAAGGAGGAGCTAATGAAACATAATAACTAAAGAAAGAAGAGAAGGAGGAGCTAATGATAACTTCTGATGATGATTTACATATCAGTAAAAGCACATTCACACAGTATTTTGTTTCCTCAGCTTTGTCATATTAGTATGTAGCATTACAGGCAGACATACATAGTAGCAAACCTCCTCATTTGTGTACTGTTACCTACAGCCATTTCCACAGCTCTTCTATGCTGTCTCCGGCTATGAGGTAAAGTTATATAGATCGCCATGCACACATTCACAAGCCTCTTCTCTTACATTAGTGGTCATTTCAATAAAACTAAGATGTTGAAGTTAATTCACTGAAACTGCTTCAGTGATGATGAAATATTAATTTTTTCCACTGTTATATGACCGTGGTACAGTTAAGTCTGGGGGTATGAAGGACTTGGCTCACACATATGGTGATGTGTGTGTGTGTGTGGGGGGGGGGACTTGACCTTTTATAAAAAGGCTGTTACCAAGGTTTGCTTGAAGTAGTTTTTTGTGATTTTTGCCATTGGGGAAATTTGTGATATGAATCCCTTTTCTCCTATCTCACATTAGCATATACAGTTAAAGAAAACCGTGCACACATACCTTCAGATCTTTGTGTTGTTTCTGGGTACAGATGCATATAGTTGTGTACACAGACCTACTCCAATGCATCCTATTATAAAAAAAAAAATCACAGAAGCCTGTCTCCTGTTATAATAGTGCAGTTAGAGAGAGCCAAGCAGATAACAGGCCTCCTCAGTTGTATCCTTCAAATATGCAGCATTACTTAAAGACAGCTGTGCACACTGGACTTCTGGTGTGTACCCTGTTACTATGTTCAGATACTGTGGGTAACTGTACACTGCTTCAAATTTGTGCACATTAAGAATACATCTAGCATCACACTGAGTACATCTAGCATCACACTAAGTACATCTAGCATCACATTGAGTACATCTAGCATCACATTGAATACATCTAGCATCACATTGAGTATTACCTTTGGTCAGCTTATCAAGTGTTATTTGGTTGTGGCTTGGTTGCTCTTCTGCTTAGTTAATTATTGTCAATCACCTTGGACTTAATTTGTTGTCACCCAATTATATGACTGCATATAGCATGGCTGGAGTTCATTGACTAAATAAGGCACTATATGGGTGGATAATGTCTTGGACAATAGTTAAAACCCTAGAGGGGCAAATGCATGCCATGCCTAGCAAAGCAGAGTGGTCTGTCAATCATATCCTTCCAGGCTGACAGATATTAGACTCTCTTTGAATGACACCAAAAAACTAATGCAATTATTGCAGTCAATTATTTTTTGCTCATATTCTGGAATTATCCTTAGAGAAGGCAGAATGCTGCTCAGGTGGTCAATACTTAGGCTCATACCTGCCTTAGACACATCATTTGAGAACTCCATATTGTCTCTCTTCCTACAATCCAGGGAGGTACACCTCAAGCCATTGACACCACCATGATCTATGACATACTTATACTGGTACTTTTTGTTCAAAGACCTAGGTGCATGGGTGATCTGACAGATCCTGGCATTAGACAGGCAAATCTCTCTTTCTTTGCTCAGACTCGTAAGAGGCACATCTGTATGTCTTACAATGGAGTCATCTATATCAAGAATGTTTCATTAGATTGATGCCTGCCTTAGAGACTCAGTATCTGTAATTTTGGAACTCCTTGTGCTATGTGAGGAGGTAGGCTTAATATTCTAAATGTGCTTTGTGCTTTGTTTTGGACGTCTTTGAATTTTAGGTGAGCTAATCCTTTGAACCTCAGCATATGATGGATTGTGTGTATTGTGATGGCATTGCAGAGGTGTAATGTGTGATGTACTGCTAAAAATGTTGGTGTCCCAAGTGTCCTATGTGTGAAATGTATGCCTCCAAGGATATTATATATGTACATCTCTCACATGTGTTATGCTAAGTAATAGATGATCATCAGACACCATGACAGTTCTTGTATTATCTCAAGATACCCATCACATTCAGGCTGGCTAAGAATTTTGTGAGGAAGTGCTGGTCCATGATACTGACAAGAATGACTCTGGAGTTTTGGGTAACTATAAGTGCTTGTTAGAGTTAATCATATTAATAATAAATAATATAAACTGAATAATGTTTAGGTGGACTTACTACTGAGTATTTAAATTTCAGTACAAAACAACTAGCCTGGAAACCTTTTTCTATGACCAACAACAACCAGTAAACTAACTATAGTAAAAAAAATAATAATTTGATACTAAAATTAGTGCAAACTGCGTCATAACAGTCAATACTAAGCAGTTTCATCGAGTCCTTTACCTGGTAAGTAGTTTAAGGGGACAGTCTTTTCAAAATGATACTTAAGTGCTTATTGTCAACAACAGCCAATAAACAGGGAGAGGAAGGGGATTATGTTCTCAAATTATTATAAGGGGCAGAGAACAACAGATATACTTGGTTGAAGAACACAACTACAACAGGGTGAATAGGAGGGGAAAACAATTAGACCCTTAGGTCAGAGAACACTGACCTGGAACTGACCCAGTGCAAAAACAAGCCCTGAACTAGCCTGATGTAGACTCAGAACACACGAATGAAACCGTGGCTTAATAACAACAGTCAGACCACTTAAAACAGGAATGCAGTGCAACTATGTGTCGGAATCACTAATATAAACTTAAAGACATTAGCCAAAGGGAGGCTGTATGAACCACCTTGCCTTCATCTACAGCTCTGGTGACTAACTCAAAAAAGTCAACCAGGTTGAGCAGGCATGATCTACCCTTTGGAAAACCAAACTGTGTGGGATCCAGAGTTTGGAGATTCCCTAAATCCTTGTTTATTAGATCCATGATGATGTGTTCCATAGATTTGCATATCAGACTTGTCAGGCTAATGGGGCGATAGTTCCCAGGGTCTTTAGTCACTCCTCCTTTGTGGAGAAGGATGACTGCTATAGCAGTGCACCATTCAGAAGGGACAAAGGCTGAGGCGAGGCTGTGATTGAACAGGGTACACAGGTGAGGTGCCAATTTGCTCTGTAGTTCATGTAGAACACAGCCAGTGATATTGTCAGGTCTAGGCCATCTTGCATGTTTTACAAATAGCCTTAAGTGTGTATTTGGAAGGATGATTAAAATGCAGACATAAAGAAATACAAACGTGACACTTAACAAGGCTTGTAAAGGAATCCCATGCATGCAATTACCAGTCGGCAAACCCATTTCTTTTGGCACCTAGGTTCCTTCATCCTTTGAGAAGAGAATGCTTCTTAAATATCAGAATGTTTCATTACTGAATAAATAGTACTCTTTCCAAAAATGCATCTAACATATTGAAAATAAAAAATCCTTTGTACTTTTTCTTAGAAATCAGAATATCAGCCCACACCAGGCATTTGTGAGCATGTTTATGAAGTTTTTTCTCTTTTCAGATGTAAAATTTAGTTGAAATGTTACTTGTCTTTGAAACCTTGGAGTAGAATCAAGACCTGTAAGTTATGACAAAGTTATGATGATAGTAAACCAGGATAAAACATCTGCACTTTTATGGTTAATGTTTAGAAAATAAAATTGACTGGTACATAATAGCAAATTCATTTCATTTCTTATGAATGAACTTCTTCTAAATGAGGGCTATCACAAAGGGCAAAAGCTACCATCGTAGACATGCAAATGTCAGAGCCTCTTGTTGACACACGATATGTAGCTTGTCTTTTTTTTTTTTTTAACCATTTCTATGCTTGATCTTTTCCAGGATTTATAGAAACACAAGACAGGAGTACTGTATGGTGAAACAATCAGGTCTGGTGTTTTATATAATTTTAGATAATAACGTTAGCTGCAAATTAAAGTAAATTGCTTCTGAGAAGTTCCCGAACATTACGGCTATCCTACAGGATATAGATCAGCCCTCTACTCAAAAATAAAAGCAGAGTATGAACTTGCTAATAGTTGTGCATATGTATATCAAGGGCCCATGCCGTAGCATTCGCTGGAAATCCAGAGATCAAGGCAGATGTAGTGTAACAACATGTTGCCGGCACTCATATTAATGAACACATGGTAAAAGAGAATGCATTGAAACAGTATAGTTATGCAAAATAATATTTCCTTCTTGTTTCATGGATCTGTTTTTATCTCCTACATAATGTAAGTTCTGCCTGTCATCACAACAAGATCCTAGCAAATTTTCTGGAACATCAAAAGGCCATGTGCTTCTGTAATATGTCTGAAAGCTAGCAAAAGTTTTAATTTTGCAGACACTGGCATATGTCTTTTTTGTAGATATATCCTTGCAAACACTCCATAACAGCAAGGGAAAAATAACCTAGGCCAGCCAGGTACTTTACTTTGCTTGTTACTCACATTTTTCGGTACCCATGTGTCAGAGTACAAGGAGAAAACGCTGCCAGGAAAAAGGCAAAGTCAGTAGTACTGTGCAGATATAACGTTGTGCTATGTGTGTGTGTGTGTGTGTGTGTGTGTGTGTGTGTGTGTGTGTGTGTGTGTGCGCATCTGCATGTATATGTGTGTCTGTGTGTGCACATCGATGTGTATGTTTGTGTGCGGGTTTGTGTGTGCATGTGCATATGTCAATGTGCAAGCATCTGTGCATATTTGTGCATGTGGGTTTATGTTTGTCTGTGTGCATCTTTGCACGTGTTCATGTGTGTATGTCTGTATGTGTGTCTGTGTGCATTTTTGCATGCCTGTGGGCATGTATATGTGTACGTGTGTGTGTGTGTGTGTCTAAGTGTGCGTGTGTCTGCATGTGTGTGTGTGTTTGTGCCTGTGTGCATGTGTCTGTGTGCGTGTGTGTGTGTCTGTGTTTACATGTATGTGTGTGTGTGTGTGTGTGTGTGTGTGTGTGTGTGTGTGTGTGTGTGTGTGTGTGTGTGTGTGTGTGTGTGTGTGTGTGTGTGCGTGTGTGTGTGTGTGTGTATGTGTGAGTGCATGTGTGCCTGAGCTAGCTTTTACTTTTTTGAAAAAATAATTATTCATGAACTCATCAGAATTTGCTTTTTTTTTCAAAATAAAAAAGTCTGTATAAAGCAAATCAATTATGCTCTTAAAATGGTGTACCTTCAATTTGAATGCTATTTGAAAATTTTTGGGGGGTTGTGCAAAAAAATGAAGATGCAACCTATTTTTGTCTTTCATTAACATTATTTTATTATTCCCAAATCAAGCAAATTACCTGAACCTTCCAGATTAATGCCTTAACATCCAAGGAAAGAGAAAGATACTTGAAAATATAAAGATGTAAGGCAATACTATGGCACTGTGTAGTTATATATTCCCAGTAAAACAATGGCACCTTCTTCTATGAAAAAAGTAGTCTATTTATTAAACCAGAAATGATGTAAGCGCTTTCACCTAAAAAGGAGGTTAAACCATGTAATAATTGTAACTTCTGCCAGTATGTAATAGTATCGAGGGAGTTTTTCCATCCAGACCTGAATAAAACCTTTTGGTTTAATGCAGAAGGAAGATGTGACACTGAACATCTTGTCTATCTTGCTATCTGTGAAACCTGCAAGGCCTTTTATGTAGGTGAAACAGGAAGTTTAAGTTTAGAATTAAGGAACATCTATATGATATACAGAAGGAGGTTTCTATAAATGCCTTAGCTAAACATGTTATGAATACCTCTAATTTACACACAATTAAGTTTTATAAAATAGAAAATATCAGGGTTAGCAATAGTCTAGGGGATATTAGCAATAAAACAGAAGTAAATGAGACAAAATGGATAATTAGACTAAGGAATGATGTAGGCACGGGACTAAATTATAAAGTCCCAATATATACTTGTAGTTATTCATTTTCATATATCATGTATACACCCTCATTTATGGGTTTTCAAACAACTAACCCCCCCCCTTTTTTTTTCACTTGACATTCTGTCAGTTCAGTATTCAGGGATAGTTTGCATATTTATTGTTTATTCAGGCATAGACTTTTAGTTTTTATAGCATACACACATATTTTTATATATTATATCTAGTCAATAGTTTTGTATATGTTTTAAATGTTTTTATCTTTTATTCCATGAAAGCTTTCACATGTATTAAGTTTAGTTCTTCTGTGTTTTGTAATATGTCTTTAAATGGTGATATTTTTGGTAAGAGATTTTTAATTGGATACGTCTTTAACTAATTAAATAATTTAATATTTAAATGTTCATGTTAGATGCCATTGCAAATATGTCTGAAGAAGCAGTGGGTCACACTGTGAAAGCGCTTACGTTATTTCTGGTTTAATAAATTGACTACTTTTATCACAGAAGAAGGTGTCATTGTTTTACTGGGAACATATAACTACACAGTGCCGTAGTATTGTCTTACATCATTATTTTATTATTGTTAATTCACAGTATGCATGCAACATTTCTTCATAAATGATCATTTACTGCAGACTTGAAATGACAAGCACCTTCATAATCAACATAATAACTGAAATAATAAAAAGGAAAACATTACAAATATTGTGGAATGCATCCTATTCAGAAGCACTGTAACAATTTTGATTTCTATAATTATATAATAATTTCACTCATCCTTAATAGCCATATTGTTTGGCAATACCGACATCTACTATTTCGGCACTTTCATTTGAATCTGCCAGCACAGACAATTTGTACATTTTTAAATTTAATTAGTTTTCAGTAATAATTTAGAATATCATGAGTTGGTTGCCAATCGTAATCTGCTTATTATGTGTTAAAGACATGGATACCAAGAAATGCACAGGTGAATCTTGGCATCCACGTTGTGAACATATAATAAAGGGTCATGATCAGACAGCTCATCATAATTCTTTGTAGTGCATGGAGCTTTATCTGCTCCATCTACCACTAATTCCACCCCCCCCAAAAGAAAAGGTGCTAAGGGTTCTGCCAGTTTTAAAATCTATAAAGCACTTAGTGATTGATGTCAGAAAGAAATTTTAACACATTGTCTTATGTTACAGAAAGTCAGGGACAGATTATGGGTACTCACAGCAGGCAGAAAGAAATCTATTCTTTATTCTGCTGGTTTTGTTTTCTGGTCAGCACAGGCACCTTTAAATGCCTAGCTCAACACCTAATCTTAACCACTGAAGCAAGGGGTGCTTAACATTTGTTAAGATTGGGTTTTGCATGACAGAAGCACTGAAATGATTCTTCTTTTTTTTTTTTTTTTTTTTAACTTTTAGGATTTCAAAGCTTAATCACCGCGCTCTATGCACTACAGTTATTTTACCTTATTCAGTGATGCAGATACAGCCCATAACTTTCCTATATGCTTAGCAGAAAGCTACACATGCTGCCTAGCAGTGGTGGCTGGTGACATCAAATCAAAGGGGGATGCAGGAGACAGCTGAATGGGTGGGTTCAATGAGAAGGGGTGTGACCAACTAAAAGGGGAGGGGTTAAGCTCAAAACCACAAAAACTGTAACTTTAATTAAATACGCTGTCCTAGGTGCCAAACCATCATTATGAGAGTCCAAGCAAGACAAAATGAAGTGTAAAAGAAAGAAAATATTTCAATGCATTGGCTGCATGACAGCTTACTTATAATATCTAGATAAAAACAAAAGGTTGAGTGGCATGAAAAAATAAATTACTTTTTAAATACATTACTGGAATGACAGTCAAAGTCAAGTATAAAAAAACAAGCAGCACTCAATTCAAACCACTTCTCCTTGCACTGCAGTTCTAATTATAATTTATATTCAGCTTTATTAAAGTACCAAGTTACATGCTGAAAGTAGCAATCTTTTACCCAAAAAAGACCTGCTGCCTGATAACTATCTACTTGTTTCATGGGGAAAACAAAAAGTAAAAAATGAAAAGCAAACAAGACACAAGCTCAAGATACATTGTTTAAACACTGCACAGGTTATGGACCACACACAATAGATTGGCATTTTGTTTAGTTTACAGGTAAACCTGCAAAAGATGACTGCAAGTCTCCAACAAATATAATGAGCTTTTTAAAATAATGTAATCATGTCCTTTATTACAAATACTGTCATATGTATTTCAATACCCAAGGCTTATATATTATCTAGTTATGTAAGTATTCTCTGCATGGCAACAACAGAAAGGCTTTCAATGTTGGCAATTCTTTAACTGTATGCTTATTAAAGCTTACTTCCATCTTACGATTTCAGACAAACTTACCTGATGGTCATTAAAGCATTGCTACTTAAACACAGAGCAACAGGCACTTTCTGAATAATAATAAGCATAAATCAACAGTATAAAAACATGACAGAAACCAGAAAATTATGCAACACCAAGGACAGATGAAAAGCCACTGTAGTACTTGTGTCTACCTTGGATGGGGGGATACTCTGCACATTTTCACTGCATAACTGCTCCTTGCCTTGCTTGGACACATCCAGAGTCACTACATGGGGGAGTGGGGTGCAACAAGTATAGGTTCATAGATTAGTACTAGGCTAGCTGTCCTTGTGGACTGCTTAAGCCTAGCCAGTTACCCCATGTGAGAATCAAACCCTGCACCTTTTGTTTGTAAGATAAACACTTTAACCATTATGCTAACCTCTCACCCCAAATATCTTTGGCTGACTGTGATGGCCGTGACACATCTGTCATACCTCTCAACCTCAGAGCAAGAAATCTGGACAAAGCCATACATAGAAGTGGGATACATGTCCAAAAATAAGGACAATTGTTAAATATTGCTCTTATAAACTTACAAAATAATAGAATAGATGGTTTTGCATTAGAATGGATTTTCTGAAGGATATGAAATCTGAAACTCAAATGTCTGTCATTATTTTCTAACTTCATTCTTTAATGATTTGCCACTAATTTTCCAAAAAACACAATTTTATGAAAAACAGACCAAAAATGTGATGCAAAAATATAAAATAGCCACACAATACATCTGGGAACCTGTAAAGGAAAGGCATTTTTTAAATATTAGTACTGCTAACTTGAGCAGCTGACACAATAAAATAATCTTCATGCATTTCTGAAATAAAAGTAATCTATAACTCTGATTATTACAGTTATTTATTAATTGCAAACCCTCCACATTTTCTTCCAAAATTGCCATTTTGCAGAGGGATTATTAGGAGAACAGCAACATTTTGAGCCAAAATTAGGGACAGTTGAGAGGTTTGGATATGCCTAATTCTATAAAGCAATTTATTTGCACATACCTCTCAACCTGTTAATGCCGGAAATCTGGACAAGGCCAAATATATTGGGAGAACATATAAACAGTACTAAAAATTACTCTTGTATAAACTGAGACAGTTGATAGAATAACAGATCTTGCTTTAGCATGCATTTTTCTGAAGGTTATGAAGTCTGAACCTCAGTGTCTGTCATTATTTAGTGACTTCATTCCTAAATGATTTGCCAGAAAACCACACATTTTATAAGGAACAAACTACAAATAAAAAGCAAAAATCTATTCATTCTTCAAGAATCTGGACAGTTGAGAGGTATAGTTCAGCCAGGGCTGTCTTTGAGTTTGCCGCCCCCCCCCCTCACAAAAATCATGGTCGAAGGGAGCCTCTCCTCTGCAGCCATTCCAATGAATCATTACTTGGCTATGTCACCCCATTTACCATAAACACTAATGTGCATATTGCTTTAATTCTGCGATGATTTGGACATCATTTGCAAGTTTTATTTTGGATTTTTCAGCAAAAACACTAATAGATGTCTGCTAAACAAAGTAATGCAGTCTCACAATCAAAACAGACTTAGCATTAAAACTTCTCTGCCCTTGAAATTCACAAGCTTTGAAACAGCATTGAAACCCACATTCAAAGAAAATACATTTTGCCAGTGGCAGATAAAGATTAACTTTGGGATATTTTCAAATCACAGGCACCTTGCACACAAAACATACACATGCTCTTTGATACACCTTCCTGGTTGTATTAAATTATATTCCTTGTACAATAAAGTACAGTTTTAGAAGGCATTTTAAATTTATTGTTTTGAACATTTTTTCAGTAAACAATTAAACAAAATATATGCACCAATAATGACAAAACTGCCCAATTCAGAACATTTCCATCATAAAAGTCTACTTAAACTTCTACAGTCCACCAGTATCAGTAAATATGCACAATCTCTGAAGTAAAAGTAATCTAAATAATTCCACATTAAAAAGATATGTAACTAATGAAGAGGTTGCTGCTAGCAAACAACTTTATATTTCATTGTTTCATCTACAAATAAAGTGCCTGTTACCCTTGATGAATAAAGTGCCTATGTTGCACTAAAAAAATGATAAGCTATTAATATTGCAATAGGTAATGGATGTCAAACTGATAGCAGGTTCATAGTTACTAGGTATCTTCACCAAATAGGACTGCAGCATCCACCCCCTTTACAACACAATACAGTATCAGCAATGCAGCTACCTACTGTGATAGTAGAACCCACAACCTTCTACATCAAGAGCAAGTACACTACCTGTTGTGCTATTAACAATGCAAGCAGACTCAGCATAAGCAGCACTAAACTTTTGCTCCCCTGCAGCTCTCAGTTCCTTGTAAAATCTACTAAGCACTCAGCTATATCTCTGAACTTTGCAGCACAAGAAATCTAGAAAAAGACAAAATGTATTGGGGGGGACAAATACCCAAAACCAGGGACACATTTTAAACTTTGCTTGTATAATGTTGGAAAGTTGCTAGAATAAAATGCTGTGTTACCACCATACATTTCACTGCCAAGTCTTGAACCTAAGACCCTGTGCAAAACAGTCAGAGCAACATACCACTATGCCAAATCAACTGTTTTGTGAAAGAGAGGAAGACTGAAACTTAAATGGCTACCATTTAGTGAATTCAGTTCTCACCATAGCTGTCAAACTCTTTGCACAAAACACCTGAACAAAGCCAATAATGTGGGAATACAGCCCCCAAACATAATCAGTAAATTTAGTTCTCACCATAGCTCTCAATCTCTTAGCAAAAAACACCTGGACAAAGCCAGTAATGGTGGAATACAGCCCCCAAACATATTCAGTGAATTCGTTCTTACCATAGATCTCAATCTTAGCACAAAAAACCCGGACAATGCCAATAATAGGGGAATACAGTCCCAAAAATAGGGACACATTTCAAATATCCATCTTATAAACTTAGAAAATTGATAGAATAAAAGGTTTTGCTTTACCATGTACTTTCTGAAGAATATGAAGTCTGAAATTCAAATGTTTGTCATTTTTATTTATTTAACATTTGTTAACCAGGAATGTCTGACTTATATGTTCATAGGTTCATACTAGGCAATCTGCCCTGGGGCATTTATAAGCCTAGTCCGAGTGTGTTTGGCTTTTGCCACCCTTTGATTTGAGTTTGCTGTGCCCTTTTTAAGGTTAGTTTACTGTACCTCTATCTAGTAGTGACACAGAAGTAATCCCTGGGGTAAACCTACGATCTCCCATCCACTCATAAAGATTCCTGTTGAAGAGAGTCAGTGAGGTGCTATGCCTGACATGGACTGGGATTTTATTCCAGAGCTAAGGGAGCCTCTGGGTTATGAATCTGTCCCTCCCGCATGTTTTATTTATTTCTGTGCTGAGGTTCAAGTCCCTCGAGCGGGTGGTTTTGAGGGATTTAGATTTTCTGAGGTGGAGCATGTCCATTAATTCTGGGTTGGACATAGCTTTGTATGTCAGGCATAGATCGCCATGAAGTAGGCGGTATGCAACTGAGTAGAGCTGGAGTTTTTCTAACCGGGCAGCATATGGGATCTGTTGGAGTCCCTTGATCCTCTTTGTGAGGTACTTTTGGGGTCTTTCTAGTTGCTGCAGGTGTCGGGTAAGGTACATCCCAAAAGGGGCATTGTATTCTATGATGGGCAGGATGAGGGATGAATAAAGGGGCACTATTACCTCACTTGATCTAGATGTGAATCCTTTTGTGATAAGGTGGGCTATGTAGAAGGTCTTTCTAACCACTTTGGTGATGTGGCTGTCGAAGGAGAGATTGCTATCAACTTGGGTCCCCAGGTCCCTAATTACTTCTTCCATACTTAATGGGTTACCACCTATGTGGTAATTTCTGGGCACTTTGTTTTTGCCAAAGGGTATGACTATACACTTTTTGGCATTTAGCTTTAGGCCATGGCTCTGGCACCAGTTATCTGTCTCTGTGAGACCTTTTTGGAGGATGTTCATGTCAGCTGGAGAGTCAATTATGGCGCCGAGTTTGCAGTCATCTGCGAACTTGGTCAGCCATAGTCCTCCCATGTTGTCCTGTACCTCAGAAAAGTATATGCTGAACAAGAGAGGTCCCAGAACAGAGCCTTGTGGGACACTACTTGTAACTGGTTTTGGGTCTGACATGGCTCCGTGGGTTCTGTCTTTGAGCTAGTTAGCAACCCATCTTGTGACATAGGGGTTTATATTTAAGCTGGATAGCTTATCTATGATGCCCGAGTGGGGTATTATGTCAAATGCCTTTGCGAGGTCCACATAGGCTGTGTGGACTACCTTCCCTTCATCTATGGCCTTGGTGACTGTTTTGAAAAAGTCAACCAGGTTCAAAAGGCAGGATCTGCCCTTGACAAAGCCGAATTGGGTAGGATCTAGTGTCTGTAGGTCCCCAATATCTTTGTTTATGAGTTCCATGATGATCCTCTCCATGGCCTTGCAGATAAGGCTAGTCAGGCTTATGGGGTGATAGTTACCATGGTCTGTTGAGGCACCACCTTTGTGGAGTGGGACCACTGTTGCTGTACGCCATTCTTTGGGTGCATATCCTGTAGGGAGGCTGAGATTTACAGTAGTTTTACATGAGGGTTTAGTTCTTCTTGGAGTTCATGTAGGACGCAACCCGGGACTCCGTCTGGTCCCATTGAAGCAGTGTTTTTTTGCTTTGGAGAGGGCGGCTTTCACCTGAGCATCTGAGATGTTAGGGAGGCTGCACTCTGCTGGGATAGATATTTGCTCTTTTGGGGGGGAATGGGGGGAGAAGTTTGCACTGAACCTGCCTACCAGGATGTTGGCAATGTATGTGGGTTCAGTGTATTTTTTGTCATTTAGAATCAACTCTGAGCATATCTGGGAGTTGCATCCCAGGTTCCTAACATAGCTAAAGAAAGCCTTGTGATTATCTTAAGTGTCCTGTGCAATTTTTCTCTCGAAGCTGGCCTTGAAGGATTTTATGAGGGATCGCAATTTTTTGCTAGTACTGATCAGAGATGCCTTCCCTTTTAGGGATTTTGCTCTATCATGTCGTAGCTTCCTCCTTCTGTTGTACAACTTATTTATGGCTGGGTCCACCATACTGGATGCCTGCCTTTGGACAATTGGGTCTTGGTTTTGTTTGGGATAGCATGATCCATGCATTCCTGGAGGTGTCCATAGAGTGCATTTATATAGGATTCTGTGGTTTGGGCCGTAGTTGCCACTGGCCTGGGGGCCTTGAAGGATTCCACCTCGGTTTTGAGAAGTGTGAAGTTTGCTTTTGAGAAGTTTTTCACTGTGGTTTTCTGGGCTGGGGGTGGGGTCGGGTTTTGGATATCCGGTGAAATTAATTTATGGTCTGATCTTACCAATGAGGGGTATACTTCTGGTGTGGAGCATAGGGTCCCCATGTTGGTGATGATCAAGTCAAGTATGTTTTCCCCTCTTGTGGGAGTTGTGACTAGTTGTTCCATGGCATTTGAGTTTATAAATTCCAGGAACCTTTGGGCTAGGGTGTTGGGGCTTGAGTAATGCTCCCAGTCTATGTTTGGGTAGTTGAAGTCACCCAGTATAATGGTGTTTGGAGAGATCTTCATGTTCTCCAATGTTTTCAGGAAAGCTGAGTGGGATTCCTGATTTTGAGATGGTGGTCTGTAGCATGCTATAAACTGAAAGGCAGTTTTGCCCACTGTTAGTTGCACATGGATGGTTTCTGATGCTTTGTGCAATGCCACTAACCTGGAGGTGTGGGTATCCTTGATAAATATGGATACTCCCCCTCATTTTGTGGTTCGGTCCGAGTTTTGGGGTCGAAAAGCCTGATATGAGGTATAACCTAGTAGTGCTGGGGTGCTCTCTGGAGCCTTGAACCAGATTTCTGTCACTGCACAGATATCAATGTTCTCCATACTGAGGAGAGCTTCGAGTGTGTGCATTTTGAGGTTCAGACTTCTGGCGTTTAGCAGCATTACCCTTAGTTTCTTGTTCTTTGTGTTTTCTATGGAGGTGGGTTTGTCTTTTGAGCCTTGCCTAAAAAAGGCACTATGGGGGTGGCAAGAGCCTTTGCCAGTATCCAAAAGCCCAGGGGTGACAGATGCAAGCCGTCCCTAGCGAAGCAACGTGGCTTGTCAAGCATGTCATCCCAGGCTGACAGGCACTGGATCCCCTTTGAATGACACCAAAATTTTAGCCAATTGTTAAAATCGATCATTTTGTCTTTATACCGCGGCATCATTCTAGGTGAGGGTAAGATGCTGGTCAAGGTCAGGGTCATACTGGCTTGGGCTACATGATTGGAGAGCTCCTCTATGTCTCTTTTCATGTAGTCAAGGGAGGTACGTCTCAGGTCATTCACACCAGCATGTACTATGACAGAATCATATTTGTACTTGCTTTGGAGTGACCTGAGTGCTTGCGTTATGTGGTGGATCCTAGCGCCCGACAAGCAGCTCACTGTGACCTTCTCCGTGTTCAGCCTGGTGAGCGGGACGTCAGTGTGTCTGACTATATAATCACCTATTACAGGTGTATCAGGTGTGTTATTCAGCCTTAAGGGCTGTGACTGTTTGGCCCACTGACTTTGTGAGCTATGTGTTGCACGTGTTTTGCTGTGGGGTAGCATTTACTTGGGTGTCTGCTTTGGTGGTCTCTGCTGCCTAGGTAGATCTTTATTTAGAGCCTCTGAGTATGTTTTTGTGTGTTTATGTGTTTGGTTTGCTGTTGTGGTAGGACTATGTGAGACTGGATTTGTGTTGTGTGAGGTTACCTTCTCCTCCTGACTGGTTAAACCATTTCTGAGATGAGAGAGCTCAGCCTCCAGTTTGGCTATATGGTTGCATCTCTCACATATGTTTGAACCTTTTTGGAGGAGGAGAGGGTTGTCCGTGTACATGAGGCAGTTGTAACATTGCCTCATGATTCCCAGATTCACCAGCTGGACTGGAGAGAAAACCATTTACTGACCTTTGGACATGCTAGAGTAGTAAAGGGAACTCTTTTATCACTTAATTAAAAAGAACCAATAGGGGACAAGGTAATTTTGGAGAGTATATGAGGATGTAGTGCTTTTAATTTATTAGTGCTAGATTTAAGATTGCTTATGTGGGCAAGTGCAGGGCCTTAGATTGAGAATAGGGTGTTTCATTTGAGAGATAGAGCAGTTCTAAGAGAAAAAGTGAAGACCAGACTTTGTGGAGCCGGGAATAGTTTAAACCCGATTAACCGGAGCTGCCCGATACTGCGCTATGCGCACAATCGCGCAAAGCCACACTAAAGCGGGTTTTTATGCAGGGAACTTCAAAGAGCTAGAAATGGCCCAAAACTGCCAATTCCTACAAGATTCTTTTGCTGACGTCACTCCTTCAGGGACAGATAGGCTGCTCAAGGCTCCCCACTCCCACTGGTGAGCAAAGAAACTTCCTTCTATCCAAGTAAGGAAATGGGCAACACAGGAACTATCCAAAAGTCCAGAATACAGCAAATCCTGTATAAGGGACTATTCTAGTTTAGGAAAGGCGGGAAACAATGATATTTTTTTTTTTCATTTTATTTTTTTTCAGGAAAACAACAGGCGAATTACAGTATATTCAATGCACAGGCTAGCGCACTTGAGTGGGCAGCCTCAACAGTTAAATATAACAAACAAACTTTTAAACTAAGTGCAGGTAATAAAAACACAAAAACAAGCTTATAACAGTTAAATCAGCAGTGTAAAGTCACTTTTCAGCGAGAAAGGACGGTCGCACAGGTAGTAACAGAAAAAATATACTTATATCTTGAAAGCAGTCACTCTTTTCATTTCTCTTCTGCTAGCACCACTCTGCAGGACCACGAGGAGCTGTTGCTGAGTAGGATACGCGGAAAAAAATGCGCCAAAGCGGGTTTTTATGCAGGGAACTTCAAAGAGCTAGAAATGGCCCAAAACAGCCAATTACTACAAGATTCTTGTGCTGAGGTCACTCCTTCAGGGACAGATAGGCTGCTCAAGGCTCCCCACTCCCACTGGTGAGTAAAGAAACTTCCTTCTATCCAAGTAAGGAAATGGGCAACACAGGAACTATCCAAAAGTCCAGAATACAGCAAAGCCTGTATAAGGGATTATTCTAGTTTAGGAACGGCGGGAAATAAGGATATATATATATATATATTTTTTTTTTTCAGGAAGACAACAGGAGAATTACAGTATATTCAATGCACAGGCTAGCACACTTGAGTGGGCAGCCTCAACAGTTAAATATAACAAACAAACTTTTAAACTAAGTGCAGGTAATAAAAACACAAAAACAAGCTTATAACAGTTAAATCAGCAGTGTAAACTCGCTTTTTGGTGAGAAAGGATGGTCGCACAGGTAGTAACAGAAAAAATATACTTATATCTTGAAAGCAGTCACTCTTTTCATTTATCTTCTGCTAGCACCACTCTGCAGGACCACGAGGAGCTGTTGCTGAGTAGGATAAGCGAAAAAAAACACGCCAAAGTGGGTTTTTATACAGGGAACTTCAAAGAGCTAGAAATGGCCCAAAACAGCCAATTACTACAAGATTCTTGTGCTGAGGTCACTCCTTCAGGGACAGATAGGCTGCTCAAGGCTCCCCACTCCCACTGGTGAGCAAAGAAACCTCCTTCTATCCAAGTAAAGAAATGGGCAACACAGGAACTATCCAAAAGTCCAGAATACAGCAAAGCCTGTATAAGGGATTATTCTAGTTTAGGAAAGGCGGGAAACAAGGATATATATATATTTTTTTTTCAGGAAAACAACAGGAGAATTACAGTATATTTAATGCACAGGCTAGCGCACTTGAGTGGGCAGCCTCAACAGTTAAACAGGTAAATATAACAAACAAACTTTTAAACTAAGTGCAGGTAATAAAGAAACACAAAAACAAGCTTATAGCAGTTAAATCAGCAGTGTAAACTCGCTTTTCAGCGAGAAAGGACGGTCGCACAGGTAGTAACAGAAAAAATATACTTATATCTTGAAAGCAGTCACTCTTTTGTAATCCTAAACAGTAAATGCAATTAAAACTCTACAAAATTAGCAATTTAAAACTTTTTAAATGAAGAAAAGCAAGTGCACAACTGAAAAACTATTTAAGTGGCAGTAATACAGCAGAATAAGTATCTAGTCTACATATACAGAGAAGTCTATATATACAGAAAAGCAGCTAAAACACACACACTTCAGATGCAGTGCAACCTAGAGCACTTGAGTTGTAGCAATATTAAGGCAATTACAGTTATAATAAATGCTCTAAAATATACTCTATATTTCTAAAATGTTTGAGAAGCACAGTCAGAACATAAGGAAATTCAGGCAAAACATTTTTTTTTTTTTTTTTTTTTTTTTTTTTTTTAGGGAAAAAGATGAAACAGAATGCCTTATCAAATGTTCTCTCTGTATTAGGTAGAATGAGCTAATGACACTAGACTGGGAAGAGTGTCCCAGATCAGATTTACAGTAGAGGCGGGCAACTTGTAAAGATACAGAATGCTTTAACTGCAAACAAATCAGTTACCCATGCAGATTACAATAAAAGTGCTATATATAAATATATAGAAACAATAAAGTGTATAAATAATCTAAAAAAAAAAAAAACAGGGTACTGTTGGAACAAATGCCAATTTTCAGAAGAGGCCCAGGGAGAAACACTCCAGACACATGTCTGGACTCCCTATGCTTTGGAACAGGATTCCAATATATATCAGTCAGAGCCCCTCACTAACACTCTTCAAGAGAAACCTTGATGGGTGGATGGGAAACAGAAAATTTACCACTGCTGGACAGTGGTGCAGGGAACTAATGGCTCTGCTGGACAGGGGCACAAGGAACTAATCTAAGGGGGTGGCAAAAGCCAACACATTCTGGCTAGGCTTATAAATGCCCTTGGGCAGATAGCCTAGTACTTACCTATGAACCTATGAACCTATGTTTTTAGAAGATGGGGGGACACTAGAGCATCCAGAGGGAACCCACACAAATGGCACCCAGCCATGAATCAAACCAGAGAACCTGCTGCTGTCAGGCAACAATGCATCACTGTACTACTGACTGTGTAAAGACACAAAAATACAGAAACCACAGATTTTATGAGGAACAGAATAGAACAAATATCAGGCAAAAATCTGCAATTTCTTTTACAAATGGTGGTAGGTAGGGAATTCAGGCTCGTGCCATCTGGGCCCATTCTCTACCTACCACCACATAGCAAATGGGGTATTTTACACACAAACACACACACACACGCACACACACACACACACACACACACACACACACACACACACACACACACACACACACACACACACAAACACACACACACACACACACTCTCACACACTGGGTGCTACCCAGCCTGCGGACATTGCAGTCTGATCCCCTTCCAGTCTATGCAGTTGTAACTGCATAGTCTTCTGGGATATTTGCTGCTGAATGCTGTCTTCCTAATCCGGACTGCTGGTAAGACAGTCTGGATTCTGTGTGCATGCTCCAGACTGGTTCACCAGCAATCCTATATTGGGAAATGCCACGAGTTTGCATGCGCAATGTTCCATCACTCGCTTTTGTTTTTTTTTCTTTTCTTTTCTTTTCTTTTCTTTTATGTTTTATAAGCCACCCCTGCCGCATAGCCAACTGTCAATGTCAATGAATGAGTCATAAAGACGACTCACTATGGCGCCTTCATGAATAATTACTTATGCACTTTGCTGAGATGTTCTAAGCCATAAGGCAGCTAACACAGCATCTCTTAAATCAGTAAACCATTGCCCCATTATCCCATTGTTCCAGACAAAGTGATGTGGCACTAAAGTTAGCAAGGGATATTGCTAACTGAACAGCAGGGCATAGAGCCCAGTCTGCACGTTCATTGTAATAGAAAAAAAATATTTTAACAACACAACAGTAAGCCATGGTTTTTAACATTACACTATGCATGCAAATATAGACAGCAGTTCTGAAAAGTCATCCTGTGGCACTGTCTATTCAGTGAATCAGTGTTGCTTAGCAGTCATCACAGTGGTTAACTTTGTAAACTGTATGTCCTGTAGCCAGGGGTTTCATTTCCTCAGCCCTTGTTTCAGTACTGTGTGACCTTGAGCAATTTACTTAACCAGACATTGCTTCTAGGTCACTACTGAAGTGAGACTACAGTGGATATAAAATGTTTCCACACCCCTGTTAAAATGACAGGTTTTTGTGATATAAAACAATGAAACTACAATAAATAATTTCAAAAGTTTTCCCACCTCAGTGTGACCTATAACCTGTACAATTCAATTGAAAAACAAAAAATCTGTTAGGGGAGAAAATATAAAAAATAAAAAAACATACAATAAGCTGGTTGCATAAGTGTGCACATCCTTAAACTAATACTTTGTTGAAGCATCTTTTGATTTAATTACAACATTCAGTCTTCTTGGGTACACGCCTGCCAGCAATTAGAGACTCTGATTAACCCCAAATAAAGTTCAGCTGTCCTAGTAGAATTTTTCTGACATTTACTCAGTTGCCTGCTACAGCAAAAGCAATGGTTCACAGAGATCTTACAAAGCATCAAAGGGATATCATTGTTGGAAGGTATCAGTCAGGAGAAGGGTACAAAAAATTGTCCACAGCATTGGATATACCATAGAACACAGTGAAGACAGTCATCAAAAAGTGGAGAAAATATGGGACAACAGTGACATTGCAAAGAACTAGACATCCCTCCAAACATGATGAAAAGACAAGACAAAAACTGGTCAGGAAGGCTGCCAAGAGACCTCCAGCAACACTGATGGAGCTGCAGGAATTTCTGGCAAGTACTGGTTGTGTACTACATGTGACAACAATCTCCTGTATTTTCCATATGTCTGGGCTATGGGGTAGGGTTGAGAGACAGAAGCCTTTTCTTACATAGTAAACATCCAGGCCCAGCTAAAATTTGCAAAACAATACATCAAGTCTCCCAAAAGCATGTGGGAAAATGTGTTATGGTCTGACGAGATAAAGACTGAACTTTTTTGGCCACAATTCCAAAAGGTACATTTGGCACAAAAACAACATTTCGCATCACCAAAAGAATACCAGCATCACGGTGAAGCATGGTGGTGGCAGTGTCCTGCTTTGGGTTTTTTTTTCTTCACCTGGAATGAAGGCATTACTCAAAGTGGAGGGAATTATGAACAGTTTCAAATATCAGTTACATTTGGCCCAAAACCTTCAGGTGTCTGCTAGAAAGCTAAAGATAAAGAGGAATTTCAGCTTAAAACATGACAATGACCCCAAGCATACATCCAAATCAACAAAAGAATGGCTTCACCTAATTCCAATAGAAAATCTGTGGGGTGACCTGAATGGGGCTGTGCACAAGAGATGCCCTTGCAATCTAACAGATTTGGAGTGCTTTTGCAAGGAAGAGTGGGCAAATATTGCCATGTCAAGATGTGCCATGCTGATAGACTCCTACCCAAGTAGACTGAATGCTGTAATTAAATCAAATATACTTCAACAAAGTACTAGCTTAAGGGTGTACACACTTATGCAACCTGCATATTGAACGTTTTTTATTTTTTGTCCCCTAACAGATATGTTTTTCAATTGAATTGTACAGGTTTTAGGTCACATTAAAGGTGGGAAAAGTTTTGAAATGATTTATTGTGGTCTCATTTTTGTATGTCACAAACACCTGGCATTTTAACAGAGGTGTGTAAACTTTTTATATCCACAGTATGTATCTAGTTGACCTACCTGTTTACATATAGGATTGCTATTATTATCCTTTGTGAATTTACTGTTTATATTAGGCATGCTTCAGTGGAACAGTTTGTAGGAAGTTTCTAGATGCTTATTTTTTTAAGTGTCAGACATTTTCTAAATTCCTTTATTGCTTGCATTTGGATAGAACTACACTGCAGTTAAGTATGAGATTTTCTGAATCCCAAAAATAACTTCACATCAGCATCATAAATGTGCTGTCTTTTTTTAAAGATAACTGAAAGAAGTACTTAGCACTGGCAAAAGGAATGTTTTCACCGTTTAATTTTTCGTACAGAAATGTAAAGAGTAAAAGAACTGTGAATTCCTTAAAATTCAAAGTACAGGTAGCTACTATGAATGTATTAATTATTCTCAGAGACGCGAACAGAATATATGTATGTAAACGTACAGTTTTGATATAATTAGCAGAAATAAATGTGTTATTTTCTTCTTGAAAACAATATGTCATACAATATATGTGTTACCACTGAAAGACAATTGATAAATGAGAACTTTTACACAAAAATAAAAGTTATAGCTGTTCTCTTTCCTTTCGATTAAGAGCCTGGCCTAATGACAGTTTATATTTAAATGACGAGATAGCATTCTCAAAGGTTTTACTGCAAAATGTCAAAGTCTTCTTCCTCTTCTTCTTTTGGCTGCTCCCGTTAGGGGTCGCCACAACGGATCATCTGTTTCCATTTCTTCCTGTCCTCTGCATCTTACTTTGTCATACCAACAACCTGCACGTCCTCTCTCACCACATCCATAAACCTTATCTTAGGCCTCCCTCTTTTCCTGTTACCTGGCAGCTTCATCCTTAGCATCTTTTTCCCAGTATACCCAGCATCCTTCCTCAGCACATGTCCAAACCAACGTAATCTTGCCTCTCTGGTTTTGTCTCCAAACCTTCCAAACTGGGCTGACCCTCTAATATACTTATTCCTAATCCGGTCCACCATCGTCACACCCAGTGTAAATCTTAACTCAATCTTTAACTCTGCCACGTCCAGCTCTGACTCCTGTCTTTTTGTCAGTGCCACTGTCTCCAACCCATATAACATAGCTGGTCTCACTACCCTCTTGTAGACCTTCCCTTTCACTCTTACTGGTACTCGTCTGTCACAGATCACTCCTGATATGCTTCTCCACCAACTCCATCCTGACTGTACTCTCTTCTTCACCTCTCTTCCACGCTCACCATTACTACGAACTTTGGATCCCAAGTACTTAAACTCATCAACCTTCGCCAACTCTACTCCCTGCATCCTTACCATTCCTCTATCCTCCCTCTCATTCACACACATATATTCTATCATGGTCCTGCTGACCTTCATTCCTCTTCTCTCTAGAGCATATCTCCACCTCTTCAGTGTCTCCTCCACCTATTCCCTGCTCTCACTACAGATCACAATGTCATCTGCAAACATCATAGTCCACGTGGACTCCTGCCTGATCTCGTCTGTCAACCTGTCCATCACCATTGCAATTAAGAAAGGGCTCAGAGCTGATCCTTGATGTAATCCCAACTCCACCTTAAATGCATTTGTCACTCCCACCGCAGACCTCACTGCTATCACACTACCCTCGTACATATCCTGAACCACTCTTACATACTTCTCTGACACTCCCGACTTCCTCATACAATACCACAACTCCTCTCTAGGCACCCTGTCATATGTTTTCTTTAAGTCCACAAAGACACAATGCAACTCCTTCTGACCTTCTGTATACTTCTCCATCAACACTCTCAGAGCAAACATTGCATCTGTAGTGCTCTTTCCTGGCATGAAACCATACTGCTGATCACAAATCATCACCTCCCTTCTTAACCTAGCTTCTACTACTTTCCCATAACTTCATGCTGTGACTGATCAGTTTAATTCCTCTTTAGTTACTACAGCTCTGCACATCACCCTTATTCTTAAAAATCGGTACCAAAACATGTTTTCTCCATTCCTCAGGCATCCTCTCACTTTCTAAAATTTCATTAGACAATCTAGTTAAAAACTCCACTGCCATTTCACCTAAACATCTCCATGCTTCCACAGGTATGTCATTTTGACCAACAGCCTTTCCATTCTTCATCCTCTTCATAGCTATCCTTACTTCCTCCTTGCTAATCCATTACACTTCATGATTTACTATCCACACATCATCCAGCCTTCTCTCCCTCTCATTCTCTTCATTCATCATCCCCTCAAACTACTCTTTCCATCTGCTCAACACACTCTCCTCGCTTGTATGTTTCCCTTGTTATCCTTTATCACCATTACCTGCTGCACATCTTTCCCAGCTCTGTCCCTCTGTCTATCCAATTGGTGCAGGTCATTTTCTCCCTCCTTAGTGTCCAACCTTTTATACAACTCTTCATATGTCTTATCCTTAGACTTCGCCACCTCTATCTTTGCCATGCACCTCATCTCCTTATACTCATGTCTACTTTCTTCATCTCTCTGACAATCCCACTTCTTCTTCGCCAGCCTCTTTCTTGGTATACTCACCTGTACTTCCTCATTCCACCACCATGTCTCCTTGTCGTCCTTCCTCTGTCCAGATGTCACACCAAGCACCTTTCGAGCCATCTCCCTTACTAGCTCTGCTGTAGTTACCCAGCTATTCAGTAACTTTTCACTGCCATCCATTGCTTGTCTTAACTCTTCCCTGAACTCCACCTCACAATTACCATTTTTTCAGTTTCTACCATTTGATCCTTGGTGCTGCCCTTACACTCCTCCTCCTCTTCTTGATCACCAATGTCATCCTACAAACCACCATCCTGCAAAATGTCAAAGTAATTTTAGAAATATAGTCTTCGATGGATAGGGACCAAAAATTATTCTAAGTGTTCAGCAGAGGCAAAGATAATTCTGAAAAAAATGGCAAGTACTTAATGGGATTAAGCATACAGTACAGTAAAGTAGCTGTCTACCTTCAGGGAAACATTCTTTGGTTTATAAAAATTATTGTATATAATTTTTCCTTTCTAAAAATCAGCATCTGATTTTTTTTGTATTTTCCTTTATATATACTTGTAGGAAGTCGCATCCTTGGTCCAGAGGCTTCTTATTTTTACAGTGTTAACTGATTTTTATATTCCAGTCAGTGCATTCATTGCACGCGTCCTTAAATGAGAATTATTCTTAGAGATGCTTCACCTATGCAAATGATGATAACAGGGCACAGTTACATTCATTTGCAGAGGTGACAAAGGGACTTGGCTCTTCCAGAAACTCCATTGCATGAGCCAGCACCCTGGCTAGGAGTTTGTGCTGCAAAGCTTCTTCCTTAGAATGATGAGACTCCCTTTATCTCATTGTGTAGGTTCACCTGTCTGAAGGTGATGATTTTGTTAATAATACCTCAAGGCTGGTCAAACAGGACAATGCACTTGAGATGTTCCATGTTCAAATCACCATAAGCAAAATCCTATATCACTTCTTTGCCAGCTATAGGTTCCCCTCTATGACCCAGGAAGCCCATACCATGAGTTTAAACTTATTAGAAATACTAACCATCCAAACCAATGCCATATTCATGGGCAACTTTAATTACCCCACTGTTAATTGGGAATCCTATATGACACCAAGTGGATAGCCAACTGGCTCACAGACAGGATCGAGGAAGTTAGAATTGAGGAGTCCACCTCTACAAAGAGGCCAGTCACAAGTGGGATCAGTCAGGGATCAGTCTGACCGCTTCTTTTTGGAATTTATTTCTCTGAAGTCAAGGCCAATGTCATTGGTCTCTGGCTGACTAAATTTGCAGATGATTGCACATTAGGAGCTGTCATTGAATTCCACACTGACCCAAATGTTCTCCAAGAGGGACTGTCACAGACAAACAACTGATGTCAGAGCCATGGACTAAAAGTTATTGCCAAGAAATGCATAATAGTATCCTTGGGGAAGTTGCCCACCCCTGGTAACTACCATACTGAAAACACACTCCTAAAGCTGACCCAGCAGTCAAGGACTAAGGGGCTCACATAGATAATAATCTAGCCTTTGACCATCACATGTCTACAGCAATGAGGAAATCATTCTATATTGCGCAAGTTATAAACAAAGGTATGGCATCTAAGTCCAAGGAAGTCATCACGCCACTGTATTCGGTATTCATCAGATCTATCAATGAATAAAATGTCCCCTTCAGCATGTACCTAACCAGGTATATCCAACAAATCGAAATTCCACAGAGGTTCCTCACTAAAAGTATATAGGGCTTAAGTAAAATGTGCTATGCAGACAGCCTCATGACTCTATCCCTGTATTCTGTCTCTTAAAGGCTTTTGTGGGGAAATCTATGCCTAACAAATAGGGCATTGTCAGAACCCAGATTGATGGACCTCCTGCATATCTGCAAAACAAACAGCGCCAGAATTACCCATTCTAAAGACATAAACCTTACCTATGATGTAAATACGACCTGCTGGAGAGAAAGGTATGTATCCCAGAAATTACCACATCTCTGGAACAGGCTCCCCAGTCCCTCATCCATGTGAAGCAGAGTTCCTACCTCTCCCAATTCAAGTGTAACTTGGACAATTGGATGAAGAACAGGACATTCATCCCTGGTTTGGCACCTATGTCTCTAATGGACACAGGCAACTTGTAAATGGTTCATCTCCCAGGCCGTAGCTTGTAAATGTTTCATCTCTCAAGCCCCTGCTTACACTTATCAGGGTTTCCAGAACTTGTCACAGATTTGGGATGCAGTTCCATGCCTGCATGGGCAGCCAATTAATTCATGATTGCAAGAATTATCATTCCACATTTAACTGTCAAAAGATGGAGTTGATGTAGAGCATGCATTCCCAGCATGCACAAGGATGAAAGACTGCCATGTTTCATACCTTAAAGTGCCTTTGAAATCTTAAAAATGCATCACCTATATTTCTGTCTCTGCCATCTATCATGCAAATGAGGTGCACTGGGTTTATCATGATACATAGTGACCAGTATTGCCTTGGCTATTATCACAGACACAATGAATCCCCAGATAACCATAATATTAGTAAATGGAGTGTCACACAGTGTGGAATTTGCCAAATGTAAAGACTTAAAGTGGTTTATGACAGGCATAATCTGGTGTACTGATGCGCATCTGTCATATCATTTGGAATATACCTTCTGTTATTGTTGTAGAGCTAACTTTGTACTTCTTTAATCGATCTGGTGAGGTGCAGAGTACAGGAAAATATTTTTTAAGAGGAAACATCTGAGAGTGGTTTCAGGTATAAGCTTGCACCTACTTAAGCTAAAGGTCGAGGCAGAGAGTAGCAAGGAATGCATTCTGGACAGAAAGTACAGTATAGTCTGGAGTATATCAATGTGAAGGGGAAAAGAACAAGGCCTGGAACCTTGTTTCAGGAATGGAATATGCAGAGAGACTAGAAAACTATTGAAAGTCTTAGTAACAGAAATGTAGACAGTCTGTAAGCAGATGCTGCTTGTGAGAGGAATTTAACTTCTGTTTAATTGTTAAATACCATAGCTTTGTGTTCCAGCTGCCAGCACCAAAGGCTTGTGTTCTAACTGTCAGCACAAACATTATGTGCAATAATTGGCAGCACCTGAAAGAATGACATTTTTCTTGGTGAGATCATCCTCTGAAAATCTGGAGATCTTAACCAACCTTTCTTTAATTGGATTTATCTGTTGTTGGCTGAGTTAGTCCCACTGGGCTAGTAGCCTGTTTTCAGGGGACACCGGAAGTGAGACATACATTTCTATGTGAAATTTGGCCAGGGCATCAAGTAACTTCCCCCATTATTTGCAATTGGTTCCATGGTATCTTTTACACCAACCTGAGTTACTGGCAAGTCAAGCAGATGGGGCCTTGATCTCATCTGAAGAATGATACACTCAGGAGTGCAGCACCCCTATTATACTGTACTGCAGTGTCAACAATCCATCTCACTTGGTGGGGGATAGAACCCACAGCCTTCTGCACCAAAGACAAGCATACCACCTGTTGCACAGCTCATACAGATACACAAAGGCTTCATAGCATAGCTTCAGGAATATGTATTAAACTATTTTAATACATGACTGCCAAGATATGTTCTCTACATATAGTCAAGGGCTTTGTTATATGCCGGGAAGTAGGTCACTACAAATGTTTTTAAGAGAAGAAAGACTGTCTCTCTATAGCCACTGCTAAACTATATGGAGGTCAACATTATGCATGCATTTTATTTTTAGTGAAGCCTTTAAAACAAAACTGTCATAGCTTGTTGGCAGTTTGCAAAGCAGCAATGTCAAACACAATTAAAATCAGAAAGAAAATAATCAAAACTGAATTCATCAAATTCTTTTCTTGTTGACGCAAGATAAAATTTCCAAATACAGATGCAGTCAGAAACAAAATGATGAAAACTACATACAAGCAAATTGTTCTCTAGAGACGGTAATACCTCCCCTCTCCTACTGTACCCATGAAAGATGATCATACCCCATTGTACCTCTAGTCCTGTTACAAATAACTGGTTACTTCAATATGGGTTTAAAGAGGACTCCTCAATAATAGCAACTTATGTCCCTCATTCCACATGTTTGATCAATCAGCCAAAACTCTTGATGTATTTCAATCATTTAGTTTTATAGCTTCGTTTCCTATACTTCAATTTAACAACCTCCTGTCATTACTTTTTGATGGGGAGGGCTGACCTCACTAGCTAAATGACTTGTGATAAATAATAATTAGTTACTATTGAATGTCCGACGATATAAGAATTAAGCATTGCTTGTTAATTGCTAGCTATCTTTTCATATTTGCATTCATATTTTAATAACTGTGAGAGCTACAGATTGTCTCTCCTGAAAAGATGCCACTAGCCTTGTCGGAATAACTTACTTAACAAAAGATAAATAAAAAAAAATAACAAAACTTATATAGAGAATGGTGTTAAATGACATATTTGGGAGACAAAAAGTACATTGTTACTGTCCATGTAAAATGCACCATAAGGGATATATTGCTAGCTTTTTTTGTAATTATGAAAATATGTAATGTTACCACATGTGTATATTAGTATTTCCAAAACCAAGTGACTTACAGACTATTGCATGGCATCAAGTGAGATTGTGGATGATGCTGAAGAAAATTGTCATTGATATTTGATCTGTAAGCTGTAGATTTAAAAAATATATACATTTAAATTTATTTATACTGTTAATTGTGCAAATAAATGTATGTATGTATGTATGTATTCCTATTTCTGTAATGATCTCAACAAACAAACACTCAGAATGGTATTTCTGGCCGTCATGTGAAAGCTCAAGTCCGTGTGTAAAAAGAAGTTGAATTAGAGTATATGCATTGATTTGCAGTGTTGAAGATACGGAAATATATTTTCTGAAGTTTTAAAACAAATATATTTATTGCTTTGTATACAATTTAGTACTGATATAAAGACTGCATGTGTCATCACTGTCAAGACACTTTTTCTTGAAGCATTGTTTTTCTCATTTTTTATAGCATTTCTTGTTTTAAAGACATTTACAGTTGTTAAGCATATGATTTTTTAATCTGAATATTTTTCTCAAAAATACTCCAGAGTGACAGGATGTGCGTAGACTGCTACAGGTGTGACATTCCACAACTCAGATGTGTTAATGAGTTAAAATGTCTTTGTTTAATATTGTCTTCAAGTGTATTATTCACATCAACAGAACACTGGCATTGAAAAGATTAAGAATTAATTATTTGACACTCAAAACATGCAAAAAAAAAAAAAAAAGAGCAAAACTGCTGGCTTGTGTTACTTCATGTTTGCACTTTAAATTCCAGTAAAATTGTTATAGGTTTTTGTACTCTCATGTAATATATTAATCATGCATTCTTCCATCTTTTCACAAACCTTTCTAGAGTTTCAGACCAAGTGATGTCATTATTACATTCACAAATAACATTATACACTCTCTAGTCCAACTGAAGATAATGAATGCCCCAATCATTAGCAAAGGACTTTGAAATGCCACTCAGAATCCCGAATCCTGTTAAAGGCCTTAACCTGTGTGGACAACTTTCAGATAAGAATAAAATATTTTTCAGTCATTTTTTCATTGTAGTTTTCTTAATTATGAAATATGTATTCAAGCTTCCAGATTTGTCTCTAATATGGGAAAATAGTTTTAAAAGCAGTCAAATTCCTCATCAGCTTCATCTTCCAATGTCATTACAATAGTCATTGTTGACACTATTGGCTAACTGACTTAAATAGTGACATGCATATAAGAATTATATTCACAAATACACACACACACACACACACACACACACACACACACACACACACACACACCCTCACATGACACATGCACAAATGTGCACACACACACACACACACACACACACACACACACACACACATACACATCCCTCACGTGACACATGCACAAATATACACACATACAAAGACGCATACACACACACACGCACACACTCACACACACAGACATACATCCCACACATACACACATATACGCACATACACAGACACATGCACACATACACGTGCACACACACACACGCGCACACACACACATCCATCTATATCCATCTATCTATCTTTCTATCTATCTAGGAGATAGATCGGTGTGTATGATTCTCCTCCATATAATTGAATGCTTATATGATTGAAAGTCAAAAAGTCACATTATTGAGCAGAAAAGCTTGAACAACATAGCACTGATCAGAATGTGTCTTGTATAGTGCAGGATTGCAGCACTATGGGAATCAGGGTATATCTCTCCTTTCACTACTGTGGTGCGATGTTGGAATCAATATATATAATTAGCTGGGAGCATGGGGGTGTAGCCCTCCCAAAAGGTGTTTTGTGTCGTGTCTTGTTTTATGTTTTAATATTTTGATTATTCAAGTTTTTCCTCAACATTGTGACTGGGTGCCACATGTTTTGTCAACCTTTGTTTTGGTTAACAGCTGGAAATGTACAGCTGTTGGTTTGAATATCTGGTTTTTCAAACAGAAATTTCTTTGGATGTTTGCTTTGCAGAAAAAAATGTAAATAGGATGATGTCTAGGGGTGTGTGTGTGTGTGTGTGTGTGTGTGTGTGTGTGTGTGTTTGAATATGTGTGGGTTAGGGTTAGAGTAAGGGTTAGTTAAGGGGATAAATTAAGTATGTGTGTGATTGTGAATGTTTAGTGGTAAGATAGGTTAGATGAGGCATACATTTAGTGTGTGTGCGTTTCTATTTTTGTCTGTAGGTGTTTGCACTTGTGTGGTAAGTGTCCAAACTGTCTTGTGAAGTGGTACTGTTAAGTGATGGGCTTTTTTTTTAAGTTCAAATGCACTTTAGGGATAGGGGCAGGGTCAGGGTTAGGGTTAGGGCTAGCGTTAGGGTTAGGGTAAAGGTTAGTTAAGGGAATAAATTAAGTATGTGTGTGATTGTGAATGTTTAGTGGTAAGATAGGTTAGATAAGGCATACATTTAGTGTGTGTATGTTTCTATTTCTGTGTGTAGGTGTTTGCACTTGCGTGGTAAGTGTCCAAACTGTCTTGTGAAGTGGTACTGTTAAGTGATGTTTTTTTTTAAGTTCAAATGCACTTTAGGGATAGGGGCAGGGTCAGGGTTAGGGCTAGCATTAGGGTTAGGGTAAAGGTTAGTTAAGGGGATAAATTAAGTATGTGTGTGTGATTGTGAATGTTTAGTGGTAAGATAGGTTAGATAAGGCATACATTTAGTGTGTGTGTGTGTGTTTCTATTTCTGTGTGTAGGTGTTTGCACTTGTGTGGTAAGTGTCCAAACTGTCTTGTGATGTGGTACTGTTAAGTGATGTTTTTTTTTAAATTCAAATGCACTTTAGGGATAGGGGCAGCAGGGTTAGGGCTAGCATTAGGGTTAGGGTAAAGGTTAGCAGGTATTACTCAAGTAGAGCAGGGCTAGGCAAATCTGAGTATGGTTGAATTATGGAAAGAGCAATAAAAAGGAAAATGTTTCCTTTTTCGGTGTACTGAGTACCAATGTCTTTTTCATGCAATATAATGAGCATTTGACATATTCTGACATGCTTTGTAAGTCAATCAAGTAACAGGTCAACCATTCATTATATAATCATATAAATAAATATATAAATAGATTGAGATGACTGTTTTGATATTTTGACCCCTTATAGCTCATCTTATTTTGTGTGTTGCATGTGCAGTGCCTTTTTAAGCAGAGTTCATCTAACGGACACCCTGACTTGATGAATGCATCAAATTCCAAACTGAACGATATTAAAGTGACTCTTCTCAGTGCCAGGAGTCATAACAGCAAACTGCCTGATCCCATCTTAGTTACACATATGGAATGTGTTCATGTATGTGTCATTACTAAGATATGATTCAAATGTAAGGAAAGTACTTCCTCCATGTTTGGGTTTTATCCCTTCAATGCCTTTACACTGAATGGGCACTGTGGAGCCTTGCTATTTGTCATTGACCATATATCTTCAGGACTGCCATCCATGGACTGCAACAGGGAGTTCTTAGAATTTTAGCTTACTTTGTGCATGGCAAACTTTCAACATGTAGCGTGCTATAGAGCCCCCTTCATTACCAAAAATGATCAAGTACAATTCCTGGCATTCCTAGATGACATCCCTATAAGCAGAAAACCCATAATACTTGGAGACTTTAATTACCCCTCCATGGATTGAAGTAATTACAGCTCTAGTGTGGCATGCCCTAAGATTCTTAGTTTGAGTAAGCATTGGATCAAATTGTCCTGGAACCCACCAGAGACAGAAACATTCTTGATTAGGACCTCATTAACATGGTCCCTGTCTGTTTCAACCCCCTGTTCTGCCCCTGACATGTTTAGTCAGAACACCAGCTTGTGATATTTACACATAAATCTTCAAATCCCCTCAGTTAACCCTGAATATTCAGCCAGATACACTAAGAATTTTTTGCCTACCTACACAAATGCAAATATCAAACAATTAATTCTAGAAATGAATGCAATGGGAACTTCAAAAGTAATCTGCCCTGGTGGGCAGTTGAAATAAATAAATGATATAATAGATGGAAACACTCTTAGAAATGACAAGTAGAGCCAGAACTCCTCAGTATAATGGCAGCATAAAATGTCTCACCATGACATTAAAATGTATTATAAAGGTCAGCAAGGGTCAGCAAGGCATTCCTTGAAGAAATGACAGAATCACAGGTAAATGTTCAATACAAGTCCTTGTTCAGCTGCATTAGAAAACTAAGGCATATTCTGCAACTATGGAAAGCATCATTACCAAAGTTCCACTCCAACCTCAGTGAAAAATACATTGCAAATATACTGCCAATATGCCAATATGTTGACTGTCAACTTTTCACCTGAAGCACCCATTTCAACTACTCTAATTCATTCCTGTCATCTATTGTTGCAAAGAAGCACCAAATAAACTTCCTCTATGGGTCTTCACAACATACCGAGTTGTTTGATAAACTGTCAAATATTCAGTCGTTGAATCCTTTCTTGAAATGTTTAACCTAAGCTGAGCTACAGGCTATGTTCTCAAATGCTGGCAATTACTGTGGTGATGCTCCTTCACAAGGGTGGATCAACCACTGAAGAAGGAACTACAGGACTGTCAGGCTTATGAGTGATTGATAAAGCTATGGAAAGCATCATTACCAAAATCATTAATTATGATATCCAAAATGTCACGAACCACAAAACATGACTTCATAATAGGGAGATCATGCCTGTTGAATTTTGTCAGTTTCTTTGAGCATGTGGTTCACAGTGGTCAGTTTGCTCACCATGCTTATCATGATCTGGTCAATGCATTCAATACTTTGTCATATGAAGGAATTATAAAGGCGCTATTGGGCTTAAGCTTTGAACTTTATTATAAAATGGCTTGTCAACTGACTTACAGATAGAACACACATTGTTCATGAAGCAGATGACGCTTCCAACACAGGGAAGGTGTTCAGTGCTGTCTCGCAAAGATCTGCACTTAGCTTTTGCTCCTCTGATCACAAAACTAAAAACTACAATCTCTGGTTGATCAAATTTTATGTTTATTGCAAACTGATTGTAACTGTCAAACTCCTCAAAGCTACTTATACCCTTCAAAATGCACTTACACTAAGAAACACATGGTATATGGGAAAAGGACTGAAACTAAAAACCAAGAAATATAATATTACTCATGTTGGAACACAGAAAATCATAGGAGCCTACTGTATGGGCATGCCATAATATCAGCAAGATCCCCTTGTGGCTATAGAAGTCAGGAAAGCCTTCTATATTTCACAAATTATTGCTAAAAGGCATGTCTTCCTAATCCAAGAAGTATTGGTCCATTTTAATCAGCTTTGGTCATACCCATTATTGAATATAACACACCCCTTGTCATGTACCTCACTAGACATAGTAAGAACCTTTAAAAAACCCAGAGGTACTTAATCAAAAAGATCTTTGATGTCAGGGATATTAGTTACTACGGTAGACTAAAATTGTCTTGCCACTGCACTCTGTATCTTAGAGAATCCTGGGGGTGGTCCGTGCCTTGTTTACTATGCTGTTAGGGATTCTGTTACCCCTAATCTCCTTTCCTCACTAAGTCAAATAGTTTGGCTATCACTAGAACCAAGCAAAAAAAAAAACTAAAGGGCAAAAAGGTAACAAAGACAGATTGTTTAGAAAACCTGCAAGAAGGAACTAACAAAGCTAAAATCTTCAGTGGATAATAGTGGAGGTCCTTGGGATATATGCAAATTATATCATAAGGACATACCAGTGTTTCAGCTACACGGCTTTTGAATACCCATGACTGTTTATTTTTAACATTAAAAATCTTTATTTGAACTTAGCAACAACATTTGCCACTAATTATTAAAAAAAATTATCGATGCAAATACCAAACAACTAGAAAAGTAGCAGAAGCAATCTACACAAGCTATTCTCAAGTTGAAGATTAACGACTACGCTAAGTGTACACCAAGTGTACATGATCTGTATTTAAGAACACTGTTACCATTTCTGGTGCTTTCTAATCACTCAGAAAGATTTCACTAAGTGTACATGTAGTCTACATTTTGTGGTAACCCCTCTCAATATTTAAGGCTGCAAGAGAGTCAGTAGGCAAACTAAAATTAGCGGGAAGAAAGTGTGAGTTATGCTTGCGCTGTCTGTTCAGTCAATGTGGTGTATGCATAGGGCGCACTTAGCATAGGCATTAATGAATTCCAAAAAAACAGAGGTAATCTAGAAGGCTCGAGTGAAGACTAATATCCCACCCATGACCCAGAGGGTGACAGGGCTAACAAGAAACAGAGTATAAAGGATTACTCCAGATAAAATCACTTTAGCTAGCAGATATTGGAAATTCTAACTCTGATACCTTCCCTGTGGGGGGAATGAAAGCACCTGGTTGAAGTTTGCAGTAGTTTATTCCGTTAGGTAGGTAGATGGACGAGCATTCTTGTTCTAATACATTATATTCAATAGGTCAGTTATTTAAAGGTAGTTGCATACAATGGTATGAGAGTCCATGGGAGCTGACTGCAGGAAAATCTTGGAGATGGAAAAACAAGGGGCCAATCCCAAAGCTTAGAGGTTACTCCCTTATCTGAATATTCCTGAAAGACACACGAGGGTTTACCAATTCAGCAGCCCATGGAACCTCATTCTTAGTTAAAAGGTTTTATTTTTATTTTTAACTTCTAACAAACAAAATGTGACAACATACTATGAGCTACGACTATAGAACTATATTTAAGAAAACACTTTCATCTGAGCTTCATCGGGGCCATCTAATACAGTGGTTTACAGTTTGAACAGTGAAAATGCCTGCTTTTACGAGGCCATCACCAGACTTTGTTTTGTAACACATATAAAATGAGAGGCTTTGTCTGCATCAGCATGGCATTTTTTCTTTGGAGCCACATATGAAAGCTTTATTACAGAACTTTTTCCTAGTCTATCACATATAATATGAGAGGCTTTTATGCCTTTCATATTATATGTGATAGACTAGAAAATAAGATACTGAGCCCCACTTTTATGGGGCTCATTATCTCCATGTTCTCTTGTGTGTGTGTGTGTGTGTGTGTGTGTGTGTGTGTATATATATATATATATATATATATATATATATATATATATATATATATATATATATATATATATATATATAAAGGTTTGCAGTGCCTGCCTACAAGAGGCTCAGATACATGATTAATGTGACCAGTCCCTAATTTTCTTCCTCCTGATGAAGACAGCCCTTTGTTTATGCAGGGGAGGTGGTCACTTAAAGCTGCACTATGTGATTTCCATTTTTGAACAATACATGCATCCAGAGAAACAGCTTACAATGGAAAACAAGTCATGGTGCTCACTTTTTTACAGAACTCATGAATGTGCACAGGTAGGAGGAAAAACTTAAGTAAAGTTTGAGACCTCAGAACCTTTTGTTTAGGCTTTCTGTGGCCATGGAATAAAAATCCATTAAGTGGTGAACTGCTGAGTATACAAATACCTTTAGTAAACATAGGGCTCTCAGATCCTCTTTGAGCATAACTAAATTGTGCTTGTGGTGTAAAGAATATAACAGTGTGGAGTGGTGCCCTGGAACATCAATTTTCATTGCACTGCAGATGATAGAAATTTTGTGAGATGCAAGGCCAGTGGCTACACTGTCTATATCTGGTTGCTTGTGCAATGAGAGATGGAATGCTCTTGGTCCCAGAACATGGTTTTATGGTGCTCCAGTCAGGGGCCTTCACTGCTTCTTCCTGAGTCTAGGAGTTACTGAGGGCTCTTCTGTTCAGATTCTTCCTCTCTTCAGGTTACACGTGGTCAAGTTAATGCAAAAGAAGGCTAGAGAGCTCTGTGCCTGGCTAAATAAAGGCCTGGAAATGTGAAGGATCAGGTAGAAGTCAGTTAACCAATCTCCTGAGAGAGAGAGGGAGTGGTGCCATGGGGCCGAGGGTGGGGTTAGATGATATAAGATGCTGATGTAATCAGTATGGGAGTGGGCTGTCAATCAAACTGGGTGACTAGTCTGGTCACTTTTTCTCACTCTTAGCAGCAAAAGGAAAGCTCAAGTCCCAAATCAGCAGTAGAAAAACAAACAACAACAAAAAAAATCACATTTCAAATAACTGAAAGGTGCTGTTTAAGTTTGTGCACCTCTTGAGGTAAAAAAAAAAAAAAACACTTTCAAACCCATGCCACTTGCATTTTACATGTGAATACATCAAGAAATCTAAAAAAAAAATAATGTGGCTTGTTTTCCATGTTCACCAGATAAACAACGCTTATGTGGATGCAGCGGTTTACAAATCTAACTACTTAATTAACTTTTTCATATTGACAGCAGAAATTGGGGTTAATCAACAGTTTATGCCCAAATCCTGGGTTAGATGTCTTAGCTGTATGATTTATGGTTTGGTTTCCTGAGGGCAAGCACATTTTTAATGGAAATGCTTGAGTTTAGACCAATCCAGAACCAAGCAAAACAACCTCACCAAAGGTTGCACTGCCAAAAAACAGTATGAACAAAATGAAAAAAGGGTTGCAACATCTAGTGGTGATTGCAGCCCTTTGTTTCATTGTGAGTTTAGACCAGGGTGGTAGTGGGTGTCCAGCCTGATTTGCCAGCTTAACTTCCTTTTTACAAGGATCATAGGTTCATAAATTCATAGGTGTGTACTAGGCTAATGGCCCTGGAGCCTTTACAAGCCTTCCCCATAGGATTACCCTGGCATCATGCCACCCGACCCTAGTTCCCAGTGCCTCTGTCGAGCAGAGCCACTGGAGTGATCTCTGAGGTGAATCTTCTTTTTCCCATCCACTCATCAAGATTTTTCTTGAAGAGGGTCAGTGAGGTGCTCTGTTTGCCATGTATGGGAAGTCTATTCCATAACATGGGCAGTCTCGGGGTTATGAACCTGTCCTTCCAGCAAGTTCTGTTGATTGAGGTAATGAGGCTGAGGTCTCTGGAGCATGTGGTGTGGAGGGACTGGTATTTCTTTAGATGTAGCAATTCTAACAGAGCTGGGTCAGACATGGCTTTGTAAATCAAGCAGAGATGGAATCTAAGTAGGCGATATGAGACAGAGAATAGTTGCAGTTTTTTGAGTCTGTCCCTATAGGACAGGGGTTTAAGGCCCAGGATCCTCTTTGTGAGGTACTTTTGTGGCCTATCCAGTTGTTGCAGATGTCTTGTGAGGTACATGCCAAATGAGGCATTGTACTCGATGATTGGTCTAATGAGGGAGGAGTAGAGGGAGACAATGACCTCTTTCTTCCTGGATGCAAAACCCTTAGTAATGGGATGTGCCACATAGAAGGTCTTTCTGACCATACTGGCAACGTGGTGGTCGAAAGAGAGGTTGCTGTCAACCTGTGTTCCCAGATTTCTTATAATGCCTTCTGTGTTCAGTGGACTGCCATTGATGTGGTAATTCATGGGAACTGGGTTTTTCCCAAAGGCGATGACGACTCATTTTTTGACATTGAGCTTAAGGCCATGGTTCTGACACCAGTCGTTGGTCTCAGTGAGGCCTTTCTGTAGGATGTCAACATTACTTGGGGAATTAATAATGGCCCCCAACTTGCAATCATCTACGAACTTTGTCAGCCAGAGTCCCTTCGTGTTGGCCTGGATTTCTGAGAAGTAGATACCAAACAGGAGGACCTAGGACCGATCCCTGTGGGACTCCACTCATGAGTGGTCAGCAGTCTGACTTGGAGTCATCTACTTTCACACTGTGGGTTCTTTGAGCCAGTTTGCATCCCACCTAGTAATATAGGGACTGATGCCTAGCTTAGTGAGTTTTTCTATGATTCCTGAGTGGGAAATGGTATCAAAGGCTTTGTCCAGATCAAGGTAGGCTGTATGAATCAACTTGCCTTCATTCACAGCTCTGGTGACTGACTCAAAGAAGTTGACCAAGTTGAGCAGACATGATCTACCATTCACAAAACCAAACTGTGTGGGATCCAGAGTTTGGAGATTCCCTATATCCTTGTTTATTAGGTCCATGATGATGTGCTCCATAGCTTTGCATATCAGACTTGTCAGGCTAATGAGGCAATAGTTCTCAGGGTCTGTATTCACTCCTTCTTTTTGGAGAGGGATGACTGTTGCAGTGCGCTATTTGGTAGGGACAAAGCCTGAGGTGAGGCTGTGATTGAACAGGGAACACAGGTGAGGTGCCAGTTCACTCTGTAGTTCATGTAGAACACAGCCAGGGATATTGCCAGGTTCCATAGAAGCTGTATTCTTAGTCTTGGACAGTGCTGTTTTAATCTGTGCAGTAGTAATACTGGGTGCCTGGCAATCTACTGGTATTATGATTGGTCCTTGGGGGGAGAGATGGGTAAAGCTGGCACTGAATCTGCTGGCCAGTATATTGTCAATATCTGTTAGCTTAGTATAGGATATACCAGTGTGCAGTAGCTCAGAGCAAATCTGGGTATTGCCATGGAGATTCTTTACATAACTATAGAAGGCCTTGTGGTTGTCTTTACTATCTTTTGCAATTTTGTTTTCATAGCTAGCTTTAGAGGATTTGATGAGGGATCTTAACTTTTTGTTGAGGCTGATAAGGGAGTTTTTTCCAGTCTTGCAACTTCACCTTATTCTGCATCAGTTTCCTCCTCCTATTGTAGAGTTTGTTTATGGCAGGGGGCCACCAGATTGGCTTCCTTTTTTGGAGGAGTGCATCTTGGTTCTATTGGGTATGGCAAGATCCATGGATTTGTGTACATGTCCGTACAGTGCATTGGTGTATGAGTCGGTGGGCATGCAACTATACTCCATTTGCATGGGTGCCATGAAGTTAGCCACCTCTGTTTTTAGGAGCCCAAAGTTAGCTTTGGAGAAGTTTTTCATGTTGGTTGCCTTTGCGGGGGGGGGGGGGGGGGGTTTCCAAGGTGATTAGTTTCTGGTCAGATCTAACCAGAGAAGAGCTGACTGTTGGTGTAGAGCAATGGTCGCCATGTTAGTAATGACCAAGTCAAGGATGTTGCTACCTCTAGTGGGGGTAAGAATGAGCTGGTCCAAAGCATTGGAATTAATGAATTCCAGGAAACACTGGGCAAGTGCATTGGTACATGAGTAGTTTTCCCAGTTAATGGAGGGGTAGTTGAAGTCACCCAGTGCAAGAGTGTTAGGTTGGACCCTAATATTCTCCAGGATGCTTAGGAATGTGGAGTATGAGTCTTGGGAAATGGTTGGGGACCTATAACTGGTTACAACCTGAATCACTGTCCTACCCAATGTTAGCTGCACCTGAAGTATCTCTGATGCATTATGTTGGGCTACCATTCTGGAGGTGTGGGCATCCTTTATGAATATGGAAACACCACCGCCTCTTGAGCTTCAATCCAACATCTGGGGCCAAAAGTTGTGGAATGAGTTATAGCCTGGTAGTGCAGGGTTGCTTTCTGCTGCCTTGAACGAGGTCTCTGCTACAGCACAAATGTCAATGTTCTCCATTTTAAGGAGTGTTTCGAGTGAGTGCATTTATAGATTTAGCGTTGAGCAGCATGACCCTCAGATTGCATTTCTTTGTAGCTGTTATGGTGGTAATTAGGTCTTTGGAACACTGCCTAAAAAGGGCACTATAGGGGTGGCAAAAGCCTTGGCCAGTATCCGGAAGCCCAGGGGTGACAGATGCAGGCCATCTCTGGCAAAGCATTGAGGTCTCTCAATCATGTCATCCAAGGCAGACAGATACTGGATCCCCTTAGAATGATACCAGAAACTTAGCCAGTTGTGGAAATCAATAATTTTCTGCTTGTGCTGTGGTGTCATTCTGGGTTTTGGTAGGATGCTGCTCAGGGCTAGGGTCATACCTGCCTGGGCTACATAATCTGAGAGCTCTTCCATATCTCTTTTCATGTTTTTATGTTTTCTGTTTCCTTTGAGTTGACCCATAGTGAGCGTGTCCAGATTTTCCTACAATTAGCTCCCATGGACCCTCCCACCATTGTCTGTAACTGCCTTTAAATAACTGACCTGTCGAATTTAATGTATTAGAACAAGGACACTTGTCCATCTATGTACTTTATTGAATAAACTACAGGAAACTTTAACAAGGTGTTTTTATTCCTCCAACAGGTAATGTATCAGCGAGAGAGAGTGTGAGAGAGAGAGAGTCTCTTAAATCTGTTACAAAGATTTTATCTGGACTTATCCTTTGCACTCTGTTTCATTAATGAATTCCAGAGATCATTATCCAATGTTGGATGAATGTAGACCATAACATATTAGTTTCTTGAGAAACCTTGTTTTTACGTTTGCTTTTCTTATGTCTTTAGTGAAGCATTCCAGCCACTAAAGTCAAACTCCATTTTTCTAAAACTAGAAACAAAGATCTTAACTGATTTCTAAGTGTATTTCTTACTTGTTATTGTCTTTGGCATTTTGGCTCAGGTTGTGACTGAAAAGGGTCCATGGACCACTTCACATACTAAAATAAAGTATAAATAAATAAGTGGGTAAGTAAACAAATGAATTACATCAGAAAAAAAGACACAATTGATTACAGATTCATTTACACAATGCTTTCTGTTCCCCTGGAACAGTTTTGCGCTACAGTCAGTGTCAATCTTTGTGACTATTTGCATTCCCCTGAAACAGTTTTGCGCTACAGTCAGTGTTAATCTTTGTGACTCATTGCATTCCCCTGGAACAGTTTTGCGCTACAGTCATTGCCAATCTTTGTGACTCATTGCGTTCCCCTGGAACAGTTTTGCGATAGTCAGTGTCAATCTTTGTGACTCATTGCATTCCCCTGGAACAGTTTTGTGCTACAGTCAGTGTCAATCTTTGTGACTCACTACGTTCCCCTGGAACAGTTTTGCACTACAGTCAGTGTCAGTCTTTGTGACTCATTGCATTCCCATGGAACAGTTTTGCACTACAGTCAGTGTCAATCTTTGTGACTCATTGTCTTCCTTTGAATATAATCTGGATGAATTGGTCAGTACTCTTAAATGTATTCCTGGACTAAAAGGCCTCTTCCTTATTACAAAAGATGGTGAAGTTTCTGGGTGGTTATTCAGCAAGGAGCACATGCTCAACAAACTGATTAGTCTTGTATGTCATATGATCCTATGACTTGTCCAGTGTCTACTGCTTGTCCGATTCATTCATATCCACCTTCTCCTTTAAATCTAGGTGGGCAAGTGAGAGTCAGTGACTGCCCAGCATCATCCTGTGGGAGAGCAATGTAATTTCTGTTCATTATTTTCTCCTTTCTAGTGGTGTCCTGATTAGCTCCCTCACAAAGTTGAGCTTACAGTACCTCTCCAGAATTGTGTGCCTCCATGTGCAAATCTTGGTCTTTTTCTTTAAAATTATGCACAGATTCTATGACCTATCAATAGAAATGCAGATGTGGCCACCTGACAGCCATATGATTGGTGAACCTGTATCAACTACTCATCTCCACTTTCCCTGAACAACTGTTTCTGTCTCCAACTTCCTCTTTGATCCAGGGTTATCTGGGCCATGGTTAGCATTTTTTGCATGTACTCTATGGAGCCTGCTTCATTCACAAATATTAGTTCATTCTACCCCAGCAATAACAGAGCAATTAAAAAAATCTTTACCCTATGAACACCCAGTAAACTAATACGCTTATGTTGTTTCATAGTTTAGATGCTGAAAAGATGTTAGGGCATTTACAATGGATTATCCTGACTTCTTCACTGAAAGACTAACATTTGTCAAAGCAGATTTGCAGACAATGCAGGCACTATTCATTGATTTAACTTTTGTTTTTAAAGAGAGGCATTTCTGACAAATGTAATTTGAATGGAAATGCTAAGCAGCATCATCCTTTTATTTGCTATAGGAAATCAAACACTTGCAGATTTTATTATACATAACCTGATTGTTAATGGTCCCAGCAATGCACATGACTAGGTATATTAATAAGCTCTTTATATGGCTGAAATTTAGGATTGATGTCAATGAACCGAAAACTGTTTCATCGAGTGCTGCTCAATCACCAAAATGTCCTAAACAGCTTTCAACAAAGCTCAGAAGTTCATTTTATTTGTAGGGAGGCAAGCCTGTGCCCCGCACTCTCCATGTAGGGGGTAACCATAATACCCTCAAACTTAAATATACCTGCATAGCAGTAGAGAAAAAAGAAAACTTCCCTGTCAGTGAAAGGTGCTTCACCCAAATTATTTTGATAGATATGCACTCTCTGAAAGAACTATCGATTGGATGCCATGTTCCCAAAACATTATTTCTCACTTGTACGAACTCTCCAGTTTTATTAATTTCAAGAAGCATTTCTTTGATTGAAATTTCTGTTTACAAGACCAGCGTGACTACATCCAGACCCTTACCAAAGTATAGCTTCCTGTTAAGGACATGGATGAGCAACAAAAACGTTCATGGGATATCTAACATTGTATATTTATGTGTACAGATCTTACTGAACTTAGAAGATGTAGGGGAAAATCTGCTTGCAAGCTACATATGACTGAAGAAGTAAATGCCACATTTAGTTCCTTCTGTTTGATCAAAAATGATCACCTGTAAAACTGAGCTAATGCCAAGTGTGTTAAGTGTTCACTGATTTTGCATTTTTTTCCAGTAAAATACTAGTAAATCTAGGCACTGAATTGTGTCAGTATTGGAAAATGATGATGTTTTCATGGGTATTGACATTTTATTTCTTTCACAGTTACTAATTACAATATTGTGAGCCTAATTTGTTGAGTTATCTATACAAAGGATTCTGCATGCATACATGCACACACACACACACACATATATATATATATATATATATATGTATATGTATAGTTCCCCTTCACAAGACCAAATTCCTATAAACTTGAAATTCATAACCCCGAAGCCAGAATCTCGAGTTTACAGAAACTCGAAAATATGAAAGGGAAATAAAAAAAAAAACACCTTTGTAATGTTTTTGCAGGGGGAGTTTGCCCACTGCACCCCCCACGTGGGGGTCTGTGCCCCCCACACCTCCCCTACTTAAATATTCCTACTCCGAGATCATACTACAGTGAAGAAAAGGGAAATCTCCCATTCAGCGCTATTTGCATAAGCGCAAAAACGGAAGACTTCCCAGTCCTCCGTTATACTGCGGTCACACAGCTCTTAGATGACAGCTGCAAGGGTGCAGGGGGACCTAGCCCCCTGCAAAATGGTAACTGAACTCTTTTTTTTCTAACCCTATGTCTGGTTGTATAGATTGGGAGATGATCACAATTTCGAGTGAATGGAAGTTCGAGATTCTGGTCTCGAGATTATGCATTTCGAGCTTCCATTCATTCGATCTTGTGAAGGGGAACCATATATATCTATATATATATAGGATTATAGAAGTTTCAAAACTTTGAAAATCTTATGGCCGAGACCATATGATTGAAGTTTAGAAACTCTGAAACTAAAAAAAAAAATAAAATCTGTTGTTGCAGGAGGGCTAGCCCCCCTGCACCCCCCACACCCCCTGCTCATTAAATATACCACCTCCATGATCATACTACAGTGAGGAAAATGTTACATTTCAAAACTTTGATAATATGTTCTCAGCTGTATGATGTTTGAAGTTTTGAAACTTTGGCAATCCGATAGGGACCCATGTGTTTATATATATATATATATATATATATATATATATATATATGTGTGTGTGTGTGTGTGTGTGCGTGTGTGTCCAGTAGAAATGTGTACTGAAATCTTGGGAATAGATGTATAATTCCTGGATTTCATGTGAAAATGGAAATTCATTTTTCTTTCTTTATTTTTTGAGAAGTGTAAATCAAACCTTATTTAGTACTTACTCCACACAAATAAATATATCAACATATCAATACAATCCTAGTCTCCTTTGCATTCGCGTAGGCCATGGATACATCTGACATATCTTTAAACAGAATAGAAAGTTGCCTAACCTTAACACATATCATATTACTGTTCATCTTTTGCTAACTGTCATTTGGCTATGTTCCCAATAGTATAGGACATGGAACACTTCAATCACACTTTATTTTCTGCATATTATATAAAGAAAACATATAAACTGTAGCAGCCTGAGTTACTGTACAAAGTCCTTGGGGAATGAACTGACCCTTTATGTTCACAGCTGCAGGTCAGTAACTGCATCCTCAGTTTATTTAGTTGCCCTGCTCCAGCAATTTGAAACCTGCACTTAACGTATGATTCCTGTTCAAACATTTGATTGTTTTGGTAATACGCTAATTTCACTGAAGAACTGAAGAGTTTGACAAAATCGTCTAATTACCAACATAAGAAGTTAATATTCTCATACATTCAGTTAAAATAATTTTGAATCAAGAGTCCAGTTGCCTGCATAGCTTAACAATTTTTTTCCTGACAGATTATAAAGTTATTCCCTGGTAATATGTTGATTCTACCCCTGTATTTAGTTATTTCTGAAAAAAAAGTGACTGCATGTCTCCCTTCTGTTCTTATACTTTATTTCAGTGCCCTGTTATAAATTTACTACGGATGACAGTAACTAATCTTCCTTCCCAATACAGCAATTATATTAACATAATCAACATTAAAATGGGATCATACACCAGTAAAGAATTAATTTTGCTGGTGGGTTCATTTTGTTATTTTGCTTATTAAATTACTTGCATAAAGCATGTATTTCAGCAATAATGCAATTGTCAGATGTATAAATAATTTTTCTTCAAGTTTTGATTGACCAATACATGTGATAAAAATAAATAAAATAATTAATCTTATCCACCTTAGGCAATAGTCCATAACAGATTTGTACTTTTAATTTAGTTTAATATATTACTACAGTTCAAAATTTTCTCATCAGTACATTAAATATTCCTCTGTTTTTCTGTAATTATGAAACAAAAGGCAATGCACAGTGGCATTTAGCAGTGCCTTGTACAGATGCAGGAAACTTAAAAACCTATAAAACTTCTCCTTTAACTTTACCCAGTACTCAGTTGCACAAAGAGCGACTTGTTTTGTGCACTGAGGAACACTGCTAGACAACTTCAGTCATACATAGTCTAGCTGTAGTTTACACCCTCACGGCAGCCAAGTCAGCCTGCTATAACTCCTGCTATATTACCCCATTGTAGTTCACCTAAAAAGAAGTTATACCATGGATGGACACTTTCCCCAGTTTCCCTGTCAGCAGCTTGGCAGATATGGGCATCCTTAGACAATGTAGGTATTGTCTCATGATCACTAAGAACCAACTAATCATTAGAGAAATGGGTACAGTATGTGAGAGATGTAATTACATAATGTCACTGGAGGCAAGTCTGTCACACAAATGCACTCAGAATAATAGTCAGGTTGTCGGTAATGCCACACATAGTACTGACACGGTGTATAGACCAGTATATGTTCAGGCACATAAAACCATCCTTCCAAAATTCCAAAGACCTCCTAGATATTCATCCTATAAAAAGAATTCTAGCAACCCCAAAAGCATGGCACACCCAATATGACAAATATAGCCACATCCTTTGGAATCTCAACTAAAAAACCTGTAAGGCAAACCAACACAGTATGCAGTATTTCAATCTTAGGAGACTCCATTGGTACATACTGATGCCCTGCTCAACAGGTTGAATAAGGAGAAAACAATGGTCAGTTGTCTGTCTGGGGCCAGGATCCACACAATCTGATCATTAAAACCGCAAGTACTAGAATGAATCAGTCATAGTCCATGTGGGTGTAAATGATCTGAGACATACCTTGCTGGACTATATGAAGACAGATTTGTGGATTTCTGACACTAGTATGTGCTTAGCATTTAACAGCAGTTTAACTTCACAAAGGGAGATGCCACAATATGAACAAAAGATGATTGACTTCAATAATCGGCTTAGTATCTAGTATCATTGCATGGTGGTACATTCTTTGTCAGCATTGAAGGATGGAGCCAACAGGCCATGTTGCTTTGCCAAGGATGGTCTGCACCTGTCTCCTTTAGGCTTTTGAATATTAGCTAACACATTATTCTCCCCCCATATTGCCTTTTTTACACAATGCCAAACTGGCAGACTTTCCAATGGAGCAGAATCAACCCAAGGGAATCTAAAGATGTTACTGCTCAATACCTGGAACCTGAAAAAGAAACCCTCCAGGTTCTCCTCACCCTAGAGAATGGGGACATTTTTGCAGTTACTGGGACATGGTTTAAAGCTGCAGGCAGCACCCTGGTAGTGCAGGGCTTCAACTCTTTTCACACATTCAGGCCACCTACTGCACAGGCAGGGACCAAAGGTGTAGGTGTCTCAATCTATATCAACAACAGACTCACCTCAAGAACAGTCAAACAGGATGGCAGGCCTGAGATTTCTCATGTCCAGATTTATTTTGGCAAAGTTCCATATTATAATTTGGCAAGCTATCGGTCACCTTCTATGACCCAAGTAATGCATAATTCATACTTAGACATACTGGGGGCCCTCACCAATTAACTCAATGTCATATTCACAATGCAACACCAACTACTCCAGTATAAATTGGTACAATTACACAACCATAAACTTACAGTTCCAAAGACTCCTGGACTTTGTAAACACAAACACCTTGGACCAGATAGTCCATATGCCCATTAGGCATGCAAACATAATCAAACTGGTACTCATAAACATGGGAGATCACAAAGTTGTCTGTTTCATAAAAAAATCTGTTCCGTGACACTGGTTAACCCCTGTAACATTTAGGAACTATTATAAGGGAAGTGTCCTACTACTAAGTTATAACCAGTCAAAATTTAAAGAGCTCCAGTGCTGAGAACACAGCTGCATATGCATAATTGTTCAAAGAAGCCCTGCAGAGTCATGTCAATAATGCATAGACACAGCTGTGTCTATGAGAAACCCAGAACTAACTTAAAAAACAAACCTCCCTTGTGGAAACGAAACATAAACAGGTTGTTCAACAAATGAAAAAAAACAAGTCTTAGAAAAGATTAGGAAGTGCTGCACCCAGCATGATGAAACACACTCATCAATCAGAACAAACAATTAAGAGGGCAAATTAAGTCTACTTTTGCTAAATATAAGCTCCCAGACAAAGGGATCCCCAAGGCTTTCTTTAGCTATGTTCAAAACCTCAAAGGCATTACTCAATAGTGTGCAGAACTGATTGTAAATGGAGCCACCTACACAGAGCCTAAAGTTATAGCAAATCTGAAGTCTGAAAAATTTAACTTCAATTTTACCACCCTACCCAGCCAGCCCCCAGGAAATAAGATCAAACAACCTCCCAACAACCACTAGGGATAGGCCCTAGATTCATTCCCTAAGGCCAGGATGCCTCCTAAGTCACCTAAAACATAATGTGCCAGACCCACTGCAGTCACTGTTTAACCGTAGCCTCAATAAAGGCTTTGTGTCATGGAGAACCACAACAGCCATCCCTCTGCATGAGGGTGGGACATCAACAGACCCCAGGAACTATAGAATAACAAGTCAGACTAGTCTCACATGCAAAACCATGGAAGGAATAATAATTTATTTATTTTATTTTAGATTTGTTTACCGGGTAGTGTCTAACAGGGCCAGGGGCCCATTTTCAGCAGAAACCCAGGGAGAAAAAAATCCAAGATAAGTAGTTAACAAATTAACAATATTGCAAAAAAATAGCAAACAATAAAAGATACACACTTTCTAAATTTTGCATACCTACAGGGTACTAAGATAACAACAAGATACTGTTTAATCACTATCTCTCTCTTTTTATTTTTTTATTATATATATATATATATATATATATATATATGTATATATGTATATGGTTTACTATTGTTTATTCGAACGGAAAAACATTTTCTGTTTAAATAAACGAATGGTAATACCGAAAGTACAAATAACTACTGTTCACAATGTTGAACCAAATGCTCGACGCATTTGACTCAACATTGCTGTCGAAACCACCACATGACAGCTGTATAGAAGCTGATGTAAATCAAATTCCTATACAGCTATCACGTTTTTGCACGGGGGCCCCGCACACCCCCCCCTACTTATATATTCTAACTCCGAGATCGCACTGCACTGGGGATGTGGATGCATTTCCACTCCCCACTGTACCACAATCTCCGTGCAGATAGCCGATTTCTACTTATGCGAATGCAGTTGTGCATTCGCATAAGTGGAGTCGACTATCTGTTGCAAAACTGCTTGCGCATTCGACATTCTATTTTTCGTCACATTGCAACCGATAGAATGTCTTTCGCACAAACAATAGTAAACCTATATAATTATATATATATACATACATACATATATATATATATATATATATATATATATATATATATATATATATATATATATATATATATATATATATATATTAAGGGTAAAAGGAAAGGAAGCAAAAAAGTTCAAAATAATAATTAATTGGAGGAAGAGTGAACTCCAGACAAGTATAAAATATCTTTGAAATACAGAAATACATATGAGCTTAGAGTAGATCATTCAGATTGGAGGAGTCAGCCTGGGTGTGTACAGGAGCATAGCCAGTGGTTAATGAGATGTTCTTTTAAAAGTAGTTTAAATTTGCAGCAGTCGTGATTATTAAGTATTTCCTGGGGCAATAGGTTCCAGGATTTAGATATTTTATTAGAATAAAGAGAGTCTCTACAGTAGTTTTGGTATTTTTTTACTTTTAGGATACATTTGTCTGATGATCTCAGGGACCTGGGGTTTGTGTTTCCCTCAACAGGGTTGAGGAGAGCAGGGCAGTGATTAGTTTTGTGGATAATTCTGTGTGCAATGCTGAGTTGGTTGAGTGATAGTAAGTTGGGTAATTCAAGCCAATTTAGTTGTTGGAGTGCGGTACACTGGTGGAATTTATGGGGTTAGTTCACACCAAGTCTGGCTATTTTGTTATAAAAGATCTCAAGGTTATCTAGGTCAGCCATGCACAGGTTGGTGAAGATTTGCAAACAATAAAGAAGGGTGGAGAGTAGGTGGGATCTGGCTATGGAAAGTCTGGCATGGTTAGTTAGGAAAGGGTTGGCTCTGTTAGAGTGAACCAAGCTTGGTGTGAACTTTTGTAATTCTTAGGGAGATGTGTGTGTCCAATTTTAGATGGTCATCTAATATTACTCTTATGAGTTTCGTTTGTTCGACTGGCTTAATATTAGTACCATTGGAGGAGTAGACGGTAAGGGGGATCTGGTTATTTTTTTGTTCTTTTATTGCAGTAGACTATGAGCTTAGTTTTATTTGGATTAAGAATGACTTGATGGTTGGTGGCATAGTTTTCTTCATCTCAGAGAGCTTTTTATGTTATTTGTTGTAGCTCTTGGGGATAGGGGGCAGAGAAGATCAGAGATGCATCATCAACTTATTGTATGATAGTGGCTAGTTGGGTGGAGGAACTGAGTTCATTGATGAATATGATAAAGAGGAGTCATCCAGGGATGGAGCCTTGGGAACCTCCTACAGAGATGGATAAAAGGGGGGGGTCAGTTCATTATCCCATTTGGTGGACTGCTGTCTGTTTGAGAGGTAGCTATGGAACCAAGTCAGGGATGTTACACTGAGGTTATAAGCTGATAGTTTGTTAAGAAATATTTGATGGAATACAGTATCAAAAGCTTTGGACATATCCAGAAAGACAGATGAGACAAGTAGACCATTGTTTTTGAGGAGGTTTACAGTGTTAGGGAAACTAATGAGTGCTGCATTAGTACTGTGATTAGGTCAAAAGCCATGTTGGGAGTTGGATAAGAGGCTGTTGTTTAGAAGATGGTCAAGGAGCTGCTGATGAATGCATTTTTCTAAGATTTTGGAAATGGGGCGAGAGGATAGCAATAGGATGGTAGCTTGTGAGGTCCGTGGAGGGGCCGCCTTTGTGCAGGGGGATGACATAAGATATCTTTCAGAGGAGAGGAACATATTGTTCTGAGACAGACTGATTGATTAAAATAGATATGGGATAAGAGATGGATGGTGCAACTAGTCTTAGAAGTTCACTGGGTAGCTGGTCTGCTGTGAGAGTGCAGGGTTTTAATTGTTTAGGAAATTTTTTATATAGTTAATTTGAATAGGTTTAAATGAGAATGAGTTTGGGTTATGTTTTGCTTGAGGCAGGAACTGAAAGGGGTAGGTTATTGCTATGGTTTAAGAGGAAGGTTATAGAATTGATAAAGTGAGTATTAAATTGAGATGTTATGGAATCAGAGGTATTTTTGGTGGAAGGGAGCAGGAGTAGAAGGCTTACCTGGTTTAAGGAGGTTGTTGATACTTTGCCAAAATTTTGGGGGGTTATGCTGATGTGTTATAGACAGGTTTCGAAATAAGTTTTTTTTCATACTTTGTGTTTTTTGGCCTGGTTTCTCAGCTGTTGATATTGCGTGAGGTAGTCTTTGTTTTTAGACTTTTGATATAGCGACCAGGCTCTATCCCTTTGTTTAAATATCTGTTTGGTGTCCTTAGATAACCAGGGGAGTTGTTTGGTTCTAACACAAATTTTTCTAGAGGGAGCGAGGTTGTCAAGTATTTTGAGGAAAGTACTATTGAAGTATTGCATGGCAAGTGGAGTAGTTTTAATGATGAACAATCACACTGTTGAAGAAGTGTATTAAATATAGTAGGGGAGAAATTATTTTTTATTGTGGATGTTTCTGAATGTGATGCTATTGGTAATGTGGAGCTGTTTCCTAAGTATAAAGGCTAGGGAGCTGTTGCTGAGTGTGTCTGGTAGGCAGCCTACTTGAAAAATTAAGCTGGGCCTGTTTGTAAGTATCCAGTCTAATATTGCTTCTTTTTTTCAGTGTTTATCAACACATGTAGGAAAGTTTATGGTCTGGGAGAAACAGTAAAGGTTGATAAAATTGGAGGGGTTATTAGAGGAACAGGAGCCAATCCAGGTTTAAGTCACCTAATACTATTGTTTCCTGACTGAAATATGTTGAGGCCCAGGACAGAAGGTTTTCTATGATGGGGGGTTATTCCCAGGGGGAAAGTAGGTGACAATGATTATTATGCTTTTGTGGAATCATGGAAATGATTAATAAATATATAGAAAATAATCGAACACTGGACCCAAACTAGTTTTTTTTCTTCAAGGGTAGACCATGTCTACTCATCCTGGTGAACTTTATTGAAAAGGTCAACAAGGTGATAGATGGGGACAAAATCGTGCATACTGCCTACCTTGACCAGGCTAACGGACACTTTAAAAAAAACTCAGGGATATAGACATAAACCCATGTGTTACACATTGGATAGCCATGTCGCTCTCAGGTTGGACCCAGGAAGTTAGGATAGTGGAGACCACATTGACAAAGAGGCTAGTTACCAAGTTTGTTGATGATTGCAAACTAGGAGCAGTCATATAACATTCTTAAGACACTAACATCATACAGGGAGGACAACACATTCAAATGACTGATACCAAAGCACTGCTTAAAACTCATTGCCAAGAAATGTATACTACAACCCTTTGGGAAGTCAACCACCATAGAAACATACCTCATGAAGAACATACTCTAAAGAGTAGAACCATTTATCGGGGATTAATTAGGCATTTATACAGTAACCTGGTTTTTGACCAACATGTGTCTAAGGTAGTAAGAAAATCATTCTAGGTTGCTCAACTTATAAGCAAGGGCATGGCGTGTATGGTCCAAGGTAGTTATTGTTTCACTGTATTAGGCCCTCATCAGTACCTTCATTGACTATGATGCCCCCTTCAGTAGGTACCTGAATAGGCCCATGCAATGCTCATCAGTCCATTCACTGAGTGCAATGCCCCCTTCAGTAGGTACCTGAATAGGCCCATGCAATGCTCATCAGTCCATTCACTGAGTGCAATGCCCCCTTCAGTAGGTACCTGAATAGGCCCATGTGACAACTGGTGCTTCTCACAAAAAAAAAAAAAATATATATATATATATATATATATATATATATATATATATATATATATACAGACATAAACAGCATTTCCTATGCAGATTGCCTCATAGCCCTATCGCTATATTCTGTTTCCTACAGACTGTTGAGAAGTGATCTATGACTGGCATACAAGACATCCCTGGATTATGCTCTGATGGACGTTTCACATCTTCACAAACTGAATAGCATCTGAATTACTCAATGATGAGATTTAAACTTTGACTACAACATAAATAGGACACATTGGAGGGATAGGTATGTGTTTCACAGACAGAAGCATAGCTGGCTCTATCTGGACCCTGTACTGGTACCAGAAACCAGTGCCCCCCTTGGTCTTCATTTGAAGAGAAAAAAATAAGCACTTCATTGTATTAAGCTGATCTCTACATTATAGAGTTTAGCTTATTATAATCAGATCCATGCCCCCACCACCAAGCTTGGAAAAGAAAAAAGAACTTCACTGCATTAAGCTAATCTCTACAGTTTAGAGATCGGCTTATTACAGTTAGACCCACACACCCCTCCCCCAGCTTGGGGAAAAAAAAAAAAGAAAAGCACTTCCCTGTATTATGCTGATCTCTACATATTACAGATCAGCTTATTACAGTTAGATCCACACACTCATCTCCCAGCTTGGAAAAAGAAAGACAAAAAAGAAAAAAAAACACTTCACTGTATTACTCTGATCTCTACATTTTAGAGATCATCTTATTACAGTTAAATACACCTCCACCCCCCCCCCCCGTGCACTAGTTGTATAAAAGAGAAAACATTTACCATTCCTTCTACTGACACACCAGCTAGGTGGCCATATGCATGACATCCCCCACCTTCCTGGCCCTGCCATTCATACCCCATTTTTCTGCCCTGCCCCTGATTCTCCTTGTTCTCTACACAGCCATCTATAAATAAAAAAATGCTTTAAACTGTAGCACACTGCTTGATACAAATAAAGCAAACTGTTGCTACAGTTTATTCCCTGCTTGCACAGAGTACTAGAGTAGTCAATTATTAGTTAAACAAACGTCTTCCTGTAAACTAGCAAACTGCTTCCTACAAATGTAGCAAATAACTGCTACAGTTTATACCCTGCCTCCATGGAGAGCTATGGCACTCATTTCTTAGTTAAAAGAAAACAAAGTGCTCAGGTTTCACAACAAATGCAGTAGCAGCTTTTAAAAGCCTGTATTGCACGAAAGAGAAAGAGTGATGAAGGATGGCTCCCCAAACCTTTGCACTGAGGGCAATTGCACCTCTTGCCCCACTCTAGCTAAGCTTTTGCTCAGAGAGTGCCCCCTTCTCTAGAACAGGCTTTCCACCTCTGTGAAGCAGCACTCTTCTCTAACCCTTCTTAAAAGAAACATGGACCAGTGAATGAGACATCCCAAATAAATCCTGGGTCTAGTACCTCCATCTGTAATAGGCAGCTTATAAATCTTTAGCTTACCTACCTATGAACCTATTATATATGCCCCAAAAAATAACTTCTAATTCGCATAACTTGTAGGATACAATTGGGCTGCTTGGATAAGCTTAAAAAAGGCCCAGTGGTCGTTAGCCTAGAATATGACTATGAACCTAATTGTATTTCTTCTTTATTTTTTATGGTATATTTGTTTTCACAGTTTAACATTTGGTTAACTATGCCTACAGGGATGGCCTTTGGTCAGCTGGTACCCTAGACAAATGGGCTTGACAGTGCCGCCCCCCACATACCACCCTGTGCCTCCATCCTGATCTACCTATACCATCCAGATTACTAGCAAAGCCCCCTTCGACTATGTATGCCTGTGAAATCTCCATTGGGTCATTTACAGCAGGACCTCTTCAACTATGCAAAAGTGATTTAGGCGTATATACTTGAATCTCATATCATATTAAATGAGGGTTAAGTAGCCAATAAAACACTTATGAGATGACTCATTTTAACTAAAAAATCCAGCTTATTAATACCTCCATTTATTGTCTTGTATCAGAATTACACTACTACATATGGAAGATTCTGTTAACAGTAGATAAGAAATGCATTGCTCAAAAATGTAAAAGAGGAATGCAACTGGAGTATGAATCTGGTAATCACTTGTACATCAGATATTCAACATGGTAAGTGAAAATCATATGATATCTGTGATATTGCAACACTTTCTAGATTATTGAGATAAATGATATGGAGAGTTCATAAAATCTAGATCTACTAGTGATTTTTTAGAAGTTTTGAAGAAGTGAAGAACAGCATAGCTAACTTTGAACTCAAGTCCTGGGATTCAATAATGCCTGCACTAAGCGAATGCCATTTTGAGTGAACAGACAACACAGACATAGCTCACACCTTCTTCCTCCTAATTTTAGTTTTCCTGCTGATATTGTTGCAGCTTTAAATATTGTCAGGGATTTATAAGGCCTACCACAAAGTGTATACTACATGTGCACTTAGTGTAATCTTTCTGAGTGACTAGAAAGCACAATAAATGTGATAAGAATGCTCTTGAATTCATGTCATCTACACTTAGAGTAGGCTATACTGAATCTGGTCCAAGGAGTTTAGATAAACTTTCAAGAGTGGAAGACACATAAAACTTACAAAGTTTTACAGCATCGGTACTGGATACCAAAATAGTTTAGCCTTTTGATATCATGCTCCCAAACAGTTTGTGCAAAAAATTCCTACAGGATTTTTCAGAAATATACAGAAACTGAAATCCATCTAATTGAAAGGCTATTGCTTATGCTTGCCTCTAATCTTAGATTCTCAATAACCTCTTAATGTGAAAGATGCACTTATATAGCCAAACTGGAAGCAAAGCTCTCTTCACCCAAGAATGGACTAGACATTCAAGAGGAGAAGGTAAACACTTGCACCACACCACACGCATCACATAGTCCCTCAAAACCTACACCACCAAAACACACACACAGAAACACAAAACATACACCTACATTCATGGAGGCTCTCAATAAAAATCTACCCAAGCAACAGAGACCTCCAAAGCAGAAATGCAAGCAACCGCCACCCCCCCAACACAACCCAAATGATACATAGCCCATAAACTCAGTGTGCAACTCAACCACAGCCCATAAGGCATAAGAACGTACCCAGCACTCTAGTCATAGGTGACTCTATAGTCAGGCACACTAATGTTCCACTCACCAGGCTAAACAAGGAGAAAGTTACTGTCAGCTGCCTGTCAGGTGCCAGGATCTGCCACATAATGCACGCACGAAGGTCACTCCACAACAACTACAAATATGACTCTGTCATTGTCCATGTTGGTGTGAATGACCTGAGATGTACTTCCCTGGACTACATGAAAAGAAACATGGAGGAGCTGTCCGATCTTGTAGCCCAGGCAGATATGACTCTAGCCCTGAGTAGCATCCTGTCATCACCCAAATGATACCACAGTACAAGGACAAAATGACTGACTTCAACATTTGGCTAAGCTTCTGGTGTCATTCTAAGGGGATCCACTATCTGTCTGCCTGGGATGACATGATCGACAAACCACAATGCTTTGCCACAGATGGCCTGCACCTGTCACACTTGGGATTCTGGACACTGGCTAAGGCTCTTGCCATCCCTATAGTGCATTTTTTAGGCAAGGTTCAAATGACAAATTCACCACCGTAACAGGTACAAGCAAGCAAAATCTGAGAGTAATGCTACTTACTGCTAGAAGTCTAAACCTCAAAATGCACTCATTCGAGGCACTCCTTAAAATGGAGAACATCGACATCTGTGCAGTGACAAAGACCTGGTTCAAAGCTCCAGAGAGCACCCCTGCGTTACCAGGCTATAATTCATACCACACCTTTCAGCCACCTAACCTGCACCGAAATAGTAAAGGTGGAGGCGTGTCCATATTCATTAAGGGTATCCACACCTCCAGGCTAGTTGCTCAGCATATTATATCCAAGATTATCCAAGTGCAACTAACTCCGGACAAGACTGCAATCCAAATTGTAGCTTGCTACAGATCACCCACCATGCCTCAGGATTCCCACTCCTCATTTCTTGATACACTGGAAAATAATAGGGTACAACCTAACACCCTAATAATGGGCAATTTCAACTACACCACCATTAGCTGGGAAAACTACTCATGTACCAACTTATCCACGCCGTCACCAGGGGCGGCAATATCCTAGACCTGGTCACTACCAACATGGGCAACCGGTGTTCCACACCAGAGGTCAAGTCCTCGTTGGTCAGATCCAACCACAAGCTAACCATACTAGACATCCACATACCACCCCCACCACCCATTAGGGAAACCACCGTAAAAAAATTCTCCAAAGCCAACTTCATGCTTCTTAAGACAGAAGTGGCAAACTTCGCGACATCCATGCTGATGGACAATAGAGGTACGACTGCTGAATCCTATACAAATGCACTTTATAAGCACTTACACGAGTGCATGGATTGTGCAATCCCTAAAAGAACCAAGATGCTATCCTCCAAAAAAAGGAAGCCAATCTGGTGGTCCCCTGCTATAAACAAACTCTGCAACACAAGAAAGAAGCTGTTGCAAAAAAGAATAAAATCCCATGATTGGAGGAACACCGTGGTTAGTCTTAATAAGAAGCTGAGATCCCTCATAATATCCTCCAAAGCTAGTTATGAAAACAAAATTGCCACTGATTCTAAAGACAACCACAAAGCATTCTATAGCTATGTCAAGAATCTCAATGGCAACACTCAGATCTCCTCTGAGTTACAGTACAATGGCACTAAATATACAGAACCAACTGATATTGCCAACATCCTGGCAGATAGGTTCAGTGCTAACTTTACCCCTCTCGCACCCCCTAAAGGACCCATCCCTATACTGGAAGAATGCAAAGTTCCTGTAATCACGGCTGCACAGGTAAAAACACACTCTCCAGAGCCAAGAACACAGCATCCATGGGACCTGACAACATCCCAGGCTGCATTCTACATGAACTACAGAACGAACTGGCACCCCACCTAAGTACCATGTTCAATCATAGCCTCACCTCAGGCTTTGTGCCCACTAAATGGCGCACAGCAATGGTTATCCCACTCCACAAAGGGGGAGCCACCAAGGACCCTGGGAACTACCGCCCCATTAGCCTGATGAGCCTGGTCTGCAAGGCTATGGAATGTATCATGATGGAACTTATAAACAATGACAATGGTAATTTCCAAACTCTGGACCCTAAACAGTTTGGGTTTGTAAAAGTCAGATCATGTCTCCTAAACATGATAGACTTCTTTAAAGCAGTTGCCAAAGCCGTAGATGAGGGTAAGGTGGTTCACACAGCCTATCTTGATCTTGACAAGGTTTTTGACACCATCCCCCACTCTGGAATTATAGATAAACTCACTAAACTAGGTATAAATCCCTGTGTCACAAGATGGGTTGCCAACTGGCTCACTGACAGAACCCATACTGTGAAAGTAGCAGACTCTAAATCCAACTTCAGACCAGTGACAAGTGGAGTACCACAGGGTTCAGTCCTATGTCCTCTCCTGTTTGGTATCTACTTCTCTGAAGTACAGGCTAACACAGAAGGTCTTTGACTAACTAGGAGCCATAATCAAAACTCCTAACGATATGGACATCCTACAAAAGGGCCTCACTGAGACAGATGCCTGGTGTCAAAGCCATGGCCTCAAGCCCAATGCCAAAAAGTGCATTGTCATCCCTTTTGGTAAAAACTCTGTACCCATGAACTACGACATATGCGGTAGTCTACTTGGCACTGAAAGGGTGATAAGAGACCTTGGGACACAGGTGGACAGTAGTCTCTCTTTTGAAAATCACATCACCACAGTAGTCAGGAAATCCTTCTATGTGGCACACCTCATCACAAATGGTTTCTCATCCAGGAAAAAAAGAGGACATTGTTCACCTCTACTCATCACTCATTAGACCCATTATAGAGTACAACGCCCCTTTTGGTATGTACCTCACAAGACATCTACAACAACTGGAAAGGCTGCAGAAATACCTCACAAAGAGGATTACCGGCCTCAAACAGATGCCCTACGCAGACCATCTCAAAAAACTCCATCTTTACTCTGTCGCATATCACCTACTCAGAGGCAATCTCTGCCTAACATACAAAGCTATGTCAAACCCAGAGCTGTTGGACATGCTCCACTTAAAGAAATCCCAATCCCTCTGAGCTACATGCTCTAGGGACTTAACCCTGTCACCACAATAAACAGAATATGCTGGAGGGATAGATTCCTATCCCAGAGACTTCCCATACTCTGGAACAAACTACCTATCTGTATCAAACAAAGCTCCTCATTAGCACTCTTCAAGAAAAATCTTGATGACTGGATGGGAGATAAAAAATTCACCCCGAGGATCACTTCTGTGGCTCTGCTTGACAGGGGCACAGGAAAATAATTTTCTTGGGTGCAAAAGCCAGGGTACCATTTAGCTAGGCTTATATAGGCCCTAGGGCCAATAGCCTAGTACCTACCTATGAATCTATAACTATGTTATTTAAAAAGGTAAATATACATATTGCCAAATATAATTTGACATCATTGAGGATTAAGGATTGGAGCTTTATAATTAGCTGCTTCCTATGCTCAAGGGTACATTGTTTGATTCCTTTTACCTATATTTGTCTAATGTGTCAGTCTGAACAAGTCACTTGACCATGCTACACTCCTGAGTTGCACCTGAAAAGGGACATTTGTACCATGATGGCACAGCTATTTAACAAATGCATATACATAGATAAAGATGAATATATATATATATATATATATATATATATATATATATATATATATATATATATACACAGTGTATATAATAAACACTTCTGAAGCAGCAACAAGCTCAGTGGAAAGCAGGTGAGAAAGTACAAATTATATAGGACCATCAGAATTTATCCAGTCGTTGAAGATGACGTCTCTGTTCTCAAACTGGAATCTGTCCAGTGCATACAGAAGAAACTTCTACTTTGTTATGTAACACAACAAACAAGATGAGCTTTGACCTCACAGTAATGCTGATACTATGAGCTTTGTATTTTATTTCATCTGCATCTATGAAGGATTTTATTTCAACTCCATCTCCCCAATCCTTGTACCTGGTCACAACTGTTTTTATGGTTCCTGTGATGTAATTGACAGAAAAAGAGCGTAAGGAGGCAAGGCTGGAGTTGGTGCCCACACTGACAGCTCAGTGTTGTATTTCAAAGATTCTGGAAGAAGTCTTTTAAAACAAGAACATAAACTCTTGCTATTTAAAAAAGCTAACTCAATATTTCAATAGGAAAGGGATGGCATAATGATAAAGATAGTTACCTTATAGACACAAAATGCAGGGTTTGATTCTCGCCTTCCGTGATTATCTGGTTATTAGATAGGTATTTAATAGTCTGAAAACTGCCTAATATTTACCCTAAACATTAAGGTTTTTACCTCACAAACACATGGTACAGGGTTTGATGATCACCATTATGGGAAGTTGGCTAAGATTAAACTAGCTCACAAGACCAGCTAGCCTAGTACTTACCTTTGAATAAAACCTATTAGTGTTTGCTTTCTACAGGTAACTCAGTGAAAAGGATAACATCACCTGCTCCACTCATCCAACAATACTCTACTGAAATACAAAACATGGTGGCACAGCAACTGAAAGTCTCTGGCTTAGAAAAAACATCTGTTCCTGAAAATGATTTTCTTCATCCTGATTTTTGTTATTTGTAACTCCAGTTTCTTTAGGAACTTTTACATAAAATGCTATTGCAAATGTTCTCAGTGTTAACCAGAATTGCTCATTAATGATATAGTTTTACTTGAGTTACACATTTTCTAAACTTAGTATGAAATGTTTAGTTATATAGGTAACAAGAAGCATGCTGCATGCACTCTTCCCACTCAAACTTGAAGTATACATTGGGACCATAAAATGGGAATTTATCAGCTATAAATTAGCTTAGGATATAGAGGATTTTGGTTTCTAAGTCACAAAACACTTAGTGCTGCTGTCTCACGGTGGGTAAATATAGCTCTGATGGACTGATAAATTGAAAAGCTTTTATATACTTTGGTCTACTACATGCATGAGTATGCATGCATGCATGTATGTGTGCATGTGTGTGTTTTATATACTTTGGTCTACTACATGCATGTGTGTGTGTGTGTGTGTGTGTGTGTGGATGCACGCCAGAAAGAATTGTTTGCATTCAAAGCTGCTATTGTTATAGATGCTGCTTTGTGGTAAATACTGGGTATTATCTACAGCATAACACCTAAAAGCCTTGGAAAATAAAATATGTGATGTGTGTCTTTTAAGTTGGGGAGGTGTGTAACAAGTTTGTTTGTGTTTCAGTCACAGGACATAATTGGTGCACTCCATGCATTTCATACAAAATTAGTGCCATAGGTTCTCTAACTTATTGCTTTAATGTCAGGTACAGTTTTGGTCATGCTTTGTATATGCCAACATAAAGCTTATGAAAAGAGATTAGACTGAAGTAGCAAAATGCAATCTGGACTGCTTACGCAGTACTTTAGTACTGCATCAAATTGTGGTTTCTGGGTACTTAACATACTTTTGTAACAGTTTATTTATCATTGATAAGAATGAAGGTCAGTGCCTTTGATTACTCTATGGCTCCGGAAAAAATTAAACACTGGAATAAACTGAAACCTTAGAGGTGTATATTTTTGTCATTAAATAAATGAGTTACACTTTTTCGTTCTGGTAGTAATCTAAAAATAATCAGTAAGAATCTGCACAAAAGTAAGGAAGATGTAACAAGAATAGCAAAACAAAACAAAAAAAACCCCAAATAAATAAAAAAGGCATGAAGGAAAAAAATCTGTCAAATCTGAGAGATTATATTAAAAAATACACATTACACAGAGATATAGAAACTAGCCAAGAGTGATAAATGTGTGATCTGTATGAACCGCATTACTAAGTGTTAGAAGATTTACTTTACTGTCACACGAGCTCTACTTTGTGACTTCTGAAATCAAGCCAGAACTATTTAATTGCGCTTTCCCCATAACATGTAACAACACATAAAAAAAAAAAAAAACATGACAAATGGTAGTGACAAGAGGATAAATATATCACAGTTTGCTTTTTTTTGCCTAAGAAGGAAGCCATCCATTTACTGAATTGTCCAAGAATATAATTCATTGATTAAGTCTTAGATGGCTCATTTTCAGCATGTGCAGAATGCAGTGGACTGCTAGAATCAGCTAGTGGTCACAGAAGAAAATGATGCTGGATGTGTTTATTTCTGCAGAATCCATAGAGTGTCACAGCATGAATCAAACACTGTGTTGTATGCCAGAATGTTAAGGCATAAATCAAATACTGGACCGGATGCCAAAATCTCATTTCATAAAAGAAACACAGCTCTGCATGCCAGAACCAGCAATGTACTTGGATAATATAGTAAATATCTTATTCCTTGAACTTTAAGTTTTTTTTCTAGCTGTTATTAACATCAGTGAAGCTGAATCTGGTAGCTTTTTTCTCTCTCTCTCTCATTCTCTCACCCCCTAATTCTATTTCTTTTAAACAAGCAACAGTCGCAATGTTTTATTAGAGAAATTGCATTTCTACTGCATCCCAAGAAGCCAGAATGAAATGTCCATTAATTTATGTGAAACATGTATTTTTTTGGAACTAACTACTGCTGACTTGCCAGGGGAAAGTTATACAATACTTTAATTTTCTACATTAGCAGAATTGTTTCAATAAAGACGATGTTAATAGCTTGTTTTTCTTATATTATTAAATTATGCATATATTAACACACTTGCCGAAAGATTCTTGGACTTCATCAACTCCAGTGCCCTGGACCAGTTGGTTGACACCTCCCACAAGGGGCCCAAACATTCTGGATCTGGTGCTCACTAACATGGGTGATCGTTGCACCACCCCATGTATGCGGCCCTCCCTAGTGAGGTCTGATAATAAATCAATGTCATTAGAAGTAACAATAACATCTGACCACCCCCCCATTGGCAGCAACTAGACCAAAAAAACTTCTCCAAAGCCAATTACAAAATAATAGTGACAGCATTAATAGTTTTATAGCCCCTGCCCTCATTGATGGTATGGACACCTATACTGGGATTTACACCAATGCCTTGTATTAGCATTGATACAAATGCATTGACTCAGCCATACCTGATAGAATCAAAACAAGATCCTCAAGAAAGAACAAGCCTGCCTGGTGGACATCTGCCATTAAAAGATTATATAATAAGAGAATGAAATTGCTGTCCAAGAGGAGGAAGGAACGATCTCTGAATTGGACGCATTCCTTCCTTGGCTTAAACAAGCAAATATGACACCTTGTAAGGCATTCTAAAACTAAAATGAATCCAAATTAGCCTCCTTCACTAAGGCTAACCATAAGGCCTTCTTTAGCTATGTCAGAAACCTTAAAGTAAAAACCCAGATCTTGGCAGAACTGGTTGTTAATGGCATCACATATACTGAACCCACGGAAATAGCCAACCTGCTAGCTGACAGGTTCAGTGAAAACTTCTCCTCCATGTCCTACTACATATCCCCAAAGCATCTCTACCACCTGCCCTCCACCTAGTATCTCCAAGGAGCAAGTCGTAAACGCTCTCTTCAAAGCCAAAAACACAGCCAATAGAGGACCTTATAATATCCCAGGCTGTGTTCTAAATGGATTAAAACAGGAACTAGCTGCACTGCTGGGTACTCTTTTTAACCACAGTCTAAGAACTGGTTTTGTACCTGTTGAATGCAAAGCAGCAACCATCATCCTATTACATAAAGGAGGTGCCTCCAGAGACCCTGGGATCTATACATCCATAAATCTAACCAGCCTAATCTGCATGTCTATGGAAAGAGTGATCATGGACCTTAGCAACAAAGATATAGGGGACCTCCAAATGCTCGACCCAATTCAGTTTGGCTTTGGTAAAGGGAGATCCTGCCTCTTGAACTTGGTGGACATCTTTGAGACAGCCACCAAATCCCTGGATGAGGTTAAATCCATGCATACGGCCTACCTGAACCTGACCAAGTCCACTGACACTATTTCACACTCAGGCATCATTGATACACTCACCCAGCTGGAGGACATCCCATATATTGTCGGATGGGCTGCAAACTGGCTTACGGATACTACGCACGTAGTTGAAATAAGTGACTCTACCTCCACAGGCAGACCCATAACCAATGGTGTTCCACACTGATCTGTGCTGCAGCTCCTATTGTTTGGAATCTACTCCTTGGATGTACAGGCTAAAATATAAGGCCTATGGCTGGCAATGTTTGCTGATGAGTGCAAACTGGGTGCAGTTATCAAGTCCTGAAAAAATGTTAACATCCTACAAGAGAGACTTACACAGACAAATGACTGATGCTAAAGTTGTGGGCTAAAACGCAATACAAAAAAATGCATTATCATCCCCTTTGGCAAGGGTGACCTCCCTGTAGATTACCACATTAATTACAACACCCTAAGTACACAATCAGAGGTGAAAGATTTGGACACATAGGCTGACAGCAACCTTTCCTTTGACCACCACATCTCCACAGAGGTAAGAAAGGCTTTCTATGTTTCCCACCTCATAAGTAAGGGCATTGCATCCAGAACAAAAGAGGTTATATATGTACTCTTCACTCATCAGGCCAGTAATAGAGTACAATGTTACCCTTGGTATGTACCTTACCAGGCACCTGCAGCAACTGGAAAGACCTCAAAGGTTTCTTAACAAGAAAATTCAGGTTCTTCAGCATATGAAATATGTTAACAGACTGAAATCACTGTCACTATACTCTGTGTCTTACAGACTACTCAGAGGTGACCTCTGCCTTGCATATAAAAGCAATCTCAGATCCAACTCTAATCAAAATGCTCACATTTCTAAATCAAATCGTACAAGATGCACTCACTCTAGGGAACTCAATCTAGTATGTAACATCAACAGGACTTGCTGGAGACACAGTTATGTCTCACAGAGTTTACCTCTCCTCTGGAACAAACTTCCAATTCAGGTGAAGCAGAGCCACATTCTTACCCTATTTAAGCACAATTTTGATGACTGGATGGGAACCACAAATACACTCTGGGAGTTTCACCTGTGTCCCTCTTGGGCAGGGGAAGTAGTTGTTGACTTAGTTCTACTTAATACCTTGATATTCTTGGGAGCAGGGTTGTACTTGGCTAGTCCTGTAAGGGCCCTAGGGCCATTAGCCTAGTAACCTCCTATGATCCTATGTGTTGAAATACAAATTCACAGGACATTTTCTTGCATTGTGAAATATGGGAAGAAGGGCCCTTCCTGATAGCAGCTAATCTGAAGCCGACATAGTAAGAGCTGACAGCGGCCTGGAATGGACAGACCATGTGCCCAGTAGGACACTGTCCACCTTATTTTTAATTTTAATTTTAATTTGTCTCTCAGGCAGCCAGGCAGAACCTTAAATATGTAAACAAAAAAGTGCATTTAGAATTCTAACATGTAAAAGTCCATCTCCTAACTCCTTTATATTTTGGTAATTGTATACTGGAGGAACTGTTCACATTACATTGCAGTAAAAAAGTAATTGAGCTGAAATGTATAGCTAGATGAATTTTCAATAATCAGAGACCAAGAAAATGTACATAATGATGACAAGTACATAATGCTTTGAAGATAATTCATGGAAAACTGATTTTATTAAATAAAGCAGATCAAAGATACCACAGTTGTTTGTCAATAATATATTAGAATGAAGCCATGATGAAAATAGAATGAAGCACAAATAATTAGTAATGCAGACGGGTGGGAAGGACTAGAAGGGAGGGGTCTATATTAAAAGACTGAAGAGGTGTTTCAGCGAACACCTCTTGGTCGACATGTAATGAGCGAACACACTAAAGCGCAAATGCTCAAAACAGCGATTTTTTTTCCCTGGGAAAGAAATCGCTTGGCCATCCCTGTGTGTTCACCCCTTTCCTCACTATAGTGCGATCTCGGAGATGGTATAATTAGTTAGGGGGGGTGTGGGGGTGAAGCCCCCCACGTTGTTATCTTTTAAAGTGTGTGTGCATGTGTGTGTTAGCAGTTTCTTTCCCAGGGAAAGAAACTGCTATTTTGAGTGTTCACGCTTTAGTGCGTTCGCTCATTACGTGTCGACCAAGAGGTGTTCGCTGAAACACCTCTTTGGTCTTTTAATATAGACCCAAAGGGAGACATTACCTCATAATCAGCCATTTTGATGAAGGATGTAGCCTAATCTATGACTGCCACCTAGTGGGGTTCAATGTTACAGCAGGCAGAATTACATACCCACTAAATAGTGTGTTTGTAACATAGTTGAGACTGTCTATATTGTCAGAAGAGGATGTGTTTCACAATGATGACTTCAGGGGCTGAAATGCACAACATGCTACTATGTGGATAAATGGGGATGGATGATAACATCCCATGGGTTCATAGGTTCATAGATTAGTACTAGGCTAACTGCCCTTGTGGGCAATTTTAAGCCTAGACAATTAACCCACATGAAAATGAAACCCTGCACTTTGGGTCTTCATATATGTGTGTATATATATATATATATATATATATATATATATATATATATATATATATATATATAGGAAGATGATTCAGTCTCACTCATAAATGAATAAGTTAACAGATTGAAAACAGGACTTTCATGCATAAGAGATAAAAAAATGATGTAGAAAGAAAACAATACAATCAATGCCGCCTCCTTATAAGCTTTAGAAGACCCTTGAAATAGTATAGAAGCTTAAACCATTAGCATCAGTGAGTGTATGTGTGTGGGGGGGATGTGTGTGTGAGGGTGGGTGTGTGTGCTTGTGTGTGTGTTTCTCTTTGTCTATGTCTGCCAAAGGTTGCCAGGATCTGCCACATAATGCACAGATATGACTCTATCCTTGTCTATGTTGGTGTGAATGATCTGAGATGTACCTCCCTGGACTACATGAAAAGAGACATGGAGGAGCTGTCCAATCTTGTAGCCCAGGCAGCTATGACCCTAATCCTGAGTAGCATCCTGCCATCACCCAGAATGATACCATCGTACTTCTATAAGACTGCAAAATTTGTGTTGGTGTGACTCTACTATTCTACAAATTTTTTATATTTATTTGTTAAGCAAGTGAACATCTTACTCATAAATGTGTATTTTGCAGGAGTGATCTGAATGCAACAGATGTGTGTAAGATTTGATCACTCAAACCATTTATTTTTGTGTAAAATTTATGTATGCTATAACGAAAGGGCAGATTAATAAACGATACACAACTTTTAGAACAGCAGCAAGCAGGCATGCCGTGAAACAGGAACTAGTATAACAGTACAATGACTATTACAGAAATCAATTTAGCCAGGAAAATTAAGGGGTTATTTGTAAACAGGAATAATGATGTATTTCTATTATATCAAAAATGCCATTGAGATCTTCAGAAAGTTCTCATGTGTGATTATATATGAGTGGCCATATAAATATCACATCATGCTAATGTGAGAGATCTGACCAAAGGCATCATCTAGGAGTAGGTACTGGCAAGATGGAATAGATGTAGAAGAGTTCATTAAATTAATCCCTTATATACAGTTTGAAGACTGGGAGCCCAAAGACCATCACGCAGCTTTGAACCACAATAGAAACTTCTAGATGCATGAATAAGACTAAGGTATCACATAAAGTCTAGAAGCTATGGATCTCACTGGTACAAGAGTTGAAAAGTAAATATAAATGAAAGCCTGAAATATGTAACCATTCAGAATACAAAACCATCCTTAGTAGAAGTAGCCTGAACTGTCTTATGCCACTCTTAAAAGTTCTCTGTAAAACAGACTTCCTTTCTTGCTTGTTCAAGTCTTTAGTGACAGAAATGAAGGGAGACAATGTATCTTTATTGTATAAAAATAACAAAAATGTTATGATTTGCTTTCTTTTTTTATTACTATATATTAATATTTGTCACTTAAAACAAGTCACGTTTAATAAAGATTATTATAAAAAAGGAAGATATCCAGGATTTCATGTAAGAGGGGTAACATGCAAAGATATAATTGTTAGGAAATTTGGCTTACAACAAAGAAATGACAGGAAGCAGATCTGTTTTTCTTTGGACTGACCTTTTATCTAGCATGCATTTGCCAGGTTTGCAAAATATAAGATCATTTTCAGACTTTGTTCTTTTCGCTCACAATCAAAAATAAGCAAGTCATCCGCAGGGAATGCTATCAGCTCTTGATATGTATATTCACTTTCGTCTACTGCATTACCTTTAAGAGCTTCTCTCAAGGTTGCAGCAAGGGGTGCCATTGCCAATACAAAAAGACAGTTGGGTAAGAGGTTGTCCTTGCTTTACCCCTCTTAGAATAACCAGTGAAGGAGATAGATACAGACTTACCTTGAAAACTGCAGTAGAGTCATAGTAGAGAAGCAGGACCAGCATAAGAATAGAAACTGGTGGATTAAATTCTTCTAACACCATAAAAAAATAAGGCACAATACAAAGCCTTTTCTGTATCAGTGTATATGCGGCAGGGGATTTCTGCCTACCTTCTAGTCAATATGCAACCCAGTTTATATTATGCGAAGTCGCCTTCCACTTAAAAAGTTCCACTTGGTCAGTATGTATCAAAGAAGGCATAAGGGTGTGAGTTATGAGGTCCGTGCTGCCATAAAAAATGCATAATGAAATACAGCCAGCAGCTATCTGCACATGATGAGCCCTTACCTGACTTTAAAAAGGTATGAACTAAGACTGATTCCTAGACAGAGGAACTAATCTAAGGGTAGAGGCAGCACAGCACATATTCCAGGGAAGTAAACACAAATGAGAGGGAGAGATTTGTACATTTTTGAAGAATGCCCCATCCATCCCTGGCACTTTATTAGTTTTAAGCTCACAAATGATGCAAGCAATTCTTCCTTTCTTTTGAATAAATGTGCTTATAATCCTCTTGATATCAACATGCAAGGTTGGGAAAGGAAAGATTCCATTTTGCAAACCTCTTCTGGGAATTAGACAGCACAGGTGCATCCTGGGAGCATAGATGATGATACTGAAGTCTACACATTTCTGCAACATCTTGGATAGAGTGTACGCATCCATCCACCCACCCATTACTGGAGGAATGCAAGCGGCAAACACTGCCTTGATATTGCCTTATGCTTCTTCAGCAATGTAAGAAAATCAGGGCTGATGCCTGTCAAGCACTGACTTAGTGTTATCAATAATAATAGCTTCAGTTTTTGTTTTAATTTGCTGGTGCTGCAGGGAGAGTAAATGGGTTTTATGAATTGCATGTTTGAACTTTGTCTACATTCATTGTGCATGTTCCATCCCTTCCAAAGTCCATCAATTTCACTTGTAGAAAGCATTTCTATGCTTCCAACACAATATGAGAAGGATATTATAGGTTCCTAGGTTCATAGTTTAGTACTAAGCTAACTGCCCTTAAGAGCCATTTTAAGCCTAGCCAATTATCCCTTGTGAGACTCAGACTCTGCACCTTGTGTTTGTAAGGCAAACACCTTAGCCATTAAGCCACCCTCCCAACCCCCTGCATCCTGAGCAATGAACCCTTGTGTAAATGTAAGAAGAGTATCTGAAAAGTCTGGTCTCCTAGAATGATAGGATAAAAATCTCCTGTACTTGGGTGGTAATGAAACTGTAATGGTGAAATAGCATATTAACACTTCATGGTCTCAAAAGATGGGATTATGCTCTAGCATATTTTAGGCAAGCAAACCCGGTCAGTGTAACTGGAGATGTCAAAACATGGGGTGCAATTGATAATTTTAGGAATATTAGGGTGACAGTCACACATCAGTACTAATAGAGACATATCATGAGTCTGGCTGGATAAGAATTTAACCAACACACTAAGATGCATTGGGACCATGTAGGTGTGGTGTCAGAGGAAAGCAAGGAATTCACATCTCCTGTTATAGTTATAATTAAAGATCCCTCTACCTGCACTGTATACAATGAAAAATATTTTTAGTAATATTAACTTCTATTGCAGAATAGAAATGCAAGGCTAGTTCAGTCACTGCATATTTGTGGTATCGCTGAGAAATGCCTGCCACTCACCAACTTTGCAGTACAAAAAGTCAAGAATTAGCAGGCCTGTGACAGGCAACTTCCCTTGCCAAAAGAATGCACAGAGTAAGCTTCAAGATCAATCACACAAGATGACAAATGTAAATGCTCATTGTTGGAAACAGATACTGCCTGTGGCACAGTAAGACCTGGGGATTTGGGTCCAAGTCAAATAAACAGCTTTGACTGCTTCACTGGAGAGTAACTACCATTTGTATTTATATTCAGTAACTTTGCAATAAAGCTGGAGTTGTAGGCCAGCTGTGTCCAGTGATGCAGACTAGGGCCGTGATACCCAAGGCAAAGATGTTATCACACATGCTCTACCTCCACCTCGGTCAACAGATTTGGCAGAATGTGAGATATCAAGGGACGGAATGTGAACCTGAACATAAGAAATAGTAGGAAATACAAGTCAATGTGTAAATCTAAGCATAACATGCCATTCGATACAATAGTATAATGAAAATATTAAAAATGAATATTGTAGGTTTATAGGTTCATAGGTCTTTACTAGCTGAATGACCACAAGGGCCCTTTTAAGCCTAGCCATGCATCCCAAATCTTTGACAAGTTCTGGTACCCTTGATAAGTGGAAGCAGAGGCTTGGGAAGTCATGCATTTATAAGAAGGGGCCTGGGCGATGAACCATTTACAGGCTGCCTGTGCCCAAGATACATAGGTGCCAAACCAGGAATAGATTTCCTGTTCCTCATCCAATTGTCCAAGTTATACTTGAATCAGATTAGAGAGGAACTCTGTTTCACATGGATGAGGAGCCTGTCCCAGAGAAAAAGTAGTCTTTGGGATACATACCCGTCTCTCCAGCAGGTCCTTTTTATATCACAGGCAAGGTTGAAATCTTTAGAATTGGTAATTCTGGTGCTGTTTGTTTTGAGGAAATGCAAGATCCCCATTAAGAGTGGGGTCAGACAATGTTTCATATGCTAGGTATACATTTCCCCTCAACAGCCTGTTGGAGACAGAATAGTCTCGAGGCAGTCTGCATAGGACATGTTACTTATGCCCTGTATTCTTTAAGTGAGGAACTTTTGTGGATGTCCCAGTTGTTGGATATCCTGGTTAGGTACATACCAAAGGAGGGCATTGTACTCAATGATAGGTCCAATAAATGCTGAATACAATGGAACAGTGACTTCCTATGACTAAATGCCATACCTTTGTTTATAAATTGCACAACATAGAATGATTTCCTCACTACTGTAGACATGTGATGCTCAAAGGCTGGATTACTTTCTATGCAAGTCCCCAAATCCCTGACTACTGGGGCAGCTCTTAGGGGTATAGTTACTGGTGGGGGGTGACTTCCAGAAGGATACTATTATGCATTTCTTGGCATTTAGTTTTAGTCCATGGCTCTGGCACCACTAGTTTGTCTGTATCAGCCCTTCCTGGAGAACATTTGGCCCAGTGTGAGATTCAATGACAGCTCCTAATCTGCAATCATCTGCAAATGTAGTCAGCCAGAAACCACTGACATTGGCCTTGACTTCTGAGAAGTAAATGCCAAAAAAGAGCGATCCCAGGACTGATTCCTGGGGTACAGCACTTGTGGCTGGTTTCTATGTAGAGGTGGACTCCCCAATTCTAACCTCCTGTGTCTTGTCAATGAGCCAGCTAGCAATCTACCAGGCACTAGGTTACATAAGGGTTTGTACCTATGGGAGGTTGTGTCAAATATGAAGCAAAAATATATATATACAAAATGGCTCAGGGTACAGAGTGGTACAGTAAAAACAAAATAATACTGAAAAACAAAACTGTACCAAATTTGCACAACCAAAAACATTTATTACGTAAAACAGAATACAAACGTAAGCACTTTCACAACTAATGTTGTCGATTCATCAGACAAACTAAACTTCAATACCACATGATAAAAGTTAGCTGATGTCTGCAGCTCAAATCATATGCAACTCACTAAAAACTTCTAATCAGCAAACTGCTATTAAAAACATATAAAACATGCATACAAGCCTTCTTCAAGTCTGTAATTAAAGAGAGCAATGCCTTGGCTAATCATGTGAGGCAAACAGATTGTACACATACATTTATATTCTTTGTGATTCAAGTAATACATCCCAGTATACGGGGGGGGGGTGACATTGAGAATCATACTGAAAGTGCAGAGCAAAAATGGATTCTCTTAAGTGCTGAAAGACCACCAGGTTTAAATGGGATGACATTTTTGAAGTCCCGTCGTCTTAAACACTGAAAGAGAAAGGTTGTCTAAACATACATTCTAAAAAAATATATTTTTAACATATATTTTAAATATATATTTTGCTGTTGCCATGCATTTTAATTATGTTTATGTCATTGTATAGACTTGAAGAAGGCTTGTATGCATGTTTTATATGTTTTTTATAGCAGTTTGCTGATTAGAAGTTTTTAATGAGTTTACATATGATTTGAGCTGCAGGCATCAGCTGACTTTTATCATGTGGTATTTAAACTACATCTATAGAAGTTTAGTTTGTCTGATGAAGTAACATTAGTCGTGAAAGCGCTTATGTTTGTATTCTGTTCTATGCAATAAATGTTTTTGGTTGTGCAAGTTTGGTACAGTATTGTTTTTCAGTATTAGGTTGTGTCAAATGCTTTGAACAGGCCAAGGTTGGAAATGTGAACCATTTTGTCATCTTCCATTCTTTTGGTGACCTTCTCAAAGAAATCTACCAATTTGAGTAGTTATGACCTGCCCTTGATGAAACCAAAATGGGTTGGGTCCAGTGTCTGGAGGTTTCCTATGTCATTATTGATCATTTCCATGATACCTTTCTCCATGGCTTTGCATATGAGACTAGTGAGACTTACGAGACTATGGTTTCCAGGGTGTGTAGATAGCCCACCTTTGTGCAGAGGGATAACTGTTACTGTTCTCCATTCTTGAGGCATGAAGCCTGTTTTGAGGCTATAGCTAAATAGCTGTTACAGATTGCCTGATAGTTTCATGCTATTTAGAAGATACCGTGGGATATTGTCTAGCTCCACTGATGCAGTGTTCTTGGTGTTAGAGAGAGCATTATGGTCCTGTTCCCTCATGATAGTAAGGGGAGTTGTATTTGATGGTATTTCCCAAGGAAAGGTTGATGAGGAGAGAGTAGTAAAGCTGGAGCTGAATTTATTGGCCAGTAGGTTTGCTATATCTTCTGGCTCAGTATAGGTAATTTTATTTACAGTGAGCTCTGCACACAATTGTGTATTGCCTTTCAGGTTGTGGATATCATGAAAAAATGCCTTGTAGTTGTCCTTGGGCTGGAACCCTAAATTTATCTCAAATTTTGCTTTAGTAGACTTTGCCTTCTGAGTTATTTGCTTAGTTTGGTGATAGTGCTTTTATCCTGCTTGGTGCTGCACCTCTTAATTTTTGCAATGTTTTTCTTCCTTCTGTTATATAGCCTATTAATGTTGCAATACCACCAGGGTATCTTGTTTTGTGAGTTAGTTCTGTACTTCTTCCTGGTGGGTACAGCTGCCACTCTGCAGCTTTTAACATGCTTGCATAGGGTTTATTTGAACAGTTCTGTGTAGGCAGCAGTGTTCTCAGGATTGTTGGGGGCTTGAAATTTTGCCAAGTTATCACTTAATAGTAGGATGTTAGCCTTAGAGTAGTTCATTAGCATTTAATGGTTAGCTGGGGTTTCAGGTTTTATTTTTACTTCAAAGGAGACCATTTTGTGATCTGACCTTACCAGAGAATACATTACACTAGTGGGTGTACAGCACTCTCACATATTATTGAAGACCAGATCCAGTATGGCTGCAACCCTTCTAGGTGTATTGACAATCTGGTCCAGGGAGTTTGTGTTTACAAAATCCAGTAATCTCTGTCCCTGTATGTTTGGTGTTGTATATTATCCCCAGTTAAGAGCAGGGTTCATAGGTTAGTACTAGGTTAACTACTAACCTAGTACTATTTTACACAATAACTATCTGACCACAAACACAATCCCAAAAATTTAGGAACACAGTTTATCATTACTTACCCCAAGGTCCAAACAAAATCCTGTTCCAGGCACGGACAAATCTCCAAGACAAATAGCAGAAATATTTAACACTCACTTTACAGAAAGCATAGCTAGTTTGGTCAGTGGTCCAAACAAGCCCCTCAGTCCCAATTCCACAACTAATCTCAACTTGAACTCACCTCTCTGTAAAGCATCTACCAAATGTACTGCTTTCACACCTCTCTCTTCTCAAATCATTCTAGCTATAGCCTCTCAGTCTTCAGGTTATTCACTCCAGCCTGTACCCACTAACTTTATATGCCACCGACTACAATAAAGCAAACCCTGCTCTCCTTTTCTTGACAAACTCCTTTAAGAATAATTAAAAATTGCAGCAGACACTATCGCCTACCTTGTTAGTATTCTTATCAGTCGATCAAGCACAGAATCCCATGCCGCCTCCCTCTGTAAGTTATAATCCTTTTACACAAAGGAGGAAAATCGAATGAATTGTCTATCACCCATTTCCATCCTGTCTCCCCTTTCCCAAATCTTTGAAAAATCTACATATAAACAGCTCCTTGATCACCTTATTCATAGTAAACTACTTACACCTATGCAACAGGGCTTCAGACCAGGACATAGTACAACTGCCCTAGTATCCTTCATGGGTTTAATAAATAAAGCAAGAGACTCCAGCCAACTAACCTCAACACTATTTACTGATCTATCAAAAAGCTTTTGACACTGTGTCTCACCTCAAACTCTTACAGCAACTTTCTTCCCTGGGCCTTTCTCAAACCTTCAGTCGGTGGTTCTCAAGCTTCTTATCTGAATAAGAACAATGTGTAAAATGATAAGGCTGTCTTTCAGAATTTCTAACCAATAAAACAGGAGTTTCACAAGGTTCCTTCCTTGGATCCCTAGTTTTCAATATCTATATAAATAACCTCCATACAGTTTCCTGTCAAAGTTCCCTAATCCAGTATGCTGATGAGTCGACTCTCATTTCCTCATCCAGCAATACTGTACAACTTAAACAAGTAACACGAATTGCCTTCTTCTCCATTGAATCCTGGCTCAATAATGCACAACATTTACTCAACCTTAACAAAGCAAACTCCTCCTTTTTGTACCAAAGATAATTAAAACAGATTTTAAAGATATATTTGCTGAACAACACAGAAATTGAAGTGGTTCCATACACTAAACTCTTAGGGGTGACAATAGACCATAATCTCAATGTTCAGATACATAACCCTGTCAAATAAACACAGCAAAAACTAGGAATGCTGTACAGCCACAGCAACTTTAAGCATACAACTGCTAAAACAACATTAGCCTCAACCTACCTATGACTCCCCTTACTATATGGTACCGCTTTATTAACCAACCCTTAAATCCCACTAAAAAATAAGGTTGAATCCTGCTACAACAACATTGCTAAATTTGCAACAGGCGTATCATACCATAAATATCACTGTGTCACTCTTAGCTCCCTTAAGTGTCTCAGACTTCCCCAACATCTAAATTACTTCCAACTAACAATCGCCATAAAATTATCTATAAAGCTGAAAGCTGTCTTGCCTTAAACTCTGTACTCAAAATCTATACACCCAGCCTGGCTCTCCACTTTGAGGACAAGCAGCTTCTAACTATTTATAAACCAAAGAAAAATCCCGGTCAGTGCTTATTCTCCTACTCTGTGACCAAACTAGCCTTAGCTATCAGAACTTCCTCAAACCTCAAGAATTTCAAGTTTAAATTAAAAGAATTCCTACTCAACTCATGTTAACTCTCCCTGTCCCTGTTCCATAGCTGGCTGACTCCAGTCGTCTGGCTTACTTCAATAACTACCTCTTTCCGTTCCTTCCTTTCCATCTCTCATCCTTCTAAATCTCCTGCTCAGCTTCCTTTCTTTTAACGTCCTTTCTTCCAGCTTTCTTTAACTCACCTTTATCTCTAATACATTCACAACCTCTAACAACTCCCACCTACCTTTCCCTATTTGATATGCCCCATCTTACTCTACCTAAATACTATTTTCCCAATTTGTTCATTCTATTAGCCTCCTTCTTTTGAATCTTTTTTTTCGCACATTTCTCTCTTTGTTGTTCACTTACACTACCCCTTTTTCTCAGTCCCACATATTTTCTTTTACTGCTACCATTTCATATAATTGTGTATTTCTATATTACACTCAGAAAATCAGACCAATTACACAGTCTCTCAGTATCACAAAAATGTGCCTCTTAGACAATTATCTCATTTGATATATTTAATATTCTTTCTATGAAAAATGCATCAATGTAATATGACAATATATTATTTGTGTAAAATGCTTACATGTTAGTTATGCTTAAGTTGGGTTTTATACTGTGGTGTTTATGTAAAAGTTTTCCATTCACTTTGCATTTTGAAGCTTTTCTGCCCAGGCCTCCGCTGAAAATAGGTTTCTTACCCAGTCAGACTTTCCCAGTAATCAAATGCCATTTAAATAAATAAATAAATAAATACATTTTTTATAGATTCAGCAGGCTCAGCATTATACTTCATATGTAAACACACATAATCAGGCCAACAAGAACAAAAGAAGTACAATTATACATTTCTATTTTATTTACATTTCTAACTTTTTGCATTTCAACAGGAAGTTGGGCTGATCCCCAGACTGTTTTCCTCCAATGATAAATACTCATTATGGAGCACCTACATAATTAAGTGCAGAAATACTTTCCTCCCCTGAACACAACACATGCAAGTAATGACACAAACAAAAGTAACAGGAAAAAACAGATCAACAAAGACCCTGAAACAAAACTCAGATAAACTAAGGAGTCCTGTGCTAAGGAAGAGTATGCCTCAACTAGGATGGAAAATCTCACCTTCTGGATCACCCAGACTCTATGTATCACAGCTGGATATGTCCAAAACAGGTCTATACTATAAGATCAAAACTTTAGGTAGTTGAATACCTAAAGCTTGATCTGTAAATATTGAATGCTAAAAACAGAGAATGGCCACTTCCACAAATTTTTTGCCAGGGAAAATTTTGCTTGGCCGTTATGTGGAATTTGCCTTTTTGTCCAATGTGGAGCGATCTTGGTGTTGGTATATTTAGTTAGGGCAGATGTGGCCAGCACATCCCCCCACATCTGGGGGTTGTGGAGGCGAAGCCCATTACTTAATTTGGGTTTAAATTTTTTTTTTTTAATACGGCCAAGTGAATTGTTTCCCCGTGTGAAAGTGGCCATTTGTGGTTTTAAGCTTTCGATATTTACAGATTGAGCTTTAGGTATTCGACTACCTAAAGTTTTGATCTTATAATATACACCCATCCAAAACACTTTTCAAGTATTTTCAGAGTTGAACCCTACAAACTGCTGTCAGTGTCGTCTTCTGTGAGTATGTCTTTCTTGTAAATTATTAACCCTTCACAACTCCATGACATCACAGCGAACACAGGTACAATTATACCACAATGTTTCCTGGTCTCTAGCTTCTCTAAACTTTGGTCTTGTCCTTTACTTTCTGTCACACAGAACTTCCTTGTCCTTTTTCTTCGGCTTTCTTTATGAGCTAATGTCCTTTATTTGTACTGAGGCCAAATGCACAAAATATTTCAAAGTATGGTCTGACCAGGGCCCAACAGATTCAAACCCCAGTATTCTGTTTGCTGCTGTCACTGTCATTTTAATGTACCCATCTTTTTTTTCCTATTCATGTATGATTAACACTTCAGGATCATTTTTACTGCTCTGTTATCATCTATTTCATTTACTACGCTAGTACCTCTCACCAAGATTGTTGTGCTTGAATGACTCTGCGCTGTTTTCAATGCAATGAACCAAAGCTGCAGACCTTCTATCCACTGTTTACTTTTGTAAATCTGTCCATAGACTCATCCAGTCTACCTATATTTCATCCAAGGAGAATGACCCTGTTTTTCCACCACATCATATATGTGTGAGACAGACATGTTGAAGAGTACCAGTGCTAGGTCTAATTCCTGGTGATCTCTAGAGGCCATTTTTATAATTTCAGGTGACAACTCTCTCATTATAACATACTGTGTCCCACCATTCAACCATACAGCAACTCATTTCCCCTTTTCCCTACCAGCCATATTTGTCAAAGGACTTGTTGATGAAGCCATGTAGACCACTACTACTGAAATTCACATCAGTGTTACATGCATCCTAGTTATAAAACTTAAGACTGACAGACAGCCCTTTCTGGCCATGACTTCATGTTTTTTTTTTCTTTTAATATTCAAAACTTGTGTCCCCTATGTGTGCTAGAAGCCTTCCTTTCAAGGTTGTTTATATCGCTTTCCTGCCACTGTTGTTATTTTAACAGGTCTGTTTATTCCTGAATTTGTCCTGCTTCTATCTTCTACAAAGGTGTTCTGCACTGGTTGGTGTTCTTTCGTTGATCTGCCAGTTCACTGAACAACTTACTAAAGATTCAGGGAGGTCGCTGTTTGTTTCTTGTGCATAATTATGCTTCTTATGGTCAACCAGTTCCTTCTCTACCTCCTTCCTCTGTATCTGGGTAACTGTCAGCTAATCGTCCAGCTTTTTCCTACCTCCTGCACAGCATGGTACCCTGCTGTTCTTTTTCTTGAAGACTGACATAACATATGTAATACAGCACTAATGAGTCTACCTAGTGGTTTATGCTCTATCTCCTGGTTGTCCATAATCTGACCAGGACTGCCCTTCCCCTTCTCTTTTCTGTTAAGTAGATAATAAAGCACATAATCATGTTATCATTTCTTCTGCTAACTCTGTTTCATGTTGCTCCTTTGCTGTTCTCACCTTCTGGTTGTCTTTCGGCTACTCTATGTGCACCAAGGTGGCACTACCTCAGAAAAAAAAAAAAATATATATATATATATATATATATATATATATATATATATATATATATATATATATTAAGCAGGTTGTGGAGGGGGTTCAGAAAGTTTTGCCCGATGGAAAAAATATTTCAAGTACTTTCTTTGCTACTTATTCTCAGTTATATGCATCATCAGCTATACAATTATATTTATTGTTATTGTGAAATACACAAGAGACATTGGGAGGAAAAGCCTATACATGCATTAGGGTCTATATTAGTACCTCGAAACTTCATTTTTTTGAACTCCAAAATGTCCAGAAGTAAACAGCGAACTACAAAAAGCACAAACGGCCACTTACACGAATTTCTTCACAGGGAAAAAAATAACTCGGCTGTTATCGAGAATTTGCCCTTTTCTCCACTGTAGAGTGATTTCGGAGTTGGTATATTTAGTTAGGGGGGTGTGTGGGTGGCACAGTCTACCACATCGAGGGTGTGGGGGCAAATCCCCCCACTTGATTATTGTTTGAAATTTTTTTTTTATCTGTTGGCCAGCCAAGCAAATTTTCTCCCTGTGTAAACATTCTCTGAAGTGGCTGTTCATGCTTTTTGTATTTCATTATTTTTATGTTGATGTTTTGGTGTTCAGGGAATTGACTTTTTGAGGTACTAATAAAGACCCCATGCATTATAGGGGTCATGTGTTCAGGGACTCTATCATTCTATTCATGTACTTTGTACGATGCTAGTATAACAGTAGAAGAGATGTTTTCAAGGTGTAAGTCAACTGCTGATACACAAGTAGTCTGAATTATGAGGGCATAAGCCAGAGGCAACAATCACTGTCATGCTTAGTGTGGGAAGTATTTACAGGTATACATCTCTAAGATATAAGAGTAAGTGGAACTATGACCACTACCAAACTATATATAGGCAGAGATCATTCCTTTGTGTTGCCATGATAGGTACAGAGATGCTTTAGAGGTTGTCATAAGTGTAGAGACTGTAGGACATTTTATATCCCTTCCTGTCTCATAGGAGGAAATGGGTAAGTGTCTGTCTGCTACCATTCTGAATAAAGGCATTGACAAGTGACTCAAGTTCACATACTGAAATGGGAAAGGCAAAGCAGGAAACTATTATTGTTATTTAGTGGGAAAAGAATAGGCAGAGGCCTGTAATGACTGTTGGAAAATACAGGGAGAGGCAGAAGAGTGTGATGTCTTATGGGCTTGTATAACTATGGGGGGGACATCAGTTGTTGGCAATCTATTTGTATTAGGATAAGAGTTAAGTTCAATGCTTGGGAAAATGTTATTTTCCCTTCCAGGATGGTTTGGCTATTGAACTGGAACTCTGCTTAACAGAAAATCAACTAAAAAATAGTGTGTTTTATATACAGACAGAGAGAGACAGACAAAAAGTGAGAATCGTATGTATCTCCCCATGTTTTTATTTCCCCTATACCAAAACATTTCTTAATCTTCCTCTTTGTCTTTCGATATGTTTGATGTAGATATTGCAAGTGCTTGATGTATACTTATACATCATCTTTAAATTTCCTTTAGCCAGTATAAAGGCCTGTGCCAATGTACTCATAACAATACTTTTATTTTGTTTGCATTATTTTTTGCATTATTTATGGTAAGACTGAACTTGGTCACAGAGCTTTGTTATTTGTTTGCGTTCTTGTCTGTGACTCCTTCACTGTTACATCTGCATATCCTCCCCATTTCTGTCAGGGTTTTATCCAGGTACTATGGTTTCCTTCAACATCCCAAACATGTGCCATAGGTGAAGTGTAGTTCATGTAATACACTATGTTTTGTGTGTGTGTGTGTGTGTGTGTGTGTGTGTGTGTGTGTGTGTGTGTGTGTGTGTGTGTGTGTGTGTGTGTGAAAAATATCACGGATCTTTATCCATGGATGCACACAGTATTGGTGACTGCATATATAACTCCACTGGGTTCCATTAAAAAGAACAGAATAGTAATTTTCTTTCCAAAATAAGGCACAATGCATTACAGACCATCTAGACTCTCAGCGCTTCTGGATGATGGATGTTCCCCATACTCCTAGTTGTACAAATGGATTTTGACACAAGCTTGGTATGGGGGCGTATCTTCAAAGGTTGCTCTGGACACTATCTAGTCTAGAACGAGTCCCACTGAGAGATGTACAGAGAAGTTATCTATAGATTTTATGATGGCTAAGGACAGAGTGTTTTTTATTACTTCTTTAATTTTCCTCCCAATTAAACCTCAGATGTTCTACAGAAGATAACAAAGCCTTGTCTATAAGCACTGTACACTCTAGACGCAAAAAGTTTAAATATATTACTATGATCATCATTAGAGTTAGTGATAATGTCACATTGTGTATATATACTTCTGTGATGTTATGATGTAGTATCATCTGTGTCAGGGAGACTAGTGCAATGCATGTGTACATATGCCAGCATACCTAGATGGATTTCTGTTAAGAATTTTATGTTATTTGACTATCATATTGATTTGTACAGATGTTTGAGTTAAAAATATATTTTTAAAGTTACGTCTGTTAAAAATGCATAAACAGTTGGTCCTGCTGGACAGAAAAGATGCAGGAATGTATATTAGGTTGTATTGTTGTAACTGATCAAATATCTATGTTTATCAGAGAACCCTAGAAGGGTGGAAAGTCTGAAATTGTTACAGCTTTCAAATTCTGACACAGATCTTAGCAAAGCTCTGTGTGTGTATTGTACCAGAGTCAGGTGACCAGAGGTGATGTCATCCTCTAACTAACATCTGGTTTCATGGATCTCTCACTGCAGCACTTTGGAACCTGACAGAAAAGACTTCTGACAGGATATATATCTCACACATCCACACAGACAAAGAAAGACATCTGGCTTTTGCTGTGGTAAGACAGTCAACACACATCAACTTGCCTTGCTTTAGTAAGTAGTCAGGAAAAAGTAATTCTTTAGTTTGTCAGGGACATTTAGTGAGAATAGTTTAGTATTATTTTCTGCATCTGTGAGAAACTTTCCAACTGTATTATTTTTTATATCTCTGTGGTGAAACTCGGTTTATTGTATTCAATATTCTCCTGTTTTCAGTTTTATTATTTATCATTCGATATTTTAATACCTTTCATTGTGGTGGACAATTAGAGAATACTTTTAAAATTTTGAGATTACTTATTCTTGTTTAAGTGACACTTCGGCCAGTCCTGAAAGCCTTGCTGCCTTGGTCACACCCTACCATTTGTATTAGAATTCATTTTACACAGTATAATTGGGTGACTTTTGTAAGAGCCTTGGGGTAGCTGACTGGTGACAATGTGATTACCTCAGAGTCTGGGCAGAAAGGGACAGAGCTAATAAATCTGTGCCAGCTTTTCCCAGCTGTGTATGTGTGTGTCAAACTCAAATATCCAAGTGTGTGTGTGTGTGTGTGTGTGTGTGTGTGTGTGTGTGTGTGTGTGTGTGTGTGTGTGTGTGTGTGTGTGTGTGTGTGTGTGTGTGTGTGTGTGTGTGTGTGTGTGTGTGTGGGATGTGTCAGCTACTGTGAACAGGACACAGAATTCCAAAAGTGGTCAGTGTGGAGTTTTGTGTGGGCCTGGAGAGAGATAGAGTGCACTGCCCCAGGTATGGAGCATGTTCCTTGTGTGCTGTTAAGGGAAATTATGCTTGGTGCAGGGACCTGCATATCAAAATACTGTGTGAATCCATCTTTTATTCTTAGTGGCCATCCATCACCAGAGTCACTGGTGAGGATTGATTGCTGGCCATGAGTAGGGACCCATCACAACATCAGACAACAAGAAGTTGAAATGTGTCAGTTTATATTTGTTCTTTCACTTTTGTCCCAGTCTGACATCAAAGTGATATAGATGATGTGGTTATTTTTTGGGCAGTAGGGGTGAGCAGTCTTGCTGTATGTATGCATGTCAGCAACAATTGCATTATACAACCTCTGTCATTATTTTTATTCAGTTTCATCCCAATCTTACACAAGAGGGATTATAGAAAATGTCTAGCTGTCTATTTTTCTTTTTTTTTGGAGGGGGTTGGATGGCAAGCACTATCCCCATATATATCCCCTCAAACATTTGTCTTACCAATTTATTGGGAACTTCTTTTGTATTATCGTTGGTCAGTAAGCACTGGATAAAACATATTTATTTCTGTAGTCATGATTTCTGCTCAAGACATCACTGGATCAAAAGGTTGGAAAAACGCTTTAAATTGCACCTAAGGACATCAAAAATACCACATTTTCTGTTGGCCAATTGATCCTCTGTCCCCCAGCTTGCCTCAATTAATTTCTTTGCAGATATTGCAGTTCACCCTTGAAGAGTTAGTGTGTGATTTGAAAGCATCTTGCAAAAAAAAAAAAAAAAAAATGGGTCAAAAGGAATTGCCCAGAGCATCTGGAATCCCATGGCTTCTGGGAGTCTAGTAACCTCCACATTTTTGGAATAATTTAGTTATTTCCCTTTCAGTTATTACAAGTGTAATGTTACCAATTTAAGGATTGTGCCATACTGGATAAAGACAATGTGCGAGAAAAGCAAAAGGCAAAAAAGTAATCTGGATAGTGTATCAAGGTCATGAGTGAATCCGGGGCCATTGTCAGTAGTAAATTGAGAATCTATAGGCAGCATGGGGTACCATATTCTCTTTGTACAGGGCTTAATTTCACTTATGACTGGCCTATGCCTTTCCACACAGTTACTAAAGTAACTTAATCAAGATATTCCTGGCAATATGGTTTAAGCCATTATGTCTATGAGCTGCTGTCAAACTTCAAAACATAGTTGTGGGTTTGATTCCCACCCTCTCCTTTTGGATATTGTGTAATTCACAGCAAGTCCAATAACCAAACTCTGCTATTGATTGCTGTTGAAAATAGGTTCTCTACTATAATATGTTGGAGCACATAATAGTATAGACAGTCTCCTATTTATCAGTGTTATTGGAGGATGTTGTTTGCTGTCCCTAGTGTTGTAATTAATTTCTTCTCTATTGGGATTCCATTCTCTAAGCTTTGACAATAGGAAGTCTGAACAATTACAAACGGGCAATGGCAGAAGGTTCATAGGTGCTTTCTACTCTATTGATCCATGAGGATCTTTAGAAGCCTGTCCCTGGTTTTTAGCCCTTGTAATTTTAATTTGTAAAACCCATAGCCAGGAAGAACATTCATATATATCCTTCCATCATATTCAATTTATATTGTAGAAGAGATTAATATTTCTTGAGTGGGCATTTATGCCACCATTGAACTTGTAAATGTGCAGTAGATCTGTGAGGATTGGGTCTGCTGAGACTCTATATGTTAGGCAGAGTTCACCTTTCATAGCTGTCAGCTTTGATCAGGCAAGAATTAAAATGCAGAATTAGGATTTGAATATTTTACTTTATTTAATGTCCTACATTCAGATGCCAATGCTGTAAAAATGCAAATTACTGCTTCTGTAACTTATTTTTACTGCAGGGCTAGCCACCCAGCAGTGAAAAAAAAATTGGCTGTCGATGATTTGATGTAACCCTCCATTCCCATGTGCAAAAATGGAAAAAAAGGGGGATTCTGGATGGATGCTTGATGTGTAAGAACGATTGCAATTGTAACAAAAAGTGAGGTTATTTGTTGTTGTTTTTTAGACTGTACATTTTGTTTCACTAAAATCCCAGATCATAGTTGAAATGGTTCTGACCACTGCTCTTACCCCATCAAAATTGTAATAAATAAATTAATAAAGTCTTACAAATATTTTTCTAATTCATCATGTTCCATCATACAGATTAAAATAAAGCCTATGCAAATTTAGTTCTAAAAGATAAAAGACACTTTATTTAGAGAAGTATACTACATTCTTTACTTATCTTTGTGAATAAACAGTGTACAAAAAATGTTCTGCACTGAGTTTGTCTTTTTAGTGAAAATGAATAACAACAGGTGATATAAAGTGCCAGGATATTAATCCAATTTATGGAGGTGTGCAACATAAAATATCCACAATATCTACAGTGAAACTATTACTTAATAGTTTCACTGTAGATATTGTGGATATTTTATGCTGCACACCTCCATAAATTGGATTAATATTCTGACACTTTATATCGTCTGTTGTTATTTTAAAATGTGCTAATCTGTGAAAATATTTGCATACATGCAGTTATGTGTACCTGTTTTGTGTGTGTGTGTGTGTGTGTGTGTGTGTGTGTGTGTGTGTGTGTGTGTGTGTATGTGCGTGTGTGTGTATGTGTATGTATGTGTGGGTGTGTATGTATGTATGTGTGTGTGTGTGTGGTTTTGTGCGTGTGTGTGTGTGTGTGTGTGTGTGTGTGTGTGTGTGTGTGTGTGTGTGTGTGTGTGTGTGTGTGTGTGTGTGTGCATACTTCTACAATTATGTCTGTGCATTCATTCTTATGTCTCAAAGCATAATGCCTTTTTGACATGCAAAATAATGATTGATCTGACTTTACATACTTCCTTTGCTGCACACAGATTTGCTTTTCAATTCATTATTGACTAATATTCAGGCCCAAATCAATAGTAATGGCTGTTATCAGGATCTCTCAGGCAATTTTCTTTAAAGAGCAATTTTTATTCCATGTGATTGATAGCAAAAGGAATTGAAGTTGTGTTACTGAAGGTAATAGAATTGTGTTTTACCCTTCTTCAACTATATAAAGCATTTTGTGACTACTGAGGCTGAAGTTTTATTTCATCAGCGTGTCAAAGTATTAAATTCTGCCTGCAGAACCTGTCAGGGAAAAGTATAATGCATGCGTTTTAGCAAGTTTGCAATTCTAATAAACCAAAAAGTAACTGGTGAAAATGTTATTGCTAGACCAACCTACATGATGCATAGTTTTGTTGCTGTTGTTCAGAAATATGTTTCTCATGTTTTATTAAAACTTGATTATGGAAATTATTTGGAAGCAGAATCCTACAGCTAGGAAAATTTAATCTTATAAAAAACGATGTTGAGATGATCAATGACAAATATAAATAAATTAGGAAGCATTAATATCACTTTCATGGTGCCTTAGGAATGAAAAGTCCCAGCTACATTTCATGTGCCAGGTATGAAAGGAAAGCATGTCTGTCCTTTTTCCTCACATGACTATATCTCAGTTGTTTGACCTTGTTATAAATGCTTCATGCCAGTGGCAATGAATTAATGCACATACTAGTCCCTGGTAGTTATTTGTGTTCCAGCCTTCCTTATTTCCTTTGTCTGTCTATTATTTTATTTTATTTATTTCCTTTATAATTTCTTTAGTTACCACCTGTATGTCTGAAGTTGAAATGTGTGCATATCTATGAATTTAGGTCATGTCACAATTTATTTGTTAATGCTCCATGGTAATTACATGAACAATGTGTGATATTCTGACTTTTTACCCTCTTTTACAAAAATCTACCTACCTACCATAATCTTCTATGACATGAATTTTAACTTTATGACTCACATAGCTATACTGCTTTTAATATGAATCACATATCTCTACAGCAGTGCACGTGCTGAAAAATAATGACCATCTCAGAAAAATGAAAAAAATAATTTTAAGTGTGGGGGGAGGGAGGGTCAAGCTATCTCCACCCCCTAATGTTGGAGGCAATTCTCTCACACCCTTAATATATATGTATGTATATATATATATATATATATATATATATATATATATATATATATATATATATATATAATCCTAGCCCTGCCTTCACCCAGAATGATACCACAGTATAAGGACAAAATGACTGACTTCAACAATTGGCTAAGCTTCTGCTGTCATTCAAAGGGGATCCAGTATCTGCCTGGGATGACATGATCAACAGACCATGATGGTTTGCCAGAGATGGTCTGCACCTGTCGTCCCTTGGATTCAGGTTACTGGCTAAGGCTCTTGCCACCCCTATAGTGCCTTTTTTAGGCAAAGTTAAAAGGACAAAACCACCACCGTAACAGGTACAAGCATGCAAAATCTGAAGGTAATTCTACTCAATGCTAGAAGTCTAAACCTCAAAAGGCACTCTCTCTCAAGGCACTGCTAAAAATGGAGAACATCTGTATATGTGCAGTAACTGAGACCTGGTTCAAGGCTCCAGAGAGCACCCCTGCAATACCAGGCTACAACTCTTACCATACATTTTGGCCACCTAACCAGAACCGAAACACTAAAGGTGGAGGAGTGTCCATATTCACCAAGGATATTCACACCACCAGGCTAGTTGCCCAACACAATGAGTCTGAAATTCTCCAGGTGCAACTAACACTAGGTAAGACTGCAATCCAAATTTTAGCTTGGTGCAGATCCCCCACCATGCCCCAAGATTTTCACTACACCATTCTAAACATACTGGAAAACAGTAAGATACAACTAAACACCCTAATACTGGGTGATTTCAACTAACCTGCCATTAACTGGAAAACTAGTCGCGTACCAACACCTTTGCCCAACGGTTCTTGGAATTCATAAATTCCAATGCCCTGTATCAACTAATCAATAGTCCCACCAGGGGCTCCAATTTCCTAGACCTGGTCATTACCAACATGGGAAATGGATGCTCCACACCTATGGTCACCCCCTCATTGGTCAGGTCTGACCATAAGCTAATAACCCTTGACATCCACATCCCTCCCCCATCCCCCAGTAAGGAAACCTCCATAAAAAACTTCTCCAAAGCCAACTTCATGCTACTCAAGTCAGAAGTGACAAACTTCATGACACCTATGCAGACGGGAACTGAAAGTTCAACTGCTGAATCCTACACTAAGGCACTGTACGAGCACATTGTGCATGAATCGTGCCATCCCAAATAGAACCAAGATGCTAGACCTCCAAAACAAAGGAAGCCAATCTGGTGGTCCCATGCCATAAACAAACTTTACAACAAAAGAAAAAAACTGTTGCAGAAAAGAGGAAAATCCCAGAATGCAAAAAATGCCCTTACCAGCCCCAGTAAGAAGCTGAGATCCCTCATAAAATCCTCCAAAGCTAGTTACAAAAACAAAATTGCCAAAGATTCCAAAGACAATCACAAGGCATTCTATAGCTATGTCAAGAATCTAAATGACAATGCTGAGATCTGCTCTGAGCTACAACAGAATGGCATTAAATATACTGATCCCAAGGATATTGCCAATATCCTGGCAGATTGATTCACTGCCAACTTCACCCCCCTCTCACCCCCTAAAGGGCCCATATCAATACTTAAAGATTGCCAAATTCCAGTAATAATGGCCACACAGGTAAAAAATGCAGTCTCCAAAGCTAAGAATACAGCAACCATGGGACCAGACGACATCCCAGGCTGTGTACTACATGAACTACAAAATGAACTGGCACCTCACCTAAGAGTCATGTTTAATTTTAGCCTCACCTCAGGCTTCATGCCCACTGAGTGGTGCACAGCTACAGTTAACCCACTACACAAGGGGGGATCCACCTTGGATACTGGGAACTACCGCCTCATCAGTCTGATGAGCCTGATCTGCAAGACCATAGAAAGTATTTTCATGGAACTTATAAACAAAGACATTGGCAACCTTCAAACACTGGACCCCACCCAGTTTGGGTTTGTGAAGGGCCGATCTTGTCTCCTGAACCTGATTGACTTCTTCGAATCAGTCTCCAGAGCTGTGAACAAGGGTAAGGTAGTCCACACAGCCTATCTGGACCTCGCCAAGGCCTTCGACACCATCCCCCACTCTGGAATCATAGATAAACTTACTAAGCTGGGCAGTAATCCCTACATCACTCGATGGGTTGCCAACTGGCTTACTGACAGAACTGGCACTGTAAAAGTAGCCGACTCCAAATCCAGCTCCATCTACAGACAAGTGACAAGTGGAGTACCTCAGGGTTCAGTCCTGGGACCGTTCTTCTTTGGCATCTACTTCTTTGAAGTACAGGCCAACACTAAGGGACATTGGCTAACAAAGTTCACAGGTGACTGCAAACTGGAAGCCATTATTGAATCCCCAAATGATGTAGATATTCTACAAAAGGGTCTTATAAAAACAGATGCTTGGTGCCAGAGCCATGGGCTCAAGCTCAATGCCAAGAAATGCATAGATGTTCATCATGTTACCCTGCTGCAGTCATCACACTTGGGTTATCCTGCTGTCAGGCGGTCCCGCAGTCGGCCCGAATTCCAAAGTCTTGGTCCGGCGTTGGTTGCGGTCGCTTCTTCCCTGACGTCAATGCGCCAGGGGTATATAAGAGGCATCCAACGCCATTTTCTTCAGTCTTTCTTGCCGCGCGGTGCCTGAAGCAGAAGCAGTTCGCAAGTGCCGGTCGGCCGACACCTAAAGCTAAGTACCCCATTGGGGAACATTTTCTTGCCTCAGTCCGATGTCAGAAAAAGTTAACAATTGCATTTCTTGTGGGAAGCAAATACCTCATAAGCACTCCCATTCCTATTGTATTCCTTGCCTAGGCCCAGACCACGACATCACAGGTTGTCGGTTTTGCACTAGGTTTAATAAACGCACTATCAAATGCCGTTTTGACTTTGCACGGCATTACTTTGGTAGGAAATTTAATTATATCATGCCGTCGGAGCAGCCGATGACTGCAATTCATAAAAAACACAAGAATAAGGACAGGCAGCCTAGGAATAAGCCAGACCCCGAGGCCTCAGCTGGGCCTGTCGCCGGTTCTCCGGTTTTCAGTGAGGCGCCTATGCAGCCCCTGACGACCGCACACCTGGAACCCCAGACAGCTGCCGACTCCCAAGCAGAGTCTACTAGGCCGATGCAGCCATCTACCGACACCAGAGCAGAATTAGACACCGGTGCAGAGGAAACACCTTCGGTTGCAGAAGGTGTCTTCAGACTGACTACACTCACCATTAAATCTTATGCTAAGCTTAAAACTCTTTTAAAACCTAAGAAATCTGTTCATCAGTCTACAGGTCAAGGCCCCATGCCTAAGAAACAGATGCTTAAGATGGCTGAAGATTTAATTACCCTTATCAGGGGTTCCCATCCCCCTCCTGATAAAAGACCAAGACAAGAGGAGGATTATGCATCCTCTGACCAGGTTTCTCTCTCCTCAAATTCTTCTGAGGAACAGGATTACACTTTTCCACCTTACGAGGATTCTGATGCTGAAGACTCTATTCCCTCAGCATCTCCCCCTGAAGACTACTCCTTTGGGGAAACAGTACATACCATGAGAGAACATTTCCACTGGGAAGGCCAGGATTACTCAGATTCTAAGAAAAGGCTCCGAGAGTTCCTTTTATTACCCCAGCACAGACCTCTTGCTATCCCCCCTGTTTTAGATATTGTGAATGATGTCTACTTGGAGTCTAGTTTAAATCCAGACTCTCTACCTCCTGCTCCAGCCAAACCAGACAGATACTACAGAGTACCTGACTCACACAAATTCCTTTATAAAAGCCCTATAGCTGACCCAGAAACCATATCCCAGGGTCCTAAGGGAGCAAAACCTTCTATGGCTAAAAATCCTGTGCCCTCTGAAAGAGATTCCAGAGCCCTGGATAGATGGGGAAAGAAAATATACACCTCTGCAACTCTGGCTATGACAGCATTAAATTGCCAGTTTCACATGTTGAAATATCAACAATTCCTGATGTCTCAGTTAAAACAAAAAATGAGCACACATTCAGAACAGCCTGAATTCAAGGTAATGCAGGATCTGTTGCATGCAGCTGAACAGGTGAGCAAGCATACTTTACAATGCGAATTTGATTCATTGGAAGCTCCCTGTAGAGCAGCTGTTACTGGCTCTGTCATCCGTTGACATGCTTGATTAAAAGAGCAAACCCTCCCTTACCATGTTAAAGCAAAATTATTAGATGCACCTTTACAACAAGATGTATTATTTGGTGTCAAAGCAGAGGAGGTTTTAAAGAAAATGGAGGATAAGGCTAAATCTATGCAAACGGTCAAGGATTTCTTGCAGGTACAACCCCCTCGCTTCAGCAGAAATTGGCCAACAAAAAATTGGTCCTTTCCAGCTTCAGACAGATCACACAAGGGCAAATACAGAAGCCTAAGGGACAGAGGTCAGTCACAGGGCCCTTACAAACCTCGCCAATGGGGTTCTGCTACCCAGAAAGGAGGAGAAGACAGGCCCCAAGCTAGCAGAAGACAGACACAATGACTCTATCCTCAAACTACCAAGCAAATCTATCCTGGCAACACCCTTGGGAGGAAAACTAGCATTTTTTGCAGACAACTGGCACATCATCACAAAAGACAAATGGGTTCTAAACATTGTCTCTCAAGGATACAGATTCCATTTTCATACCTTACCAAGGATCAAAGGAATGCCAATCCTGCCAGCAAATCAATGGGCAGAGGCACAAAAACAAATTACAGCTCTCATGAATATGAGATCCATTCAACAGATACCTACACAGGAGCAAGGACAAGGATTTTACTCAAGATTCTTCCTAGTTCCAAGAAAGGACAAAGCATGGAGACCCATTCTGGATCTTTCAGTTCTGAACACCTATCTGCAAGTGCCAAAATTCAAGATGCTAACACTACAGCAGCTCCTTCCCATGTTGGGCAAGAATGCTTGGCTAGTCACTTTGGGCCTCAAGGAGGCATACCTGCATGTCCCTATCAGACAAAAATTGCAGAAGATACCTCCGCTTCATTGCAGGTTCAACGCATTATCAATTCTCTGCACTGCCCTTTGGCTTATCTACTGCGCCCAGGGTCTTCACAAAATGCCTGGCACCAGTAATTGCATACTGCAGACAAAGAGGAATTCAAATATACCCATACCTGGATGACTGTCTTATTCAAGCAGAAAGCAAGGACATCCTTTTACAGCATCTGGCATTTGTCAAACACCTTCTAAGTTGCCTAGGGTACACAGTAAATGAAAAGAAATCAAAACTAGTGCTCTCACAAAACATAATATTCCTGGGTGCCAGCTTGAATACAACGGCCCAGATGGCTTATCTCACGCCAGACAAACAACGACAGCTGTTTCAATATTTAAAAATAATGGCAACAAAGACCCAACTTCCTGCAAGAAAAATTCTGCAGGCCTTGGGATTCATGGCATCTTGCATACTACTAATACCATTTGCAAAACTGCATATGAGGAAATTACAATGGTACCTGAAAAGTGTATGGACTCAGCACAGCCACAGCTTGGAAACAATGATTCCACTCATTCCCTGCCTTCAACAGGAGTTTCTATGGTGGGCACAGGCATGCCACCTCAACAAGGGTCAGCCTTTCATCTTACCCACAGCCAGGCAAACTATGACAACAGATGCATCGGACTATGCCTGGGGAGCACACATGGCAGGACAGTGCATTCAGGGCAAATGGACTACAGATCAGAGACACCTGCATATCAATCAAAAAGAAATGCTAGCAGTGCAGAATGCCCTAACAGCTTTCAAGGACCTTCTACACCCGGGGCAACTACTAATAGGGATGGACAACACCACAGTTATGTGGTACATAAACAAGCAAGGGGGCACACATTCCTACCCTCTATGCAGACAAGCAATGACCTTGTGGAACACTGCACTGTCTTACCAGGTTCAATTACAAGCACAATTCCTGCCAGGAAAGAAAAACACATTGGCACATTGGTCGTCACCTAAGCAGAAACATCATGGATCCACACGAATGGAAATTAGATCCACAAGTATTTGCAATGATAGCTCAAAAATGGGGACTCCCAGACATAGATCTGTTTGCAAGCCCCCACAACCACCAACTACAAAAATTTTGCACAAGGACCTTCCATCCACTATCTTGGAAAGTGGATGTCCTCTCATTCAGTTGGAAAACATTAACAGTGTATGCCTTCCCTCCACTGCCTCTTCTAGCAAAGGTACTGCCGAAAGTCAGACTAGAGAGGCCACAAATGATTCTCGTTGCACCAGACTGGCCACGCCAACATTGGTATCCAGTTTTAAGGAACATGGCCCATGGTCCACCATGGATTTTGCCACAAATTCCTCATGTGCTCACCCAGTGAGACAATCTGATTCTACACAGCCAGCTCAATACTTTAAACCTGGCTGCATGGCAAATTATCTAAACAACCAGCCAACACCTTTCTCCAAAGCTGTTATGGATGTCATTCTGGAGGCCAGGAGGCCCAGCACCAGGAAAACCTACTCAGACAAATGGAAAAGATTTTGCGCCTGGAACCAGGCTAAAGGCCTAAATCCCCTGGAGCCGAACATTCCTCAGATTCTACAATATTTAACTGAGATGTTACACAAAGGACTTTCCTTTTCATCTATTAAGTTCCATGCCTCAGCAATTTCAGCTCATTACAACACGGATCCTCCTTTATTTTTACATCCACTCCTAAGACAGTACCTCAGAGGGGCTAAGAACTTAAGACCACCAAGGAGAGCTCCAACACCTACTTGGGATCTCAACATTTTCCTGGAAAAGCTTACACTGCTGCCCTTTGAACCAGCTTTTTCAACTGATTTAAAATTTCTTTCTTGGAAAACTGCCCTACTACTAGCAATAACCTCAGCTAGAAGAGTCTCAGAGCTACAGGCACTAATGACAGTGGAACCTTTCCTCATTTTTCATCAAGACAGAGTTTCTCTATGAGCTAATCCTTCCTTTATGCCAAAGGTGGTATCCAGTGTGGCCCTAAACCAAACCATTCACTTGCCCACCTTCTTCCCAAATCCCAGAACAAAGGAGAAAGACTCCTGCACTCTTTGGACATTCACAGGCAATTACGTTACTACTTGGATAAAACTAAGGCTTTCAGAAAAACTGACCAGCTCTTTGTAGCCCATGCTACAGAATCACAAGGAAAAGCTATCTCAAAACAGACCATTTCTAAATGGATAGGACATTGCATACGTTTCTGTTACACGCATCATGGGAAACTGGTACCTGCTAACATTAGGTCCCACTCCACCAGGGCTACAGCTACATCAGCAGCCTTTCTCAGGGGAGTGCCAGCCAAGGATATTCTGGAAGCTGCTACTTGGAGTTCAGTGCACACCTTCACCAAACACTATCACTTACCTCTTTACTCTAAGACTAGAGCTGGTTTTGCCACTGCAGTTTTGCAGGGCCTACTAGCTTCTTCTAACCATGTTTGACTCCACCTCCCCTCCTTAGCTTTGGGATTCAACCCAAGTGTGATGACTGCAGCAGGGTAACACGATGAACATAGTACAGTTTTGTACCTACCATAAATGTAGATGTTCGAGTGTTCACCCTGCTGCAGTTCAGGTTACCCTCCCTCCATCCCCTCTGAACTAGCTGAACTTATCTCTACCACTTTATCCCATTCTACCTCTGTGGTGTATTTGCTTGTACCTAAGGGTTTTGTTTTATTTTTATATAGATATATATATATATATATATATATTTTTTTTTTTGCCTACCTTTTGGGGGCACCTGACATCTGGGGCAAGAAAAACTGAAGAAAATAGCATCGGATGCCTGTTATATACCCCTGGCGCACTGATGTCAGGGAAGAAGTGACAGCAACTGATGCCAGACCAAGACTTTGGAATTCGGGCTGACTGCAGGACCGCCTGACGGCAGGATAACCCAAGTGTGATGACTGCAGCAGGGTGAACACTCGAACATCTACATTTATGGTAGGTATAACACTGTACTTTATCCCCTTTGGGAAAAAACATATACCGTGAATTACCACATAGGTGGCAGTACACTAAACACTGAAAGTGTGATAAGAGACTTAGGGACACAGGTGGACAGTGGTCTCCCCTTCGATAACCACATCGCCACAACAGTCAGGAAATCCTTCTATGTGGTGCACCTCATAACTAAGGACTTTTTATCCAGAAAAAAGGAGGTCATTGTCCCACTGTACCCATCCCTCATTAGATCCATTATAGAATACAATGCCCCATTTGGTATGTACCTCTCAAGACATCTGCAACAACTGGAAAGGCCACAGAAATACCTCACTAAAAGAATCACATGCCTAAAGCAGATGCCCTATGCTGACTGTCTAAAAAAACTCCAGCTATACTCTGTTGCATTTCGTCTACTCAGAGGCGATCTCTGCTTAACATACAAGGCCATGTCAAACCCAGAGCTGTTGGACATGCTACACTTAAAGAAATCCCAATCCCTCAGATCCACATGCTCCAGGGATCTAAACCTTGTCATCACAATGAACAAAACATGCTGGATAGTTTCCTGACCCAGAGACTCCCCAGACTCTGGAATAGACTGCCCATACATGTCAAGCAGAGTGCCTCTTTGGCCTTCTTTAAAAGGAACTTTGACAATTGGATGGGAGATAGGAAATACACCTGGGGATCACGTCAGTCACCCTGCTAGACAGGGGTCCAGGGAAGTAAATACTGTGGGAAGAAATAGCCAGGGAATTGTTATGGCTAGGCTTATATAGGCCCTAGCGCCGATAGCCTAGTACCAACCTATGCACCTATATATCTAAATATATATATATATATATATATATATATATATATATATATATATATATATATATATATGTGTGTGTGTGTGTGTGTGTGTGTGTGTATGTGTATACCAACTACATGGTTACACAAACTAATGGAATTGAGAAATCTCCCAAAAGAAAGGCACATACTTAGAAATCAGACCAGCAATGATGTTCTATGGAAAACAGTGACTGACAATGCGTTCCTTGGCATCTTTTTTCTCTGGGGTACTGATATTCAAGGAATATCATTTGGACCACCTGTAGGTGAGCCAGTTATAACAGGTAACCAGCCACGTGTTACTCAATCTTCTTTGGTTCTCTGTCATGAGAATGCAAAATTTAATTTAATCTGTGCCAAATGAAATGAAAATAGTTGTTTTGTTTTGATAATTCACAAATACTCAGGTTTGCCACTACATAAAAATGCTATCAGCTAGTGTCATACGTGCATCCCAGAAGTGATTACTTTACTAAACACCTATAAAGCCTATTATCTTCCACATCTGACCCTCAGCAGGGGAAATACACTTACATGGCAAGTGTTTGACAACATAAACTCTTCGTTCCTGTATAATTTGAAGTGACGCAGGTACATAGCTGTAAGGAGATGTCTTTATCTTTAAGACAGGGGGATGGGACTCAATTTAGGATCAAGAACAGAGAAAGTGTGATCAGTGAAATCATGTCTAGTATTGGGGTTTCTGTACTAGTGGTCCAGAGTGGCTGTGGTTACCAAGACCGTAAGTACAGCTGTGGCTGGGAACCAGGTAGAATGTTGGCCCATTACTGGATAGAAAGCCATCTTGCTTTGACCAGTGTGACACAATGATGTTTATTTCTTGGAGAGATATTCATGAGTAGCATATATGGGATTAGCAATAGTTTGGAGAGTGGAGGCATTAGATTTGGAGCGAATTACAATGAGGGAAATGCCATATTTCATTTGAATGTGTAGCATGCATTTACGAATGGAATTTATGGTTACCCTGCAGAGAAATGGTGATATTTTGTTGGTCCAGAATAGGAGAGAGTTAATCTTTTTTGTAAGCATTGTCAAGATAGGGGTGAAAGGTAATGAGGGGGGTTCAGGAAAGATTCCAAGATATTTGAAGGAGATCACATCTTTAGTTTGGCTGCTTAGGTTCCACAATATTTGAAAGAGTTCACATCTTCATTTTGGCTGTTTAGGTTCCAAGATATTTGAAGGAGTTCACATCTTCAGTTTGGCTGTTTAGTTTCCAAGATATATGAACTTGAAGGAGTTCACATCTTCAATTTGGCTGCTTAGGTTCCAAGATATTTGAAGGAGTTCACATCTTCAGTTTGGCTGTTTAGATTCCAAGATATTTGAACTTGAAGGAGTTCACATCTTCATTTTGGCTGTTTAGGTTCCAAGATATTTGTAGAAGTTCACATCTTCAGTTTGGCTGCTTGGGTTCCAAGATATTTGATGGAGTTCACATCTTCAGTTTGGCTGTTTAGGTGATCCATGATATGGAATGTATCATGTGTTTTCTGCACTTCTTAGTGGTTCCAAAAAACCCTTGTTTGTGTTTTGGAGTAGTCCAGAATAATGATTGTTTTTGTGTTAGGATTAAGCTGTTGAATAAAGTACCAGGGGCCTGCTTGAACATCATTCTATATATCAGTAATAAATGTATTGGAGAAAAATAAAAGCATGCAATCAGTATGAAGAATAATGGAGTTTGTGGGAAATAAAGAGGACATTTGCTGCTATAAAGAGAGAAGAACTGAGGAGTGAGAATGGAATCCTGTGGGACCTTTTTTTCACATTTGTCATTTGTTCTTCGTGCTGATATGTGATCCCTCAGATCTGTTAATGCTTAAATTATTAAATGTGCTACTACATTACAGAACCAAAGGCTCTAATGTTTTCAGAGTTGAATGATTCAGTACTAGAGGAGTGAGCTCTGTGGTATCAACATTATGAGACAAGGAGCCGTTACTGAGGCAGTCAGGAAAAGATGCTCGTGTATTCAGAATGAGTGAAATGAATGTGTTACATATGAAAGAGCTGAATGAACAGTTTGTCATGTGAAGAGTGATTAGAAGCACGGCAAACTATTACTGGTTAAAAAGAGAGTAAAATGAGTCATGAAGTCTCTCATAAATGAAGTTAGGTAAATCTGGAAAAGCCTTGCACAGCAGCTGTGGCTATAAGCAGGTAAAACTTGTCTTTTTACTAATCAGCTCAAAAGAAACTGTGGCAAAATGTATTACTTTGCTTAAGTGTATAGAATGAGAAAAAAATAATTGATAGTCAAAGATACTGCATATATTGAAGCAGAGTCTTGAGCAGAAGTTATTCAGGGGCATGGTTTGCACTGAGAGTGTGGATAAAATCAATAGGGTTCACATTAAAAGTGTAGAAAGTTTCAACCGAAAGAGCTGGGAATCTTCAAATAAAAGCTCAGATTAATAATTAAGGTATGAAATTTAGATCTGAAGCAGGGTCTAATATAATGTCTGAGCAAATGTTTAAAACAATGGGTCTGAAATATACCAAGTTAAAGCAGATGGGCAAAGTTAGTTGCCTTTTCTAACCATCAATTAAAACTAGAAAGACAAGCCCCCGGATTCACTAATCCTCAGTGCAGGACTAGTCTAGTCCTGCATAGAAGCACCTGTTTAGGAGCTGGGTGGCAGGGTGCCATGCATATTAATGAAGGCACACTGCCTGAGGTCCCAGGCTTACACAGAGTGTATATGAGTGCAGGGGGCGTGTCTGTGAGCAGAGCTCTCAGAATAAACATGTCCCTGCAATGTTGAAGAGCAGAAAGTGGAAATAAAGGAGTGAGACCTCTCATAGGTGTCCACAGATCCCCACCAACAGTTCTCCATGTGTACAACAGCAACAGGACATAAAAATCAAAAGAAGCCCCTATATTGTTTTCTAAAACTCCGAGTACAGCTAATCATAAGTGCTCATGTGTGCCCATTGCTTAGTTATGGTTAAAGCAGCTTAAAAGGCTGAAGAGGATAACAAGGAAGATATATGCAAATGAAACATCTCTGTAGTGGACAGAACGTCGCCTAGCGAGCAGGCATTCCCAGTTCGAGTCCCAATGCAGCACAGTCTATTTTACATGGCAAAGCATGGTATAAGCAATATTTCTATTGCAAAACCCACTAAATAACATATATTTATGAATTGGAGTACTGCAGGAAATGCACATGTGAAGAGTCAGTATCATAATGCATAATGCAGCAGTAAGCAGGTGTAAGCACAGATAAGCAGTAGTAAGCATATGTAAGCACTAGTAAACGTGTGCAAGTGCGTTTACATGGGGATAAGCACTGCCTACACAGATTAAGCAAAGGAGAAGCTAACTGGGTGTAAGAAACTCTGACCAGAAGTTAGCAGTGCTTACCTCCATGCAAATCCGCGCAAACCCGCTTACAACTGCTTTAAAGTGCTTTAATCACTCTGTATCTAATGGCCAGTGTTCTGCCCAGGCACAAAATAAACAGCCTCTGCAAGGCTCGAACCCAGGACCATGCACAAAATGATTTATCACTAAGCCATGCCAGATATTCAAAAATTGTCTATTTTCAGAAACATAACTCCAGCCCAGTCATGTGACAGTACAAAGAATGTATACCTACATCTAGTGTATGTGTTTGTAAATATATTACTATCTAAACAGATACAACATAGCTATATGTGCAGTTACATATATATATATATATATATATATATATATATATATATATATATATAAATATCCAGAAATGTTTACATATAATATATATATATGTAAATATACAAATATATGAACATATATATGCATGCAAATGCCGACATCAACACATATATGTCAACACCTATATGTCTGTCCACATATACACAGCAGGTTACATATATGTACGCAGATATATATCTCCATAGGTATATATGGACATAGTTAAAAATATGCAAGCAAATATATATACCCATATAGGTATATATGGCCAGACATCTGTAGATAGCAATGGTAGATTAACAGAAACATATATGTCCACATGCACTGTTAATGGGGTTGAGAGGCCCCAAACAATATACGTCTCATACAAATTGGCATACCACCCCCAGTCAAACACGTCCACCCTGCAATACACTACCAAGCTCATTTTATTGTGTTTCATTTAAATAGGGATTTAAATTAGTCTTCTTTTATGTTTCACATGTTGATATCACATTCCCCTCTCCACCACCCACTAGGCAGGCTGACCAGTACAGGCACATACAACCCAAACCATCATCGACCCATACATTCATTACTCACAGTCCCCCCCCCCCCCACTGCACACACGCAGCCACCATCCCTTCCCTGGTTACCAGCCTGTAGCTACCACACCACCACACATTGCCCACCCTCCCCCCATCCCCCTGATGTCTGAAGCATGAGTATCACCTATCCTAGCCACACACACTGTAGTCCATGCACATAGCCATGGGGTACCTTTGTAGGTCTGGTTGTGTAGACGAAAACGTTTATACCCAATTTCCCACATGGGACACATGACAAATGTTTACTAACAATAAACATAGATTTCATGTGTGACTTTGTTTTACACACGGTTTTATTTGTAGGTATACAGAAAGCATCATACGCACACAAAGGTTGGCCTTGTATGCATATGAAACATAGTATCCCAATACCAGTCTACATTACAGGGACATGTAGCTATATATGTGTGTGTGTGTGTGTATGTGTGTGTGTATACACAGATATATATCTATGGTATGATACAGTACATAAGAATGACATAAGATCACAGGCCGTGCCAATGGGGTGAGGGGCCCAGTCAACATACGTGTAACATGTATCCCCAGCCAGACATATAAACATACAAACAAACACACAAACAAAGTAAACAATCCACTGCTCCCCAAACCACAGGCAGGATACAACCAGTGGGGGGAACACTGTGGACCCGCTAAGTCCAATCTTGAAACAGAGACAGGAACGTCCCTTGTGGGACAACCCAAAAATTATTTGGTGATTGGAGTCCTGTCCGGATAATGATTTATCAAGGCAAGGCGTGTATGTACTTGAACGACAAGGCTGGGAAAGCCTGATGATCTATGTCAACAGTCATACCTGACATGTAAACCTGACCTAAGCATGTATAATACCGACATGTTAACGTAAACTAAGCATGAAGAATATGGTACGTAGCTATGTTAAGTCTGTAACTCACTATGAATGTGAAAACCTCTGTATTACTTGTAATGGGTAGCTGGGGTTTACTGTGGAGCCCTACTCCCCAGGCCACCACTGAAAATGGACAAGCTTCCAGTCGGATTGTCCCGGTCAACAAATGTAAACTAAATACATAAAGTAGCACTGGGGTAAGGGGGTTTAAGTCTGTTTGGTTGGTGGTAAGAAATGCCCACACTGGTTAAGCAATGTAGAAGCTAACTCAGTGTAAGATGCCGTAACTGGAGGTCAGCAATGCTGAGCCTTGCGCAAACCAGCGCACACTTGCCTACAATTGCTTTAAAGTGCCTTAGTCACTCTGTAGCCAGCAGCTCTCATCATGCCCATTAACATAATAATCTGCACTCCCAGGTTGCAACCCCCCAACCCTGCACACTATAGTCAAAGTGAGTTACCACTAAGTCATGGCAGATACACATTCAGCTGCTATCACAGACATATCATCCAGCACAGTCATTCAACAGTATAGGAAATGTATGTAAGTATGTAGATTAATACCAGCAAACATGTGTACATTGCTCAATCACAGTATTTTGAGCAGTCTATGTGTATTAAAGTACAGTGCCAGTCCAATCATACTGTGAGAACCGTAGTCTTGCATAATACTGAAGAGAATAATGAAATGCAGTGCAGACCGTGGGGGCTTCATGCACAGAATGGGGCATTGGTTCCTCAGAACCGGGAGATGAGGCTAGCCAGGTGTGTGAGCAAACCGCTGCTTCTCAAACCCCTGGCAGGATGCTACCAGTGGGAGAAACAGTGTAGACCAGCTACGTCTAATCTTGACAGAACAACAGGTCCATCCCTGGTGGGACGAACCAAAAATTGTGAGTCACATTAATGTTTCCACCAGTATCAGAAGAGGATCAAGGGAAGGCTCATACATACATGGACTAAACAGATGAAGAGCCTGCAGAAGCTTGGGTTGAGACAGTATACTGAAGGAGTACAGAGACGTGCAGAGAGGGCAATGTGTGGAGGTGTGGTATGGCTGGGTTAGCAACTGGAGAATGGATGGATGCTGTTTACATGGAGCTTGGGGGCCAGGGGAAGGAAACATGGGTATGACATTATGGTAGAAATATGCACATGAAACAGAGCAGCAATAGTGTAGTGGGTAGAACATCTGACCAATGAGCAGGCATTCCCGGTTCGACCCCCACTATAGCACAGTCTATTTTACATGGCAAAGCAGGTTATAACCAATAGTTTTGTTGCAAAACCCACTAAATAGCATATATATATATATATATATATATATATATATATATATATATATATATATATATATATAAACTGGAGTACTGCAAGAAATGCACATGTGCCGTATCAGTGTCAGAAGGAATAAGGCACTAGTAAGCAGGTGTAAGCACAAATAAGCAATAGTAAGCATATGTATGCACTAGTAAGTGGGCTTAAGGCCTTATAACTGTTTTAAAGTGCCTTAATCACTCTGTATCCAACGGGCCTTTGTCAGCCCAGCAACAAAATAAACAGCCATGCAGGTCATGAATACAGGATCCGAGACACCATAGCCCCAGTAGCTATCCACCTAGCCATCACAAAAGTACCGAAGAATGAGGTAGTAGTAAACATGTCCTCACCATAGTATAACCAAAATGAACCTGTGAAAGGCTTCAGTATACAGTCATATGTGCCATAACTGACTACAGAACATAGATATGTGAACTGGAGTACTGCAGTAAGTCCAGATGTGAGGTGTTATTGTAATTAACTGTAGAAGTTCCCAAGATCCCATACAGTGTACGTACACATGTCTCAAGGATACAAGACACATATATAACAAGTGATGAATGGGAAATCAATGCCAAAAGGCAAATATGCAAATCAAATAATAAGCACCTCTAAGCGTAGAACAGCACTGCTTCTCAGACTACTGGCAGGATACTACCAGTGGGAGAAACAGTGTCAAACTGCTAAGTCTAATCGTAAACAAATGCATGTTCGTCCCTGGCGGGACAACCCAAAAAATTCTGCTAAAAAGAATCTTCGGAGTAACATACCATGCCTCAAAAGTAAGCAAAGAAGGTTACGTATGTTCACGGATTAAATGTGTGGGAAGCCTGAAGATCCATGGGTTGGGACAAATTACATGAGAGGCCCCGAGAAGTGGAGAGCGGGCAATGCGTAGTGATGTGGTTAGATTCGGCTGGAGCCTGTAGGAAGGACAATTTATGTGTAGGAGGAACGGGGGGGGTGACGGGTATGACATTATGGACTGAGGCGTGCCGGGGTTGGATGAACCCATTCTAATGGAACCGGCCTGAGGATGTAAGCAAGAAAGGGGGGGGTGGGCAGGGAAGGAACTGAGACATACCATTTCCCATGGCAAACCACGTTATGAGTAATATGTATGTTGCATAACCCACGGAATAACATATATATGTGAAATGGAGTACTGCGGTCACAAAATAACCGATATATATATATATAAACTGGAGTACTGCAGGAAATGCACACGTGAGGTGTCAGTATCATAATGCATAAAGCAGCAGTTAGGTTAAGCAGCAATAAGCTGTAGTAAGCATATGTCAGCACTAGAAAGTGAGTTTAAATTGACAGGCTCAGCAAATCTGATGCAAACAATCTGTAAGCGTATGTAACTGGAGGTTTGTGTTTGCACAATGGTAAGCACTGTGTACGCAAATTAAGCAATTTCGAGGCTAACCTGGTGTAACTGGATGTTACCTGCAGTTGGCAATGCTTACCATCACGCAAACATGCTTACAACTGCTTAAAAGTGCCTTAATTTCCCTGTATCCCACCACCCTTGTTCAACCCAGCAACAAAATTGACAGCCACTGCAAGGCCAAACCCAGGACCCTGCATATCACAATCATAGTGAATTAACACTACACCATGTTGGATATACATAAATCCCAAGTATTCCCAGACATATCATGCAGCACAGTCAATCTGCCTAAGGGGAATAGTACTAATATCATAAAACTCAACCTCTTATTGCAAGCATTCTAGACACAGTGTGACAAAAGTGGTGTACAAATTGGGATAGATGTGAAATATTGTACATATACATATAAAACATTGCTAGTTAAACAGCAATCTGTTGTAGTACATATAATCTGAACAACATGAAGTCTGAAACTCTACTGTATTGTCATTCGAGACTGACCACATGCCTGACATCATCCATGTCAATTGGCCAGACGAATGTGGGACAGGCCAATATTGTGAGCCAAGCATGCATGGACATATGGACAGTTATAGATCTGTAAATGTAGAGAGATACACAGGTACATATAAATGTATGATTCACACATAAATCATATCACATTAATGGTATATAGGTAGATAGATAAATATGTTCACATATATTTAGATATATATATATATATACAGATAAACATATATATACGGATAGATATGTGAATTGCATCTCCAATAGGAAACACAACTGGAACCTCCACCACAAAATAACTGACCTTATGCACAGTTAATGGGGGTGGGGGGTTCAAATGAGGGATACCTGCTGATTACTGTTATGTTCCCCCCCACCACAGCTGTAACAGATATGCTGTGCAATGCAATATCCAGCACATACAGTTCTTAACCCCAGGACCCTCCGCAACACAGCTACAGCAGTTTAACAGTAAGCCAATACAACTGAAAAAAGTCAGAGCAATATCTGAAACATATTATCCAGTCCAGTCATGCAACTGTACAGAGAATGTATACCATCATCTAGATGCATCTGTGTGTAAGTATATTAATATCTAAACTGATACAACATATCTATATATGTATATATCTATATGTATGCATTTCTAACACTATATACATATATATTACTATATATGAACATATATACATGCAAATGCCTACATCGGCACATATAGGTGTCTACACCTATATGTCTACATATACACAGCAAGTTACATATGTGTACGCAGATATATATCTATGTCGGTATATATGGTCAGCAGATATATATATCTATATCAGTATATATGGCCATACATCTGTAGATAGCAATGGCAGATTAACAAACACACATATGTCCACATGCACCGTTAATGGGGTTGAGAGACCCCACACACTATAAGTCTTGTACAAATAGCATCCCTCCCCCCACAGTCAAACATATCCACCCTGCAATACACTACCAAGTGTTGCAGATCCCATAAGCAGGACCTGACATGACATGGGCACAGGATGTTAACAGTACTACATTCCACCTGTATGATGTCAGGCTGGTATGGGTGACATATCATGCAGTACAGTCTGCCTCCCATAGATAATGTAAAATGTGGAAGCCATCAACATCCCCAGGATACAGATACACAGACACAGATATGCAGATACATATGTGCATATGAAAAAAAAAAAAAATATATATATATGTATATTTATATATATATATATATATATATATATATATATATATATATATATATATACATGTGACTACACACACACACGCAGATATATGTACAGTAAGCTACATATTTAGAAGGTGCACACAAAATGGAACAGCCACTATGCCTACAGTTAACACCTGAACAACTGGACACTGTATGGGCGAACCATACAAATGACAGTCATTGCCTGCAACATATACCCACAGAGAGGTCATAGAGAAAACACCATACACAGGTTTGCAGAAATGGAATACCTTTATTTGTGTACTATTACAGTTGTATATGCCATGTCATGTAGCTGTTCGCACACTGACATCCATATAAACAGAGTAATGGAAATGTGAAACAGGTATACTAATACAGTGGTCTGGAAAGGTTCACAACTGTTGCTGTCCAGGCCAAGCCCTTCAAACTGTACAGTAGTGAGGACAGACTGGGCCACAGGCTACCAAACAATCAACAGTATATAATGCAGGTGTATAGTTCAGCAGCCTCTATCTACACTCTAAACAACATCAGTAGGTGGTAAAGATGTCATGTGACCAAATGGGTTGTAACTGTTACATAACAAGGCATAACTGACACCATCACATGCATACTGACAAACAGAACAGTCTGTATGGCAGGAGGCAGTAGGCTTGCATTAACCCAATATATGTAAGTAATGTAAATATAGGTGAAGTATATGGCACTTTACATCCAGATACCTTAAGGCAGCTCACCCCTGATACCCCCACATATTTAACAGCCTATGTCATTTATGGTGCCCCCCAGACTCAGTAATACAGGGCCATATACCACTGTTACATACACTGGCCTCTGGAGTGCATAAGAGCACACATGTATTGTGTAGGTGATGCCCACACATATATGGTCCCAGCCCCACCATATGTGGGGGATACAACAGAAGTGGACTGATGGCAGCAATGGCAGTGTGATATACTCTCAGCCCACTACAGAACAACCCCCCACAGTATGTCATATGTGCAAAGCTTGATATGTAGGTGGAGGACAGAGCTTGGAACACAGCCAGAAATGTGGAGAACTGTTGTCATACACTAAGCAAATCGCTGGTGTTACAGGATAGTCTGCAACATACCCTTAGTCAGGGAATTGATGTTACAAACAGAAATGGATGTAGCCATGTACTGATTGCACTCAACACACACACTGCCAGTGAAATATCTGACACAAGACCTGTGTGGTAGACAGACAACACATGATAGGCACACCTCTGGCCACCAAGAGGATAGGCCCACAGTTGAGAGCTATGTAGACAGACTGCATTCCAAGGTAAAGTAGTATGTACACACACACCCTGTAACCCCAGTACTATACAAAGCATAACAAAACTCTACTCACACTCTGTTTGTAGTTCCTGAACCTCCTACAAATATGTAGCTGCTCTGAGTGTGCTGGTTCTCCTGTAAGAGGTATTGCTGCTGTCTGTAACATTGATGCCCACACACAGGAAGGACTGTACAAACATCTACAGAATATCCAGGTTATGTCATCAAATATAACCCCTACTGTACATAACATGTGAAGCAGTCTGATATCTCACTGGCTTGTTAGCAGATATGATGACACTAATTATGGTGTACAGTATATATGCACCACATCATGCATGACATATGTACACAGGTTGACAGAGTTGTGGCTGGCAGCACATACACAGGGCCAATATTGACATGTTGCTGTCATAACCTCATACATTTACTGTTGTAACAGGCTTTGTGGCAATATATGTCCTATGAGAGATAAGAAGCCAGTAACTGTCACGGCTTTCACCATCTACAGACTGAAATCCTCACACTACGTTCTGCACTCCACAGATAGATGCTCTGTGGGTAACACATGAAACCAAAGGCACAACACACTGCCCAGTCTGCAGATGACCCTGCACATGAGGATTCCTCATAAACATGGAACTAACATGGCAGGTATGGAGACATGTAGGACAGCCATATCCACACACATGCTGTTAAACCAACAGTACTCCACATGCACTATAGTAGGACTTACAATCTCCCCCTCCTGAGTGTTGCCCTGTTTCCACAGTGTATGTTGTTAGAGGTAAATTCCCAATCTATCTCAGATGCTGTTTGCCAATTAACAGATCTAGTTACTGTTCACAGTGAATGACAAGGGTCAACACCAACATGATGCTCCTAGAAACTGGAGTGTGTTTCCATGCAGTTGGCTATGGGAATGTTGCTACAGCTGTTCCACATGCAATCAGCTATGAGAGGGCTGCAATTAGTGCAGAGGCCATCAGCTGATCATAAGCATCACTTACAATACACATGCTGCTGCCTAAGCAAAGCAGGTTTAGGTCTCCACATCCACCAGAGAGGGAGTGGGAGAGGCAGACAGAGGCAAAGACATGTCAGGGAGGGGTGGGAGAGTAAAATTGCAGTTTGCTTGTGTCACACACCTACCAGCACAGGGTATCAAGCCCCTGACAACTATGTAGTGCTATCACAGTTTGATGCAGTTATTGGATGCACCACATCGGTTACCTGTTGTGGAGCCCTTAGAACATATAGGTGATGGTGAGTGACATCTGCAACAGGGACATGGTAGCTATACAGTAGGTGACTTACAAGTGCCTTTCCACATGAACAGGTGCCAGCGTCAACACAGCCACACTTTCACAGGGAAACACATACACATTGACACTTGGCAGGGCCAGGAGTACAACACATCAGTAGCAGGATTGCCACAACACATCACTGTGCAGGTATCACATGCACCACACGGGGTCATACAGAGGTTGTATGGGCAAAGGGTATGAGAAGGTGCATGACATCAGACAGCATGCTTCAGTATGGATAAGAACACACCCAGAGGTAATGAATCCAATAAAAGTTTTAATAAACTCCAAACGGCACAAAAGGTAATGTAAAGCGCTTTTTGTCTAGTCGAATCACCAGACTTCCTCAGTGGTGAATCGACCAGATGAAAATCGCTTTACATTAACTTTTGTGCTGTTTGGAGTTTATTAAAACTTTTATTGGATTCATTACTTCTGGGTGTGTTCTTATCCAGTTTGTGTTGTCGCTGTGTCTGCCTTTATTCATTTCATTTAGCATGCTTCAGTATGTCCATGGGGGTTGTAGTGAGTGTGGATGTGAACATACGCACCATACAACACACAAACAAACACACAGGGTGCCAGTACTGACATGCATGGGTGCATATCTGCACGGGTGTGTGGTGGTCGACTGTGACAGCAGGCTATACAAGGGTAGGCGATGGGTATATCTTGGCATTAGGCCACATGACAATGGTCTGCATTGTGTCTCATGTCTGTAGTTTCCGCATTTACCCACACAGGTGGGTATTGTATCCCCCATACAGTCGCCTGCATGACTATTGTGTATGGCCAATGCTGTGCTTCGCTTTCCATGTATGTGTTCCTTAGTCCATCACATGGACGGTGTCTGGGATGTACACACCTCCCATATGCATGTACAGTGACATGTGGAACTGTACCTGGAGTGTCTGGCCCATGTTGTGAACACAGATTAGCATCATATGTGCCAGTCTTGCCCACCTGTGGTAGTAACCGATAATGGGCAGCAGGTTTACTCTGCACCTACATTGATAGCATGCTAAAATCATTCCCCAGTGTCAGTGGCATCTGCCCATACAGGGCATGCTGTCAGGCATGGTATGTCCATTGTGGGTCACATGTGATGGCACCAAAGGTGGTGCAGGTGTCCATTGGGGCACATGGGGAGGTGCACTGTCTGCATGTACATGCATATTGGACAGATGGACAGGGTGACATGCCCTCTGTAGCCCACTGCTATCACTCCATAGTTACTATCAGTGGCCAATATGCAGTGTACTACCCACATATTGGCTGTTGCCTAGGTATGTGTGTGTGCATGTGTGTATAAGACATGGGTTGAGAGTGTGCTGTGGGTAATACTGGGGTTGCTAACTGTGATTGCCTGGCCTTGATATCACATGTTTGGGTATGGCTTTGCACCCCAGCCTCTCAGCTATTTCACATCTGTTATCCCTGTATGGTGGACATTGTGATATATAGTAGAGCCACCATATAAGAAATATGCAAAACCCGCTCCACATTGGCTACAGGCTCCACACACACACACACACACACACACACACACACACACACACACACACACACACACACACACACACACACACACACACACACACACACACGCACACACACACTCACACGCACACACACCTGTCATGTCTGGGATTAGAACCCCAACCTAACTAGTTTATTATACTACAGCACTATGCAGTTATAGCACACTCCACGCACATTACTGGAGTTTCCTTCCCCAAAGGTGTATTTCACAATGAATGACATCAGCAGGATTGCCACAGTATTCCATTTGAAATGAACTGCGAGTGACTAGTCTAAAATGCATTGTTCCCTACACAGACAGTGAGACATACACAACACATCCACAACCGACATGTGTGGCTCCAGAACCCCTGACAGAGGTCTATATCACACTAAAGCATGGAGCTGTTATAGGACGCACCACAGGGATTACTGGAGAACTCCTTTACCAAAGGTGTATTTCACAATGAATGACATGAGCAGGATTGCCAAAGTAGGCCATTTGAAATGTACTGAGTGTGACTAGCCTATAATGCATTGCTCCATATACAGACATTGAAACACACACAAAACATCCAGAACTACCATGGGTGGTGATGGAACCCTACCACAGTTCTAAATCACAATCCAGCAGTACGCAGTTACAGGATGTGCTACGGAAATTACTGGGCTACAACCTTCCCAGAGGTGTATTTCTAGGTGGGTGACATCAGCAGCCTTGCCAAAGTTGAGTATATGAATTGTAAGGAGTCTGAGTACTGTAAAAAGCATTGCTCTCTACACAGTCAGAGACAGACAGACACGCACACAAACACACACACACTCACACACACAGTTGCCAAGTCTAGGGTAGCCCTCCTACCTAACTAGTTTATCACACTACAACAGTACACAGTTATGGGATGCGCCGCAGAGATTAATGGGCTACAACTCTCCCAAAGGTGTATTTAACATTGGATTACCTCAGCAGGCTTGTCATAGTAGGGTTATGGGGAGGGCGGTGTGTGCAAGGGCCACAACCCATTCACTTATGGGTTGACACGCCATATGCGGGCACACACGGGGTCATATGCCACAGATATGTGTACACATCTGCTAGATGACTACTTCCTTGTGCAGTCATGTTGCACAGCTGGCACATGCACCACATAGTCTGTAATGCTGACAGATACTGGCAGCTAGTATCTGCAGTGAGTGACACATGCACCTCATGTGTTTGGGGCCCTTTGGCTGTCTGCTGGGTGGGACAGACCTGGATGGCTCCTTGTCACAGTCACCCTCTTCCACACATCTATGTACATCTACCTTTGGCTTATTATAGTGTGTCTCCCTGACATATAAGTCTGTATTCCTATCCACTGTGTGTGCAAGGTATGAGTGGTGCATACTGATGAGTGTCTGCACTAACATTTGCAACTGCCAGATATGTCTGGTCCACTGGTGTTTGCAGTCATGGCCTTCATGTATTTAAGTGTGTGAGCATGCCCAGTATGACCTTTTAGTATGTTGTTGACTGACATTGCCTTTGTGTGAGAATGCCCAATATGGCCATCTGTAGTGGATGTGTGGATCATGTCCAGGTAGTTTGTGCTGCAGTGCTGACCTTTGTGTTGTACTCCAACAGGTAGCATGCTGTGTTCTGCAGGGTATCCATCGATCAGTTGGCTTTGACTGTTACTACATTTCTGCATAGCGGGAGGGCACACCTGGCTGTTTCTACATTTATACACATGAGTGTTATTACATTACTATGCAGGATAGGGGGCATAAGTGACACTTGTACACATTTGCTATGACTGTACTGGTATATCATGTACTCCATTTCATTCTGTATTGCTAACTATCATGCTGACTAGAGGCACACCAGTGTACTACAGATTGTGGCTTTGGTTGCCCTACATATTATTTTCTGACTTCCTACCCTTCAGAACTAACATCCCACTGCCTGCCCTGCTGTGGTCTGTCTGTGTAGGCCTGGTGGTGGGGTTAACCATAGCCATCATTCTGGGGCCATGGCACAGGCCCTGTTTGGGTTTGTCTACACATGTCCTGCTGGCTGCGACTGTTGTTGTGTATGTGAACCATCCTGACTGACATGTGTGGGTCATGTGGACACACATGTCACTCAGCACATTTCCTGCAGTGGGTTTTGTCACCCTGTGCAGTACTGGCTACTGTGGTGACTCCAGTATGTGCTACACATGTCAGGGTGCCACTATGGGTGGTCTACTGTCTGCTGCAGTAACATTCAGCCACCCAATTCCCTTGCATGCTCACATCCATACCATAGCTACAGGTAACAACACATTCTACTCCATTTGGCTATTGGTAGGTTGATTGACTTACCTTGTGGGTGTGCCAGATTTGCAGATGGTGCTGGAGGGCTGCCTACGTCAGATATACATAGTACACTCCCTATACATGGTTAAGCATAGGTGGTGTCATGTTTGGCATCCCTTTAACTGTATGTGCGAGTCAGAGAGAGGTGTCATTCCCTGGTTACCTACTGTGTCAGTGCATGTGCTATGCATTGCCTCTTTGCCAAGGCCAGGGCATACTAGGCATGCCTTCTTCTGCCTACTGGGACAGGTTCAGCTTCTTCCTCCTCCAGGTCACTCTGTGCATGTGCAGGCCTTGGCATTGGTGGTGGGCTGTGTGGCCCTGCCCCGTGCTGTTCCTGCTGCAGCTGTTTCTGCAGGATCATATTGTGTAGCATAGCACATACCATAACAATTTGGGTACATGTAGCTGGTAAATACTGCAAGGCTCCACCGAATGTGTCCAGACACTGGAACCATGACCTAAGCATCCCAAACACATGCTGTATTATATGTCTGGCCTGCGCGTGTGCCTCATTATGGCATTCTTGTTCAGGTGTGTGTGCATTTCTGATGGGTGTCATCAGCCACGGCTCCAGTGTGTACCCAGCATCCCCCACTAGGTGACAATAAAGGATGTCCCCATTGGCGAATCTCTGGTACAGCTGCATCAGATGCCATATGTGGGAATCGTCATAGCTTCCAGGGCAGCCAGCACACACATTTATTATAATCCCCTGGGCATCACATACAACCTGGAAGTTGATGAAGGGGGTGCCCCTGCAGTTGATGTAGGCCCTACCCTGCTCACTGGGTGATGCTTTGATGCATATGTGTGTGCAGTCTATAGCACCCTTTACCCCGGGGTATTTTGCTATTTGGTGGAAGAGACATATATTGCTGGTCAACACCTCACAGGTGTTGAAGAAATATACATGCTCACTGGCATGTGCTGACATGGCATCCAGGAACTGTTGGAATACTCTAGATGCTGATGCCTGTGAGATCCCCATGATTTCCCCAGTTGTGCTTTGGGAAGTACCTGTAGCTAGTATACCTAGGCCTACACATACCTTGGTATCCACTGGGATGGGTTCCCCTTGGTCAGTTTGGTGTTTCAAGTGTGGCCGGCACAGCTCAACTATTTGCTGTAGGAGGTCTCTGTCCACCCTAAAATGCTCCACTATCTCCAGCTCATGTAGCCCCTCGTAGATTACCCTGGGTCTGTACACTCTTGAACATGTTGTTCTATGTTGCCTGCTGCAGCCCTTCTCATTTTGTAAGTTTGTTTTTTTAAATTTCCCCGCTTGTATACACCGGTGGTGTAGAGTGTGGGAAAAAACAGTGGGAAAGGTGTTTGCTTAGTTTATAGTAGTGTTCTGGGTTGGGCTGGTCTGCTGCCTGTGTAATGGGCTGATTCTGATACATTTCACCTGCCATCTAAGCTAGTTCTCCTTGATTACCTTCCTACTGCTGTTTCGCTTCCCATTGCCTCCTTGTTTGAGCCCGTGTGCACACCACACAAACAGAGTGCTGAAATGTGCACATTGCTGCTATTTCCTGGTTTAATTTAATGTTGTTCCTGTAAAGCCCGGTGCGCAGTGTACACCCACTTACACTTTGTAAAGAGTGCTAGGCAGGTTTCGACACACCCTATGCTTAGCTAGGAGCAAACCCAAGCCACAGGGCTCCAATTTGCTTACAGTATGCCTGATACACCCACCCATGATGTCACCTACCTCCTATGCTTGCACCCAGCTATTCATACTCTTACACTGTTGGGACCTGCCTCACATGCTGGGGAAAACTGGGATTCACTATCCTTCTCCTCATTTGCATAGGATTGCCTGCTAATGCATAGTTACATGTGTCACACTGAGCCTCCCCCCTTAGCAACCACTACTCACTGGCCAGGTTGTCTTTTGCCTGCCATTGACTTGCATGGCAGAATACTGATTTTAGTTAGAATGCTTGATTTAGGTTTATTTTCTTATTTTCCCACCGACACTGTTTGCAAGCCGCTGCCCTATGCTTAAACAGCCGAGATCGGCGAAAATAAAATAAAAGTTGATTTTTTTACTTTTTGTATTGTTTGCAATGCCAATGGCCTTATACTTGGCCATTGTTATGCTTCCTCAATGATATGCACCCTTTATTTGGAGCTGTCATGTCACTGTTTTGGATTTTGCAGAAATGTACTCTGTTACTAACCGAGTACATTTCTGCAGATTATGCTAGTCCTGCATGGCCTGATTCCAGCTTCCAGGATAGCAGATTTTCCTCATTCGCATGGGTTTCACTTGCAAATGGGGTAATTTGCATACAGGGGCTGATAATGTGCAGGACTAGAGCAAGAGCGCTTGTGCATGTCAAATGAGCACGTACGTGGATCGCTCAGCCACTATATTGTCAACAATACCTCTTACACTAATCATGCATGCCGTGCAGGGCTTGCTGAATCCAGGGGAAAGTGCTTGAATATGAATATAAGAATTTCCAAATGCAATTAAGAATTACAGTATACATCAAAAATGGCAAGTCTAATGTTTCATTAAAAGTATGAAGCTCTGTTTTCTCTAAGTTGTCTACTTATTTACTATGATATTGAAAACTTTGCTGACTGTACATTGTTCTTTGTTCATGGTTCTTTGTTGCGGTTGGGCAGTTAGAACAGATGGGTCTATATTAAAAGAACAAAGAGGTGTTTCATCGAACACCTCTTGGTCGACACATAAAGAGCGAACGCACTAAAGCACTAACACTCAAAACAGCGATTTCTTTCCCTGGGAAAGAAATCACTTGGCCAGCCCCATGTGTTTGCGCTTTTCCTCACTGTAGTGTGATCTCGGAGTTGGTATATTTAGTTGGGGGGGGTGTGGGTGGCACAGCTTCTCACATTGTTATGTTTGAAAGTGTGTGTGTGTGTGTGTGTGTGTGTGTGTGTGTGTGTGTGTGTGTGTGTGTGTGTGTGTGTGTGTGTGTGTGTGTTTCTGCTAGTGATTTCTTTCCCAGGGGAAAGAAATCACTGCTTTGAGCATTCGCGCTTTAGCGCATTTGCTCTTTATGTGTCGACCAAGAGGTGTTCTATAAAACATCTCTTCAGTCTTTTAATATAGACACCAGCTGTCTAAGCCTATGAACTGTTAAAAGCGACTTCTTGTCATACAGGGTTTGATTCTCTCAGCCTTCACTTGCCTATTGTGTGACCATAAACAAGTTACTTAACCTGACAGTGCTGTGGGACAACCGGGAATTTACGATATACACCTTAATGGTCTCCTGACCGCATGGCTAGTAACTGCCTATGAATCTATGATAGTACTTGTAAATGTCTAAGATCTGGTTTGTGGCAGAAATGGGCCCTCAGATAAGTTCATCAACTCAGTTAACAAACTGAAAATGAAATTAAATGCAACATGAAATACATGCATGCATACATAGTTATTTACCTGCTTGAGCTGTTAATTGGAAATGCATTATATTTATGAGATCCAGTAATATTTCCTTTAGCTTATGCTCAAAGGTAAGTTACAAAAGATTAACAAGAAATAGTTTAACTGCATGAAGAAAATGATTGTGAGGGTTAGATAGAGCCTAATAAAGAAGTCAACAGCATGATTTCTGTAGTAAATCCATGCCTGCAAAATTTTCATATTTGTATAGATAAAAAAAATTACACATTAAAAAAAAACTTGAAATAAAGCTATAAAATGTTATATCTCAACAGTACAGTGGTTAGCATTGTCTCCTCACAGCAAGAGGTTCTCCAGTCTGAATCTTGGCTGGGGTGCCTTCTTTACATAGTCTGTATGTCCTCCCTGCATTTGTGTGGGTTTCCTCTGGGTGCTCCGTTTTCCACACATATCCCAAATACATGCTTCTGGAGAGTTCCTCTCCGGGCCTCCACTGAAAATGGGCTCTGTCCCAGTTAGACATTCCTGGTGAACAAATGTTAAATAAAAAAAAAAAAATCAGTTTGTGTAAATGAAAAATGCTTTCTGCTTTACAAGGACTAATGCCTTTTAAGCTTTTACAACACAATTATGGAATTATGGTGTTGTTAGTAAAATAAATTTAGTTGTATGGTTATGGTCTTTGCTATAACATGAAGGGTTTTATTAATAAACGTAAGTCAGTAGTGTGGAAAAAACTAGTGAAAAACATGATAGAAAGTGGCATGGATTACTGAAAAAGCTTAGAGAGGCTCATACTGAATGAGGATTAAGTGAAAAATCCAAGTTTCCAGATGAAGCCATGATGTAGATATCCCAACTAGCAGAAAGCAAGCTTCTCAAGATTTCTTGGAATGAGGCAGTACCGTCTAACACTTATTTAAAAGGATGAGTTGCCATTAAGGAAATTATTGGAACAAGATGCAAAGTGATACTGATGTACAGAATGATGAAATAGCTTTGAAATGCTTAAACAGCAAGTAACAGAGACAAACTGATTTAACCATTTCAAATGAGGTGGTCACATTGCATTGCATGCCAGTAATGATTTGTACAGTGAGTTTGTAAGAATGTACGCTGGTTGCTCATAGGGCAAGTACCATTATAGAATTCAGGAGGTGATGTATTCAGACAAAAACAAATCTTGCCATTGTATATAGAAATGAAAAGTTCCATGAATACCCATTCTTTGACCGATCCATCAATCACTAAAATTGCTTGTCCTGAAAATGATGAGTGGGGATTAAACTGTCTTTCTCTTACCAAGTAACATACTCCAGCTCTGACTGTGGCAACTGCTTATATTCCAAAGTAAGCTGAGATATATATATATATAACTCAAACTTGCCCTTGGTCTGCCTTCTGTCAGTGACCTGTGCTTGATACAATTTCCACATGAGTGGAGCAGTGCACATCTTCACTAGATTCCCAAAATACATCGATTGATTCTTTTCAGCACAATGGAACAGCGATTTTATATTGAGATCCTTTTACAATGCCATACTCTTCACTTTTTCACATAGGCAGTGTGTCTAGTTGTACTATGAATAAACCTCATTTCTGTTGTTTTCATTTGTGATGTCTTTGGTGTGTGTGTATGTGTGTGTGTGGGGGTGTATGTGTGATTACCCAAAGCTCGTGACTGCAGGTGAAGCTAGAGACATAGCTTGGGCAGTACTTTGAGAGCTTTATCCAATGATTCAGTTTTCACTTTTACAAATAAAGACCACTACAATGCCTGCTGAATTGCTGTTACTGTACCCAGGGACTGGCAAATCTCCCTATTTCAGCAGCCTTATTTCATGAGCATTAAAATAAGACACTTGAACTCCTTCACATGAGGTAGACAGTCTTCTATCCCTAGAAAGATCAGTCCATTATTTTCAGTCAAGTACTGTGACTTCTGATTTAGTTACACAGATTTTCCCACCAACATCATTCACATCAATGAACAATTCCAGTGGCTAGAAATCAAAATCACTTGAGACTAAAAGGACGTCATCTCTAAGCATTAATGATGCAATCTTCATAGGTCAACGATTTCTACTTTCCAGATCTTCACTGTACTTGAAATCTTGATCATAAAGATAGGAGAAGGCGAAACAGATCACACAACTCTTCTTGAATGTATGTGACTTAAACCTGAAAATGCAGTTGCAACTTTCACTTTCAAATACAGAAACTGAAGAGCTAAACACTGTGCCCCTAGGATCCTGTAACACTGTGTTTATGAACGCACAACAAGATTATTCATAGGTTCATAGGTTCATAGGTTCATACTAGGCTATCTGCCCTAGGGCATTTATAAGCCTAGCCAGAGTGTGTATGGCTTTCGCCAACCATTTTAAATTAATTTTGCTATGCCCTTTTTCGAGGTTAGTATACTGCGCTTCTGTCTAACAGTGACACAGAAGTGATACCCGGGGTAAACCTACGATCTCCCATCCACTCATCAAGATTCCTCTTGAAGAGAGTCAATGAGGGACTCTGCCTAACCTGGACTGGGATTTTATTCCAGAGTGAAGGGAGCCTCTGGGTTATGAATCTGTCCCTCCAGCATGTCCTATTTATTTCAGTGCTGAGGTTTAAGTTCCTCGAGCGTAGCTCGATGGGATTTGGATTTTCTGAGGTGCAGCATGTCCATTAATTCCAGGTTGGACATGGTTTTATAAGTCACGCACAGATCGCTTCTGAGCAGGCGGTATGCCACTGAGTAGAGCTGGAGTTTCTTTAACCGGGCAGCATACGGCATCTGTTTGAGCCCCTTGATCCTCTTGGTGAGGTACTTTTGGGGTCTTTCCAGTTGTTGCAGGTGTCTGGTAAGGTACATCCCAAAAGGGGCATTGTACTCAATTATGGGCCTGATGAGGGATGAGTAAAGAGGCACGATGACCTCCCCTGATCTAGATGTGAATCCCTTCATGATTAGGTGGGCTATATAAAATGTTTTTCTAACCACTTTGGCCACGTGGTTGTCAAATGAGAGATTGCTATGAACTTGGGTCCCCAGGTCCCTAATTACTTCTTCTGTACTTAATGGATTACCACCTATGTGGTAATTTGTGGGCACTTTGTTTTTGCCAAAGGGATGACTATACACTTTTGGCATTTAGCTTGAGGCCATGGCTCTGGCACCAGTTGTCTGTTTCTATGAGGCCCTTTTGGAGGATGCTTGTGTCAGCTGGAGAGTCTATTATGGTGCCCAGTTTGCAGTCATCTGCGAACTTGGTCAGCCACAGTCCTTCCATGTTGGCCTGTACCTCCGAGAAATATATACCGAACAAGAGAGGTCCCAAGACTGAGCCTTGTGGGATGCCACTTGTAACTGGTTTGGAGTCTGACATGGCTCCAGCTATTCTATCCATGTGGGTTCTGTCCTTGAGCCAGTTTGCAACCCATCTAGTGACATAGGGGTTTATATTTAAGCTGGTGAGCTTATCTATAATGCCCGAGTGGGGTATTGTATCGAAGGCTTTTGTGAGGTCCAGGTAGGCTGTGTGGACCACCTTCCCCTTGTCAATGGCCTTGGTGACTGTTTCAAAGAAAATGACCAGGTTTAAGAGGCAGGATCTGCCCTTAATAAAGCCGAACTGGGTAGGATCCAGTGTCTGTAGGTCCCCAATATCTTTATTTATAAGGTCCATGATGATCCTTTCCATAGCTTTGCAGACCAAGCTAGTGAGACTTATGGGGCGATAGTTTCCAGGATCCGTTGAGACACCACCTTTGTGGAGAGGGACCACTGTTGCTGTACGCCATTCTTTGGGTACATATCCTGTAGTAAGGCTGAGATTGAACAGTAGTTTTAGGTTTGGGTTTAGCTCTTCTTGGAGTTCATGTAGGGTATAGCCCGGGACATCGTTTGGGCCCATTGATGCTGCATGTTTAGCGTTGAATAGGGCAGCTTTTACCTGAGCATCTGAGATGGCAGGAGCAGCACTCTGCTGGGATAGATATTAGCCCTTTTGGTGGGAGGGGGAGAAGTTTGCGCTGAACCTGTCAGCTAGGATGTTGGCAATGTCTGTGGGTTCGGTGTATTTTTTGTCATTTTGGACTAATTCTGAGCATATCTGGGAATTCCCACCCAGGTTCCTAACATAACTAAAGAAAGCCTTGTGATTATCCTTAGTGTCCTGTGCAATTTTCTCTCGAAGCTGGCCTTAGACGATTTTATGAGTGCCCGTAGTTTTTTGCTAATACTGATCAGAGATGCCTTCCCTTTTTGGGACTTTGCTCTGTCATGTAGTAGCTTCCTCCTTCTATTGTATAGTTTGTTTATGGCTGGGGTCCACCAGACAGGACGTCTGCCTTTGGAAGATTGGGTCTTGGTTTTATTTGGGATTGCATGATCCATGCATTCCTGAAGGTGTTCATAGAATGCGTTTATAAAGGATTTTGTGGTCTGGGCCGTATTATCCAGAGGCCCGGGAGCTTTGAAGGATTCCACCTCGGTTTTGAGGAGTGTGAAATTTGCTTTAGAGAAGTTTTTCACTGTGGTTTTCTGGGCATGGGGTGGGGTCGGGATGTGAATATCCAGTGAGATTAGTTTATGGTCTGATCTTACCAGTGAGGGATACACTTCTGGTCTGGAGCATAGAGTCCCCATGTTGGTGATGATCAGGTCCAGTATGTTTTCCCCTCTTGTGGGAGTGGTAACAAGTTGTTCCATAGCATTTGAGTTTATAAATTCTAGGAACCTTTGGGCTAGGGTGTTGGAGCTAGAGTAATGTTCCCAGTCTATGGTTGGGTAGTTGAAGTCACCCAATATAATGGTGTTTGGAGAGACCATCATATTTTCCAGTGTTCTCAGGAAGGCCGAGTAGGGTTCCTGGGTTTGGGAGGGTGGTCTGTAGCAGGCTATAAACTGGAAGGCAGTTTTACCCACTGTTAGTTGCACATGGATAGTCTCTGATGCTTCGTGCTGTGCCACCAACCTGGAGGTGTGGGTATCTTTGACGAATATTGATACTCCCCCTCCTTTTGTGGTTCGGTCCAAGTTTTGGGGCCGAAAAGCATGGTATGATGTATAACCTGGTAGTGCTGGGGTGCTCTCGAGAGCCTTGAACCAGGTTTCTGTTACTGCACAGATATCGATGTTCTCCATGCTAAGGAGAGTTTGAAAAGTGCATCTTGAGGTTTAGACTTCTGGCATTGAGTAGCATTACTCTTAGTTTCTTATCCCTTGTGATACCTATGGAGGTGGGTTTGTCTTTTGAGCCTTGCCTAAAAAAGGCACTATGGGGGTAGCAAGAGCCTTTGCCAATATCCGAAAGCCCAGGCAAATATTGGCAAATTTTCATGATTTCTCCAATGTCTGTACAAGCACACAAAGAGGTGACTTCTGAATACACACTGTTGCTCCTAAATAAGATTCTTGACTATTTTTTCAAAATCTTCATTAGATCACTGTGACATATATTTTCCAGGTTGAGATGTGTAATTCTCTAATAAATTCACCACAGTCTCTTCTCCCTGTTTTTTAAATAGAGACCACAAACCACATTTGCCAAATGAGTTATCGTTCCTTACATCCATTCAACATTGCAAAAAATATTTTAACCACGGCACCCCAACAGTCCCCAGTACCGTTAGTTTCTTTGATCAGCCCCCCACACCGCCTTACTCATGCCAGCTAATGCTTACACTGCCCCTGCACCTAACTCCAAAATCATTTCTGTCTCAAGTAACCTTGCAAAAATCCTTTCTCTAACAGTACCACTATGCAAGACACTCTCGGATACCTATATAGTGGCAAAAATGTTTAACACACTAAAGTTATTCCCTCACCTAGCCATTACTCTAACCCTAGCCAGCAAACACTTACACATTCACTCCCATCCTTAATCATAAAACTATTGATGTATCTCAAAGTTTTGGAATTATTGCATTCAGCCATTTCTGTAACTCAAGCCCCCCCCCCCCCCCTTATATATACCAACTCCAAGATCACACATAATGAAAAAAAAAACAATCACTCCACGGCATTCTACACTCGCTCACACACACAAACACACAAATACACTTCACACATACACAAACACCAACAAATCCAGCACTCACACTCATGCATACACCTCCCTACCCTTACCCACACATACAATGTACAAAAACACACACAAACACTCACTCAACTTCAATTGCAGACACCATCCTAGCCAAACACTTCACGTAATGTACAGGAAATGCATAAGCGCAGATTTAAGATATTCAAATTCGCTCTTATGCACTTTCGGCATTCTGCAGTTTCAGCTTCATGGTCTCAAAATGCTGAAATTTGAGATTTCAGCAATTCGAGATTATGAAGTGAAACCAGATATACACACACATATATATATATATATATATATATATATATATATATATAGGTGTGTGTATGTGTATGTGTGTGTGTGTGTGTGTGTGTGTGTGTGTGTGTGTGTGTGTGTGTGTGTGTGTGTGTGTGTGTATTCATATTTATATACATTAGACATGTTTATTTATTTATTTATTTATATTATTTTACATTTGTTTATCGGGAAAGTCCAACTGGATACATGTTCTTTTTCAGCAGAGGCCTGGGGAGAAAAGTTCCACATAATATACAATGTAGACAAAACTGAATACAGTTATAGAAAATACAGGGCGTATACATTTAGAACACATCAGAAAGATACAATATAGAAAATACATGATACATACAGATTAACATAGCTAAGGAAGATACAAATTTTATAGTCATTTCAAGGTAGCACTGTATATATATATATATATATATATATATATATATATATGGTTCTACCTCACTTCACCGACACGCCGGAACATCGACAGGGAAATCGCGAGCCCCAGAAGATCGACAGCGCAGAAGACCGACGCGACGGGACCAAGAAGATCGACAAGCAGAAGACCGACCCGACGGATGAAAGCACCGACGCCGAGGATGCCGACATGGGAAAAGGCTGTGTAAGTATGCGGTAGTGACGGACGTTAGGGTGCGAGTAAGGTAAGTGGGGATAGGGGTGGGTTAAGTGAGTTAGGGTTAGGGAGCGGTCAGGTAAGTGTGCGGTAGTGATTGTGTTTGGGTTAGGGGCAGGATAAGTGAGTTAGGGTTAGGGAGCGGGTCAGGTAAGTGTGCGGTAGTGATTGTGTTTGGGTTAGGGGCGGATAAGTGAGTTAGGGTTAGGGAGCGGTCAGGTAAGTGTGCGGTAGTGACGGACCTTAGGTTAGGGTTTGGGTCAGGGTTGTAGGTAGTTGTGTATGTGTGGTTTAGTGTGGGTTTGTAGGGATTTTGGTGTGCTTGTGTTGTGTATGTGGTTTTTGGACGGGGAATGTGTTTAGGTTGTTGATTGTGGTGTGTGAAGTGTATGAGGTTTCGTGTTTGTGTACCGTCGGTTATTTCGTTGTCGGGCATGTGGGATTTCGTGTTTTTGTACTGTCGGTTATGTGGTGTCGGTGATTGCGTTGTCGGTGTTGTGGTGTTTCGTTTATGTGAGGTAGAACCATATATATATATATATATATATATATATATATATATATATATATGTCATTTAGCTCATCAGAAAACCTGTGATTCTTAGTAAGGTTAACTAGTATTCCTTTGTCATAAGTTAATGTATTAGTTAGTCCATGGGTAGTAAAGAGCTGCCAGTAAGTTGATTGTTTTGTTATTTGATGTCAGAAAAAGCATAGTATGCTTGGCATTGTTAATAATTGAGGAATAAGTAGTCATATTTTCTGTACACGATAGATTAATTGTAGAATACTTGGCTGTAGTAATAACTGAGGTAGAGGTAGTCATATTTTTTGTGGGAGATAGATTAGTCAGGAGCGGAGCAGCAACACAGCTACTTACTAGTTAAGTGAGTTTTTAGCATTTAATTAAATTGGTATAGGGTAGGGGTGGATATAATGTCCTGTGGTAATCCATTCCAGATTTTGCCTATGTAATTTGAGACGTTGGATTCACCGTCTAGGTTTTTAGATGTATTGGTCTTAATAAGGGATTTGCTGTGGAGCATACAGTTCTGGCAGTGGAATGTGGTAGTAACATTTCTTTCAGGGCGGGTGTTTATTCAGGATTGTAGAAGATCTTATGGGCTGTATTTAGCTGTTTAAAGAGAAGAAGTTGAGGGAGTTTCAGCCAGTTGAGTTTTTGGGGTGATATACAGTGGTGTGATCTAAATGGCGAGTTTGTGGCATATCTGGTGATTTTATTGTAACATGTTTCTCGTCTTGCCAAGTCTGATTTTCTTAGGTTTAAGAGTATGGGAGATTCATAGAGCAGTATAAAGATCAGGTGGGTTTGGGCAATAGTACCTTTAGTGATATCTGTGAAGAAGTGTTTATTCCTATAAGATGTTCCAAGTCTTTTATGTACTTTTTTACTGTTTGCGATATGTGGATATCTAATTGCATGTTGCAGTCTATTTCAACTCATAGAAGTTTAGTGTGGTGTGATGGGATGGTGATAGTGTTATTTAATGAAACAATGCTAAAAGTGGTCATGGTTACGGTTGTTCTTGTGGGATGGAATATCACGAGCTTGGTTTTATTTTGGGGATTCTGAATTAACTGAGAATTTTTTAACCATCTTTCTACTTCTAGGAATAATTGCTGAGTTTGTGTTTGATGTTCTTGTTAGTTAGTAGCAGTACATATGACTGTGGAGTTGTCTGCATATTGGATGAAGGAGGCTTGTGGAGTTGAGGTATGAAGGTTTTTGTAAATAATAAAAAGAGTAGGGGTGCTAATATTAAGCCTTGTGGGACTCCTGAGGTCACCGGGAGTAGTGTTGAAAGTTTTTGTTGCCAGTGTACCACTTGCTGGCACACAATTAGGTAATCCTGGAAACAGGCAATGGTAGACTGACATAACTTTAATTCTGCGAGGACGTTTAGTAGTTTATTATGTGAGACCATTTCAAAGGCTTTGGATAGGTCGAGGAAGATAGCAGATATGAACTTGTTGCTGTTTCTGTGTTGGTTGTTAGTATTTGTAAATGACATTAGTGCAATGGTAGTAATGCAATATGGTCGAAAGCCGTGCTAAGTATTGGTTAGTAATTTGTTAGTTTGGAAGTAATCTGTGATTTGTTTGTGAATGATTCTCTCAAGTATTTTAGATAGAGATGATATGATAGTGACTGGGTGGTAATTAGATAACTCTGCATATTTACACACTGAAATCTGGATAAATAATGCAGGATAAAGGCTCAAAATAGGGAAAGATTTTAATTATTAGTGTTATAAACTTACAAAGTTGATGAATAATAGTTTTTTTATTTGTATGCACTTTCATAAGAATATATGACTTCAGTCCTCAATGATTTGCCAGAAAACCAGAACGTTTATGAGGAACAGACCAAAAATATGAGGAAATCTGGATAGTCTGTAAAAAACTGGACTGTTGAGAGTTATGGAATGAGAGTACCCTGAGAAGAATATTCATAAAGACACATGCAGATAAACTCCACAAATATAGTTGTAAGATGTCAGCTTGGGATGTCACCACTGAGCCACTGTATTTTCATGGGAAAACGATGAGGCTGTCAGGAGGAAGAGAACGATCATGATTTGTAATGCGGAGTTGATTGCGACTGGCTTGCATCTCAATAAATGTCATAACAAAGTAATCACAGAGCCATTGCCAGTTGATTCTATTCTCCTCTTTCAAAATCTCTTTGATTTGTGTGTTAAGACATTAACCCCTTCAGTCATTTATTAATTATATGAACCGAATAATCCACCTGCAGTCCACAGTTCACTTTTAGTGTACGAAAGCACGAATGTTAAAGATATTCAAGTTTGCGCTACTTTTCTGGCAACTACAGTTATGTTCTGCATTTTGTATTTCATTTATTAATTATATGATAACACATTTGTTTTGGCTAAAGTCGGACGGACATCATTATTGCTCTGTACATTTAGTAACTGACCTCCTAACCTGCTTGCTTAGTCTTTCCCCGCCGAGTTCTTGAAAATATGAGATTATTTCTGCAAGTAAACATTTGGAATTCATTATGATTCTCTTTGAAACGCTTGCCTGTAATCTGATTTTTTTCTGGATGGCTCATGAAAATAACCTGACAGCTTTTAGTATATGTTTTTTCAACTCACTTTACATTTTTCAAAGAAGGCACATATTGCGGAAGAATAACATACTTACCTCTTTAGTCCAAATAGGTCAGCAGAAATCATGAAGTCTGTCAAATGGGTCACAAAATGCATTTTCTTGGTATTGTTTCAAGAACCAGTGATACGACTTTACAGATCATGCAAAATAGTAGGCCTTAAGTAAAACACCATTACCCATTCTTTGACTCTGGGTTTTGGCTACTTGTTAAAGGTAAACTTGCATATTTCATTGGGGGAATCAGCTAATTAATTTAGTGGGATTTTACTATCATAGGTTTTTGTGAATAGTTCCTTTTGAATTACTTATCCATCTCTCCTCCCTCAGAAACAAAATAAAAATGTGTGGTGCCTGGTAATGGTTGTAGATGCAGCAGTTACTGTATTTCAGATGTCTTATATGGTCATTGATGTACATAGTACTTCACATATTACAGATGAAGAGAATTCCTCCTTCACAGTCCCATTTGCATAGCCTACTGTCTCACTTGACAACTGTGAATGATATTTGGATATCTGTCAAGAATAACTCTTTATTCCTTATGTTGTCAAAAGGTCTGTTTTATTCTTATCTCCTGCTTTTTACATCAGTTGCTGTGTCATCCCTTAGACTGGCTCATAGGTTAGTTTTGATTTTTTTAGTTTACAACTTTATATTCTTATAACATTCAAAGATACACCACTTGCTCAAATTACCTGGCTTTTCTTTGTTATAATCCCTTTTTTTAGTATGAGAACCTGTGTTCAGTGGGTTTCTATTTGATTTTGCACTGAAAAGTTATTTGGAGTATTCTTGTGTATACACAATTAAATTTGTATGTTTTCTCTCTTATCACAAATTCTCAAGTTGTGAGTTAAAATGAGTTGCTTGGATGTCATCCTTTATGGACCAACACAAAGTGCATAGAGTCATTACCATAGGTACGTTGGGACAGACTGATAGGCATCTTGACAATTTTTCTTTTTATCATTGAATCAGTTCTTTGTTCTTTGTTTACTAGTACCGCCCAATGTTAGCAGTATTAATAATGCTACATCTGTCTACAGGTTCTTCTCACAATCCTCTGTATTTTCACTTGTTAATACAACCATAAGATACTCAATGCCAAACAGTGAAGTTGCTGAACCAGCCTTATTTGCAGGAGATCATCACTATTTACCTAAAAGACCTATGACCACTGGTTTTGAGATGCTATTTTCATCCCACCCACTTGTAGTGAAGAATCAAGGTACTCTGTCGCATACTCGAGATCATAGTTAGTCACTTGAAGTTAGGGAAGCACTAACATCTGCAACCAACAAAGATGGAACCTCACAGCTCCAGCCAAGTATTCTGTAGACCTTGTCTGAGCCTTAGTATCCTGTCCATGAAAATCTTGAACATGATGGAAGGCAAGTAGCACCTTTAGTAGATTCTAATACCCACCGTGAATATATTCAACTTAAAATTGAATATGGAGATACAACTCTTACTCATAAAATATAATGAAAGAACAGAATGTTGTACAAAACATTTTAGAATATATGGTCATATGCCTACTCCAGCTGTTGCAATATATATAAACAGTACCTGCAACTTCCAATGTGCATCACAAGTACTATGCAAAGACAAATTGTTGATGCATCCTTTAACTGCTAGGCCACTATTTACATATCAAATTCTGAATTAGCATCTCGGCTACTGCATAGTCTCTCCTTACCAACATGCCAGAGCAGGCTATTCAGGGAGACTGAGAAGTGTAAGTCACGTGTACGTTGAACACATGCTTATGTCCTCATTTTTTTTTTAAATGGGGGCTGCCAATTCCAATTGCGAGTCTAAGTATGTCTGTCAATCCTCATCTAAACACTTCAAACTCTCAGTAAAATTAGATAATTAGTAGACTGATGTCTTTCAAAAAATATGGTATATTCTTTAAGAAGAAAAGGACATAAGAAAGAACCCAAGAAAATGTCTGCTTAGGCTCAGAGATCAAGATAGTAAATGCATAAAAAATGGAAGGAAAAGCTCAGAGCTGAAATCATATGAAAAAAATAGAAAAGTGAAGAAAGACAAAAGTTTAGAGATACAAAAGGTTAACTTTAAGGCATCCCCCCTAACAGTTTCTGAAAATATTATCAACCTTAACTATAGGGATGGAGGGTACAGGAAGCAGCAGGCCAATGTATGCAACATGAAGGGAAGAAATATGGGATCAGGATGAGGAAAGGTCAGTAATCTATGCCAAATATATGATTACAACAAAACATAGAATCCAGAAGAACTAATAAGTAAACAAAAAGAAAAAAAATAAGGGAGTTAGGAAACAGTTCAGGGAAATCAGTGGGATAATTATAGGAATCCAGAAAAGAATTAAACAGCAAAGATGTGGAGAAACTGCCCAAAACCTAACTAGTAATCCAAAATTAGGCACCGGAGACCTGCAGTTCCAACACACAAGTAATTTAATGTTCAAACAGAATGTTATTTGTGGATGTGTGTTCATTTTGCTGTGTTTGAACATTAAATTACTTGTGTTAAATTACTTGTGTGTTGGAATTGCTGGTCTCCGGTGCCTAATTTTGGAATCCAGAAAAGAATCCCTGACAAACAGCATCTAATATAATAATAATTGTTCAATATGAAATTCCTGTATCACAGACAATGGAACGCATTATGGAGAGGATCCACATAATAGGGAAGCCAAAGGAAATAAAAGGAACTAGCAAAGAACCCAGAGAATAAGGACTGATCAGGAAAAGGGTATAACTAACAAAAAAGACACAAGCCGAAAAAAAAAAAACAGGAGCTGGGAATGGGAGTGAGGGTATGAGTGCACAGTCAGGAAATGAGGAAAAATAGAAGCTGCTGCAGGAGGTTTGTAATACATTGCATGACAGGAAAAGGATTGCAAAAACCTGGCTGATCAGGGAGGAAGCAGACAGGTATAGAGCATTACACAAGTGAGAAGGGAAAGAACAGACATAAGGAGAAAGAAAGAAAAAGAAAGAAAGCAAGACAGGAAGAAAGAAAGAAAGAAAGGAAGGAAGGAAGAAAGAAAGGAAGAAAGAAAGAAAGAAAGAAAGAGCCAGTTCATAAGTGTGAATGGAAAGATGAAGTTGGGAAGCAGGCCTTGAGAAAAACATGCTAGATTAAACATGGGAGAATAACAAAAGCTGTAGAGCAAACCAGGAAAACACTAACAGAAGAAGATGAAATGATTTCAAGTTAAAATGATAAGGAGAGAAGGCTAGAATATGAGAAAACATTCTGAGGACGGTAAATGCATTTAAACGAAATGAGTGAAAATGCAGGAATTGTGGTCAGAGGGAGGAGGAGTGTAGCAATGACTGCAATAGAAATAAATGGTGTTATGCAGAAAGGTAGAATAGAAGTCAAGCAGAGGAGATTGTTTGGTGATTAACAGGAGAAAGATGAAGTATTTGGCTAGGAAATGCAAGAGAAACAGAGATACCTCAGAGACCAAGCATAAGGGGTTCACGAGAGAAAATACCAGGAGCATGCAAGAAGATGTATACACATTTTGGAAGTTCTGTCAAGGAGTATATGCAAGATCAGATCATGGGAAAGTTGGAGAATCAAGTGATGTTCTAGGGAAATGAGAGGACAATCAGACAGAGGAACAAAATTAGTATTTGAACATGATAACAATAAAGATAAAATAGGCACTGCAGAAAATGAAACTGAAGAACGCTGGTGCCTCAGACACATTCTTTATGGAATTCTACAAATTGTTGGGGGGGGTGAACCATGGGATAGTTTAAGGAGTGACTACAAAAGAATTGTGGTAAATTGAGATATAACGGGAGCAATGAAAAGGACCAGGGGAGTAGTAATTATGAAAGACAGGATGGGAGAGGTACACGAAGTGGGACTCAATAGAAGAATATCACTCATAAACACTGCCATAAAAATAATGGATAAGGAGCCAGCAGGATAACTGGGCCCAGTGCTCCCAGAACTAGTACAGTGAAAGGTTTAAAGTGGGTATAGAGCAAGGAAGAAGGGTGGCCAGCAGCGGAAGAGACATGAGGTGATATAATGAAGGCAGTAGTAGATACAGAAAGGTATCCATAGCAGGAAAGCAGTAGGGGAGTATACTCTATAAATGGTGCCTGATCCTGCTGAGATTATACAGTTAAAGAGACAACAGGGGCTTCAGAGCTCTCAAACTCTTACCACAAGAAATCAGGACAAAGGCTGACATTAAAGGAGCACAAAGGCCCAAAAAATAGGGATAAATTTTAAATATTGTTCTTATTAACTTAGAAAGTTGATAAAATAACAGGATTTGCTTAGCATGCATTTTTCAGAAGAATATGAAATTTGAAACTCCAATGGATACCATTATTTAGTGACTTTAATCCTCAGATCATCCTAGTGATTTACCAGAAAAACACAGATTTTATGAGAAACAGACCAAACATATGAAGTAAAGGTCTGGACATTCTGTGAAACTCTGGACAGTTGAGAGGTATGCAGGAGCTTATGGGGATGGCAGAAATGAAAGAAATTTTATGGGAATTTGTATGGGCAAGATGGAAACGGTATATATGCCAAAGAAGAAGAACTGAACTGGGTATTTTGTATAGGGAAGATGAAGCCAAAGGTAGTGTGGTGGAGCAAGAAGAAAAGTAAAGAAATGGGAATTAAGATAACATAAATAAGAAAAGTATCATAGAGTGGCATTGGAAGAATGGAAAAAAGCATAGCTATAGAGGACGAGGATAGAAAACTTCTGAGGGGTGGGAGGTTGGCATAATGGTTAAGGCGTTCACCTTGCAGACACAAGGTGCAGGGTTTGATTCTCACATGGGGTAACTGGCTAGGCTTAAAATGGCCCACAAGGGCAGTTAGCCTAATACAAATCTATGTTTTAGAGGTTGGGAGGGTGACCTAATGGTTAAGGTGTTTGCCTTACAAACACAAGGTGCAGGGTTTGAGTCTCACAAGGGATAATTATCTAGGCTTAAAATGGCTCACAAGGGCAGTTAGCTTAGTACTAATCTATGAACCTATGAACCTAAGCATGACCGGGAAAATCCTGAAGTTGAACAAAAAGTAGGGTGACCAGCAAAAATAAGGATGTGCAAGAAATGGTGCACTATGACAAACACAACAGGAAATAGAGAGGGTGGAGATACACTGGATACATAGAGGAAACTGAAGTATGTGAACAACTATCACAAATAGTAAGTACCCCATGCTGAGGACTACACAGTAACTAGTTATATGGCATTTAATGATGTTTAAAACATGATAGTTGTTAAGAAGATAAAGTGGTTTGAATTGATGAATTAGGTGCAAATGCACAAATCATGCTGAAAGTGTATCCTTTCTGCCACTGTCAGACACATTTAAGAGACTGTGTTATATTCTAACATAAGCTCCAATTCTACAGAAAAAAATAGCCTTCCATGATGGTCTTGTACTAGTGTGCCATTTGGCTGACATGATATGTGACACCCTTCCTTATTTTTGTTTGTAGTGATCCATGCAGTGCCTGATTCCCCTTGTTTGGGCTTGTTATGTCTTTCCTGTGAATGGTTGTGCTATCACCCATATACTATTAAGGAAGATCACCAGAATGGGAAGACTAAGCCAATGTTCTGATCCTGGAAATATTCACTGTCGAATACACCCCTGGCTAAATTACCTCTCCTTCAACACAAGATGGTTGAGGTCAGTCAATGTTCCCACTCTCTACTACACTGACTGGTTCTTTTTGTACCCAAACCATTATGTGAACTGGAGACCACTATGTCATAATCACAATTTTATCCCTTTATAGTACATGGCCAGGGTAGGCCTAGAGCATTTTACTCCCTCCGACTCCAGCTGTATATGTTGCTGTCTTTATCAATCTCACAGCTGCTAAACATGACATCACTCCATGAAACGTGACCTTCTGGCATAATTAAGTAAATTAAATTAAAAATAAGTTCAACTTATTATCAGAAGCGATCTCAGCAAAATAAAAAGAAATTAAGTTCTGTTATTAAAAATAAATAAATAAAAAAAAACTCCAAGTTATATGAGCAGTAGTAGGATTTTATTGATTCACAGGTTCATAGGTGTTTACTAGGCTAATGACCACAAGGGCCTTTTTAAGCCTAGCCATGCATCCCAACTCTCTGACAAGTTCTGATACCCTTGATTAGTGTAAGCAGAGGCAAGGGAGATGAAACATTTGCAAGCAGGGGCCTGGGAGATGGGCCGTTTACATGTTGCCTTTATCCATTAGAGACATAGGTGCCAAGCTTGGGGTGAATTTCCTGTTCCCCATCCAATTGTCCAAGTTTCACTTGAAGTGGATTAGGGAGGAACTCTGTTTCACATGGAAGTGGAGCCTGTTCCAGAGATGGGTAGTCTCTGGGATACATACCTGTATTTCCAGTAGGTGATATTTATATCACAGGCTAGGTTTATGTCTTTAAAACAGGTAATTCTGGTTCTGTTTGTTTTGTGGATATGCAGAAGGTCATCAGAGTGGGATTTGACAATGCCCTGTATGCCAGGCATAGATATCCCCTCAACAGCCTGCAGGAAACAGTATACAGGGAGAGGGCCTTGAGGCGGTCTGCATAGGACATTTTACTTATGTCCTACATTCTTTTAATGAGGAACTTCAGTAGACATTCCATTTCCTCGGTATGCATGGTTAGGTATATACCAAAGGTGGAACTGTGCTCATTGATAGGTCTGATGAATGCCAAATACAGTGAGACAATGACTTCCTTGGACCTAGATGCCATATCTTTGTTTAAAAGTTGCACAACATAGAATTATTTCCTCTCTACTGTAGACACGTGATGGTCAAAGGCTAGATTACTGTCTATGTGTGTCCCTTAGTCCCTGACTACTAGGTCAACTCTAAGGGATGTGTTGTCAGTATGATAGTTACCAGGGGTGGATGACATCCCGAAAGTTACTATTATGCATTTCTTGGCATTTAGTTTTAGTCCATGGCTCTGACACCAATTGTTTTTCTGTGTCATCCCCTCCTGTAGAGCATTTGTGTCAGTGTGAGATTCAATGACAGCTCCTAATTTGTAATCATCTGCAAATTTAGTCAGTCAGAGACCATTGACATTGGCCTTGACTTCAGAGAAGTAAATGCCAAAACAAAGTAGCCCTATCTGACTATTACAACCGCAGTTGAGCAAGACACACATAGAGATATAATATTTTTTTTCTATGGGCATTTCACAATTCCCATTTTTGCCAACTACATTTGAGTAACCAATAATGTAGAAACTTTTTTTTTTTTTATACAGAGCAGCCTTTTTCTATATGTCTGATATACAATTGTGTGTTAATAATTCTCTCTCTCCTTCTGTTTATTTAACAGTGAATGAAAAGCACTTTCTTTTGAATAATCCAGTCTGATTTATAAGAAATGTGGTTAAGTCATCAGTGTAGCCATTATAAAGCTGCACGTGCTAATTAGTCTCCATAATTTGACTGATGTGATTTAATTGGGGCCCGCATTTGTTTTTGTTGATAGCTCTAAGTACATTTTGATGCAAATCAGTTATAAACAAAGTACTTCAGATAGATATTTCTGAATATGGAATGCATAAATACTTATCAGAGCAAAGGCTTGTTATAACACAGAAAGAAGAACTGAAAAATTCCGACTCAGGATAACATAAGGCGCTGTGAGCTAGACAGGAAGTTATCCTTATCTTTTGTAAGTACATTCTCATACTACAAAGCTGTTATCTGTTCAAAATATTGCCAATTTATTTTATACTTTAATGTCCCAGGTTTATACTTGAATTGTCTTTGTAAGCACTGTAGTCCCTTTCCAGTTATTAACAAACTGTCATGTTGAGAATAAGGATGTTTACAGGTTTAGAGATTTGTAAGATGTCCATCAGAGCTCAAGAGCCCTTACAAGTCTAGCAGCCCCCTAAGAGTGTTAACCAGATTTTCCCAAGTGGAATTTTGACAAATTTTACAGACTGCTTCTAGGAGTGACTTTGAAATTTTTCATTCATTGGTACAGATTGTGCTTGGAAATGGTCTGGGGAGGGCTCTGTTTCATGTGAATAGGAAACCTATTCCAGAGGAAAGGCAATCTCTAGGACACATATCTGTCTCTTAAGCATTAACTATTCATGTCAGAGATCAGGTTTAGATCCTTGTTGTGGTAACCCTCATGCAGATAGTTTTGCAAATATGCAACATTTCAATCAGGGCTAGGTCAGAGACTGCTTCAGAGATCAGGCATAATTCATTCCTAAGTAATGTGTAGGAAACTCAATGCAGAGATAAGGATTTTAATTGCTCCGCATATGACATGTTGGTTAAACCCTGCAGTTTTTTGGTGAGAAACCAATGAGGATACTCCAAAGGTTGCAGGTACCTGGCAATGTACATGCCAAAGGGTGTGTTATACTCGATTTCTGGTCTGATGAGAGCTGAGTACACCAGTACTATAACATTCTTAGATCTGGATGACATGCTCTTATTTATAAGCTGAGCCACACAGAATGATTTCCTCATTGCTATAGACACATGGTGGTCAAAGTTCAGATTACTATCTATGTGAATATCTAAATCTCTCACCACTGGGTCCATTCTTAGGGGGCTGCTATTGATGTTGTAATTTGCAGGGGATTTTGATTTCCCAAAGGGTATTATTATGCACTTGTTCACATTTAGTTTGAAGCCATGGCTCTGAAACTAATCATTAGTCTGCATCAGTCATTTCTGTAGGATATCAACATTGTTTGGGGAGTCAGTGATTGCCTCCAACTTTGCAGTCATCAGTAAACTTGCTCAGCAAAGGCCATCTTCATTTGCCTTGACATCTGAGAAGTATATCCTAAACAGGAGGGTGCCGAGCTCTGAGTCCTGTTGTACTCTACTGGTTACTGGCCTCTTGCTAGATGCAGTTTCCACACTCTAATAACATGTGTTAGCTGTTAGCCATTTGACTATTTATCTGGTGCTGTAGAGGTGTACGCCCAATTTTGTGAGTTCATCTATAATACCTGGATTGAGTATTGTGTCAAATGCCTTGGCCAGGTTGAGGTAGGTCCTATGCACTCTCTTACTCACTTCCATAAACTTAGTGACCTTCTCAAAGAAGTCTAACAGACTGAGCAGGCAGGACATGACCTTGATGAAGCTGAACTGGGTTGGGTCTAGAGTCTGTAGATTTCCTATGTCATTGTTAATCAGGTCCATAATTATTCTTTCCATGGCCTTGTGTATGAGGCTAGTCAGACTTATAGGTCAGTAGTTTCCTGGGTCCATTGATGGTTCCCCACTTGTGCAGAGAGATGACTGTTTCTGCCCTCAATTCATCTGGAACAAAGCCTGTCTAGAGACTGTGGTTAAATAGACCTCTAAATGGGTCTGCTTAGTCATGTTTCAAGCTATTTAATAGGCACCCTGGATTTCCATCGGGGCCCATTGATGCCATGTTTCTAGCTTTAGAGAGCTCAATGATGATGTATTATTTTGTAATAACAGGCAAATGATTGGTAGGAGAGTATTTATGGGAAGTGACTGGGAGTGAGAAGAGAGAGTGAAATTTGTGCTGAATGTATCAGCCAGAAGGTTTGCTGTTTCTTCTAAGTATAGGTAGTGCCATCTACAGCCAACTTGGCACATTGTTGAGTCTTTCCCTTGACATTTTGGAGATTACTAAAATGCTTTGTGGTTATCCTTTGCTTGGGAGGCTATTTTAGCTTTGTACTTAGCTTTTGAGGACTTGACAATTTCCCTGATTTGCCTGTTGAGAGTAAAGAGGGATTTTTTTTCTCTGTTGTACACCCTCCTATTTACTTCAAGACAGGAACTTCTTCCTTCTGTTATGTAAGCTTTTTATGTCAGGGGTCCGCAAGGATGACATGTTTTTTCTTGTTATACTTGGCATAAGTTTGGTCAGGTACTGCCATTTCTGTGCAGTTGTTTAAGTGGTTGTAAAGGACAATCCTGTATACATCTGCATAGGCTTCCATGTTCTTAGGGGTAGGGGGAGTTTTATCATTCGAAAAATCACCTATGCTATCACTTTATAGAAGGTAATTTGTCTTAGAAAAATTCTTTAAGGTTTTAGGGTTTGATGGGTGTACTGCCATTGCACTGATTTCAAAGAAGAGTGATTTATGATCTGATCTTACCAGCAAGGATATTACAATGGGGGTGGAATGCAATGTTCCTCAATGTTTGTGAGTATTATGTCAAAGATATTTGAACCTCTAATGGGAGTGCAGACTAGCTGTCCCAGAGCATTTCCATTGACAAAGTTCTAGAATCTTTGAGCCTGCACGTTAGTGGTCATGTATGTCTCCTAGTTTTTGGAGAGTTGGTTGAAATCTCCTATGAGTAGTGTGTTGGGCTGAATGGTAAGTGATTCTAGTAACTTCAAGTATGTGGAGTGGTTTTCATAGTTCATGGTAAGCGACCTGTAGCTAGTGATGATCTGGTGGGTGATTTTACCAGCTGGACATGGAGTAGCTCAAGTGAGTCATCCTGTTTGACCAATTTTAATGTGCGATTTTTTTCTTATGTAAACAGAAATACCACCTACTTTCAATTTTTCCTTTCCAGAAGGGTGGTCTGAATGGACGACAGACATTGTAGCCTTGGACTTCCTGGGTGCTTTCTACAGCCTTGAACTCCATCTTTGTAACTGTGGGTTACTGATCATACTAGGCTGATAGATACTGGATCCCCTTGGAATGATACTAGCAGCTAAGTCAGTTATTCAAGTAAATACTTTTTTGTTTCTGTTGTGGTATCACTCTTGGTAAGGATAGCATGCTGCTGAATGCAAGGTCATATCCATCAGTGAGACATATTCAGAGAGGTCCCTCATGTCTCAGGTGATTCACACCCACATAAACTATGACTGAGTCATGCTGGCACTTGTAGTAGAGTGAAATGAGTGTTGATGTGATCTGGTAAATCCTGGCCCCTGACAAGCAACTGACTGTTACCTTCTCTGTATCCAGCCTTGTGAGGGGCATCAGTGTGTCTCTCAATGAAGTCTCCTATGACCAAGATGTTTGAATGTGCGGTGCTTCACTTTAGGGGCTTGTTTGTGGTGATGTATATTTTTATGTTTAGTGATTGATGTTGACTTGGTTTTGTTCACATATGTTTTCTGAGAGCAGCATATGGGAGGCCTCTGAGGATTTGGTAAGTTACTTGAGAGTACTTTTGCATATGTGCGTTAATGTGTCAAGGCCTTATTTACTGAGGAAAATGATGTGAAAGTGCTGACAACCTATTTGTCACTTGATTTGTCAGTATGTGAGAGCCATGTATCAATGTTCATAATGTAACTACATTTTTCGCATATTGTGTTTGTTTGTTTCAGGATTAAGTGGCTGTCAGTATGCATGAGACAACTGGCACATTGCTTCAGGATGCCTATGTCTACCAGGCTCGGTACAGAGATAGCAGGAAAGTGCCTATCCATAATTTCAGTTTTTTACTATGGTTTTAACCAGGGAGAAGAGTGGGTAGATTAAACTGGACAGGGATGTCAGCATATGGACAAAGAATGGGTGCTATACTCAGTGTGAACTGCAGCTACATAACAGGGTGATGGTGCTGTGCATGCAGCTCAGATGCTCCTGTTGCAGCAGAGGGACTAGGGAAGGTTGCAGAGATAGTTATTCTAAGGGAGATGTTAACTTGAAAGTGTTTGTGCAGCTGCAACTGCCACTGCATGGAGATCAGCTTAGCACAAATGCTGGGCTTATATAGAATCTGAAAAACAAGTTTTTACAACAGCAAGGCCTAGAGACCAATCAGGAAAACACACAACAAGCTTTCAGCCAGCAGCCCCCCCCCCCCCCAGGTGCAGTCAGAAAACCCTCTTAATATAAAAATGCTGTTTTTTGCACTCAAGTGTAGGGAAACCATAAAGTCTAGATACTACAGTCCTGTAAAACTAGCAAACACAATGTAATTAAGTACTACAGCAGCAGTAGAAACAGCTCAGCTTTTAACCCCCTACTCAAGTGACAGAAATGTAAAAGATAATACAGGACTCTCAGGAAATGTGGTAAAAATAATCAGCAGAAGTGCAAAATGATACTTATTATCATTCTTTTAGCAGTGGATAGCTTTGGATGTAGGATATTCTCTATAACTCACAGGCAAAGAGGCAAAACCAAGTGCGGCATTGAGGAATTGAGCACAAACCCATGCAAATACTGGACTTATTTAGAGCACCTGTTTTAATTTGCTTGAAACTGCAAAAGACACAACCATAGGGTGGCATTCATTGTCTTGAGCTTCACATTTTCATAGTGGTGAACTGCTAAGAGTGGCACTAGGTGTGTATATACAAATCTTAGACGTTCAGCAAGCATACAAAGCTGTAAAGAATTTGCAGTCAGCACACCCAATATTGCAAAAATGTAACATGCTTAATGCATGAGCAATAGGGGAACAGTTACTAAGATGATAAGGCCTTATACATATGTGTATGAGTTCAATTCATAGTCATAGGCTCATAGGTTTATAGGTGTATACTAGGCTAATGGCCCTGGAGCCTTTACAACCCTAGCCTATAGGATTACCCTGGCATCATGCCACCCAACCTTAGTTCCCAGTGCCTCTGTCGAATAAAACCACTGGAGTGATCCCTGTGGTGAATTTTCTATTTCCCATCCACTCATAAAGATTTCTCTTGAATAGGGCCAGTGAGGTGCTCTGCTTGACATGTATGGAAGTCTATTCCATAGCATGGGCAGTCTCTGAGTTATGAACCTGTCCCTCCAGCATGTTTTGTTGATTGTGGTAATGAAGTTGAGGTCTCTGGAGTGTGTGATGGGATTGGGATTCTTTAGATGTAGCATTTCTAACAGAGCTGGGTCAGACATGGCTTTGTAAGTCAAGCAGAGATCGCCTCTAAGTAGGTGATATGAGACAGAGAGTAGTAGGAGCTTTTTAAGTGTGTCCACATAGGACAAATGTTTAAGGCCTAGGATCCTCTTTGTGAGGTACTTTTGTGGCCTCTCCAGTTGGTGCAGGTGTTTACTGAGGTACATGCCAAATGGGGCATTGTACTCAACAGAAAAACAGTCAGGAATGCTCCGGCAAAGCCTCAAAGTATTATTGCTTTTTAATCCAATGTGCAATTTCGTTCAACTCCCTGGTTGAACTTCTTCAGATAAAAACAGTTCTCTCATACCATTTCATTTAAAACACATAATTAAAGAACACGTTTCAAAAACACCTATCACAATGTTGCAATAATTAAAAGCATAATTAACACTTGTCCGCCCATAACCAGCTGCAATTAATGAGCGGAAACATGAATCCTCACTTCTGGCTAAAATATCAAAGTAGGAAAGACATATATACAAAATCGTATATAAAGAAACCTAGTTAAATGTTTTAACCACAATACAAGTACGGGTACAACAGGCAACTCAATCACATACTTACAATACCTGGACATTTTACTGAAGGGGTCATTTGGGTGAATCGTTCATTTTGATGCATGTACATACTAGGAAATGTTACTTAATGGGGTCACTTGGGAAAATGTTTCATTTTGCTGCTTGTGCATATTAGGAAATATTAATAAAGGGATTGTTTGAGGAAATGTTCCTTTTTGGTACTTATGCATACCTGAACATACTCCTGAAGAGGTCACTTGGGGAAATAATTAATCTGTGTGTGTTAGGGAAGAGCTTGTGCATGCATGGTTTGACTGCTGAAGTGATTTCTGGGCAAAATTATTTATTGTTATTTCAGTGCTAGTGCATACTTAATATAAACTAATGGAAACGCATACATTGTGATACAAATAATTTTTCTATCAGTTTTCAAATTGTTGACATCTATTAATTTTCTCTAACAGCACAAATATGTTCAGGAAATTAAGAGCAATGTATATAGCCATTAGTGAGCATAAACAGTAAAATGTGTACAGGAAATAAGAAATCAATGTATGTGGGTGTTTACTTCACTCTTTTGAACATTATTCTGTCAAACCTGTGATGTTGTTCCCTGAAATACTGTTGAAGAATATCTTTAAAATGTACATCTTAATTGTTGTATGATGAATCAGTAGCTAAGATCCCCTTAACATACGACTTGTAGTCTCATTGATAGATCATTGAAACTGGCTTCACATCTTGAAATAAACTGCCTTATTTATTTTTTATTTATTTATTTGACATTTGTTGACCGGGTTAGTCCGACTGGGCGCATGCCCTTTTTCAGCAGAAACCCGAGGAGTAAAGCTCCAAAACAAACTTATGCAATAATTAACAATAAAGTCATTAAAAGAACCACATTAAAAGTATAGAGATATTAACATTCAATAGCATTTAGTATGGCAGTATTCCCAAACAGTATACTACTTTACATATAAAGATAAAAAATAAACATACGACAGAACAGTAGTCCAACATAATCCAGAATAACAATAAAGTGATAATACCTTTCCTTTTTGAATACTTATTGGTAGCTCTGTAAACTATCTTAGCTTTTCTAATTTACATATTATTCATCTGCCACGAACTGACTTTGAAGGCATCAAATCAGTCATATGTGTGGCCTTACCTTGTTCATGATGTATTAAATTGCCAAGTTAACCATTTGTTATGAAAAATTCACATTAGACCAATATGTATTTGTTTATCTTTTGAATGACTATAAATTGTCTGAAGCTTATCTCCTCGGGTCTCCACTGAAAACGGGCCTCTGGCTCACATGTACTAACCTGGTTAACAAATGTCAAATGAATAAATAAATAAACATGTACTGTTATGAATACATCATAGTCCAAGCTGGTGTGAACAACTTGAGATATACCTCTTTGGACAATATGAAGAGAGACATGATGAGTTTTCAGACTGTGTGTCTTAAGCAGGTATGCCCCTAGCCTTAAGCAGCACTTTACAATCACCTAGGATGATGCCTCCATACAAACAGAAAATAATTAACTTCAATAATTGGCTTAGTTTTGGGTGTCATTATAAGGGGATCCAGTATCTGTCAGCTTGGAATGACATGACTGGCCGACCTCCATACTTTGCCAGATATGCTCTTCATCTGCCACCCCTGGAATTTTGGCTACTGCTAAGGCTCTTGCCAATTCCATAATGCCTTTTTTGGGCAGTGTCTCAAGGACAACATTCCTGATGTAAAAACTCCATCTAAAAACAACATCAAGTTTATGCTGCTAAACACTAGGAATCTTAACATGAAACTGCACTCAGTGGAATCAGTCTCACCTTGGAAGATACAGACATTTGTGCAGTCATGGAGACCTGGTTCAAGGCTGTGGAAAGCACCCCAGCTATACTGGGTTACACCTCCTTCCACACATTCTGACCACAGACTTAAGGTGTGAAAACTAAAATATGTGGTGTATCAATATTCATTAAAGATAAATACACCTTCCGATTGGTTAAAGAGTAAGATTACCTGGAGATAATTCTGGTGCAATTAACTGTTGGTAGGACGCCTGTTCAAGTCATTGCCAGCTACTGGACCCAGTCCATAAATCAGGACACCAACTCTGCCTATTTGGATTTACTTGAGTCTATCAAGATATATATGAACACCATGGTTTTGGGTGACTTTAACTACCCATCCATTGACTGGGTAAATTACTTGTGCTCAAACTCACTCGTCCAAAGGTTCCTCAACTTTGTTAACTGCAATGGCCTGGACCAGCTGGTTGACACCCCTACAAGGAATGCCAGCATCCTGGATCTGGTGCTTGGCAATATGGGGGACCACCACATTGAGGTCTGCCCTGGTGAAATCTGACCACAAATCAGTCTCATTCAAAGTACCTATCACACCTACCCCCCCCCCCCCAGCAGCAACTAAACTAAAAATCTTCTCCAAAGCAGATTATAACCTCTTACGGGATGGTATAAATAGCTTTGCTACACCTCCCACCTCAGATGGAACTGGCAAGTATGCTGAGTTCCACACAAATGCTTTATGCAAACACCTGTATAACTGCATTGACTTGGCCATACCTGATAGGACCAAAACAAGTTCCTCAAGGAAGATCAAACCTACTTGGTTGACAACTGCCATTAATAGGGTTTACAATAAGAGGAAGAAAGTGGTGTCTAAGAGTAAGAGGGGGGGAGTCCTAAACTGGAAACACTCCCACTTCAGCTTAAACAAGCAAATAAGACTTATTGTGAAGCTGTCCAAAGAAAACTATGAATCCAAATTAGCTTCCACACCTAAGGACAGCCATAAACTTCACTCCTCTGTCCCCACCACATGTACTCCATAACATCCCTACTACCTGTCTCCTATCTTGTATCTCTAAAAGCTCCCTCTAAGGCCAAAAACACAGCATCTATGGGACCTGATAACAATCCAGACTGCATCCTACATGGACTCCAACAGGAATTAGCAACACCATTGGGTACCCTTTGCAATCATAATCTAAACACCATCTTTGTCCCAGCTGAATGGAAAACAGCTACCATTATCCCCTTGCAGAAAGGTGCTTCCACTGACCCCTGGAACCATAGAACAATTAGCCTGACCAGCTTTATCTGCAAGGCCATGGAGTGAATCATCATGGACCTTATCAACAAAGATATAGGTAATCTCCAAACACTTGACCCTACTCAGTTTGGATTTGTCAAAGGGAGATCATTCCTGTTAAACCTAGTGGACTTCCAAGGCCCTGGATTAGGGGAACTCTGTGCATACAGCCTATCTAAACTTAGCCAAGGCTTTTGACATTATCCCCCACTAAGGCATTATTGACAAACTCACCCAGCTAGGTATCAACCCTTATATCGTTAGATGGGTCGTTAACTGCCTCACTGATAGAACCCATATAATCAAGATTGGGGAATCCACCTCCAACAGTAGACCTGCAACCAGTGGTGTTCCACAAAGATCAGTCCTGGGACTTCTACAAAAAAGTAAAGGTCTGTGGCTGACAAAGTTTCTGATGACTGCAAACTGTGAGTGATCATAGAATCTCCAAACAATGTCAACATCCTACAAGAGGGTCTAACAGAAACAAATGACTGGTGCCAAAGTCATGGCCTTAAACTCAATGCAAAAAAATGTATTATCATTCCTTTCTATCAGAGCGATGTTCCTGCTAACTACCACATCAGTAGCAGCACCCTAAGTACGCACTCTATGGTGAGAGACCTGGGCACACAGGTTGACAGCAACTTTACCTTTGATTACCATGTCTCCACAGTGGTAAGATGGGCATTCTATGTTGCTTATCTCATAAGTAAGAGCATTGCCTCCAGAAAAAGGAAGTTATAACCTCCCTGTACTCTTCCCTCATCAAGCCAATAATTAAGTACAACTCCCCTTTTGGTATGTACCTTTCCATGCACCTAAAGCAATTGGACAGACCACAAAGGTTCCTCTCAAGGAAAATTCAAGGTCTTCAGCATCTGTCCTATGTGGATCATCTGAAATCAATGTCACTTTATTCTGTTTCATACAGAGTACTCAGAGGTGATCTCTGCCTTGCATATAAGGCAATCTCTGACTCTGCTTTATTTGAAATGCTGCATATCAAGTCAAGTGATACATGGGTTACTCACTCTAAAGACCTTAACCTGGTTTGTGACATTAATAGGACCTGCTGGAGGGACAGATTCATTTCCCAGAGGTTACCACACCTTTGGAACAAACTCCCAATTCATGTCAAGCACCTCAATGGCCCTCTTCAAATGCAATCTGGATGATTGGATGGGTAACTGTAAATTCACCCCGAGGGTTCCACCTGTGTCTCTCTTGGATAACTTCCTATGATCCTATGAAAAAAAAAACAATGGCTAAAAGATGTAAATCAAAATGTAAACAAACTGTAACTGAAGTACTGAATATTGTAAAAAGATAAAATAAATGACAGGAGCAAATTACATAGAAATAAAAGTAATTTGTTGGAAGTGTTCATGCAGAATAATGTTCAAGAAGAGGCAAGACAGGAACTGAGCAATTTTATATCATGTTGGAGTGAATGAAATTGTTGAAATGTATATTGACTGAAAGTGGCAAAGAAAATGCTACCACTATTTGTTTTCATTTCATTTCATTACACTATATTTACATATGTCACTTTAAAAATCATGTTTAATAAAGATGTTTAAAAAATCCAGTGGTAATAATCCACTTACAAAATGGAAAACTTTCACCTTCTGAAATTCTGAGATATTAAATGAATATGTTCGTCTGGGTAAACTAACATATCTTCTTTTCTTAAGTGGTGGTGACAGTTTGTAGAAATACATACACTTGGGGTAGTTACAAATTCAACTGACTGATGCATCAGCTAATCTAGACTTAATCATTACATCCCAGGAGACAAAGGTTATTGAGAGGTCAGTCTTTCCTCTTTTTTATTATAGTTTTCTCTTCTATCCTTATTAGAACTGTCTGACATTTTCCATTTGCTGGAAGATTTAGATGTGTACCTGCCTCACCTGCCTTAAGTTAGTTGTTTGAAAAAAGGAAACTGCCTTCAAACTGCAGGATATACTGTATATCCTATGAAATACGTCTCACTCATTGCTTTTATGGCTTCAAGAAAGAAAGCAGCTGGATTGTATACCTCTAAGCACCTGTGTGATGCACCTTGCTAAATACCTCCAAGCACCTGTGCAATGCACCTTGCTAAATACCTCCAAGCACCTGTGCAATGCACCTTGCTAAATTAAGAGGCATACTACTAGTGGATCTGACAAAATTATTTGAGATGTTGATGAATAGAAATAATGGAAGAATTGGAAATGAACATACATTATGCATGTATAGCAATGAAATATGTGGGATTCCTCTGCATGATAAATGAAATGGTTTAGAGAAGGAGTTTTGTGATGAGAACTGAAGCTATAAATCATGAATGCATTTCCCAAATCCTGCTTTACAAGATATTTGTGTCTCACACAAACAGGACCCCCGCATATTACATTTTTTCAGGTTAGAATAATGTTTTCCACTGATTTCTTTGACTCAAATAATTAATTTCAGTTTTCTCTGGACGTGGTGTAAGCCCTTCCAATAGATTTTCATGAATAAAGTGTATTTTGCTGTGGGGGCTTAAAACTATAGTTCTGAATTAATTTTTAATCCTTTTTTGTGCCGATTCATTTTTTGTTTGCTGTATTTTAGTACTCTGTTGAGCTTGGTATAAGTTTAGTTATGTTTATAGTTAATTTCGATGTCTGGAAACGGGTACAGTTTATCATTTTTTTATTTTTTTATTTACTAGTTGGAGTCAGTGCTATTACTTTATCATTTGCATTTGTACGGGGTTGTCTTAGGGGTTGTGAGTATGTGTTTTGTGTATTCAGTGAATGAGGTTACTTTAGTGCTCCTGTAGTGCTATCCTATTATGACTATCTGAAACACTGATGTCCTGCTCATTCCCTGCCATGTTTGGTGTCAGAGAGACTTATCAACTTTATCTTTATGCAGTCAGTGCAATCTATGTGTCATGCCTGCAGCAATATCTCTGAGTGATGGATGGTGACCTTCTCCAGTTGTGCATGACAACATATGTATGCTTGTCAGTGTGTGTGTGTGTGTGTGTGTTTGCGTGTGTGTGTCTGTGTTTACATGTGTGTGTGTCTGTGCATGTGTGTGTGTGTGTGTGTGTGTGTGTGTGTGTGTGTGTGTGTGTGTGTGTGTGTGTGTGTGTGTGTGTGTGTGTGTGTGTGTGTGTGTGCATGTGTGTGCATGTGTGTGTGCATGTGTGCATGTGTGCATGCATGTGTGTGTGTGTGTGTGTGTGTGTGTGTGTGTGTGTGTGTGTGTGTGTGTGTATATCAGTCATTCTCTTACATTATGTCATCTGTTATGAGGACCCCATCTAGCTGAAGATTTACCTGTCATGTCCTTGCTCTGTGGTCCCTGCCATGTTAAGGTCCAAAGCTGGATATTTACCTGCCATGCCCTTGGTCTGTGTTATCTCACCTAATGTATTGCTTCTTGTCTAGCCTTGCGCTTGCATCACACCTGTGTGCTCATAACAGAGCAGAGGTATATTAACAGGCATATGTATCTTCTTTCATTATGCTTATATCACAATGCAGAGTCTTCTCCACTCTTCCAGGGATGACACTAGATATGGACTCCACATTCAAGCATGGAGAATGTGAAACCCACAGAGCCATGACTCTTCACTAGTGTCACTTCTTCCTGCACACTGACACTGCCTGATGCTGTACATCATGTGACATCCAAAATGTGGCTGTGCACATGGGGCTAACATTCGGAGCCTCTTTTGAAGACCTATATAGTAGATATGGCCTGCTCAGATGCTGGGTTTAGCAGAACCCATGATAGTTTCATCCAGAAATGCAAGATCCTTTTCTATCTGCTGTGAAATTACTATCAGGAATACCACCTGGGCCATTATGATGACGCATTATACAAAGTGGAAATGCATTAATGTAAAAACG